>NC_059347.1:36190000-36536500 GCF_019703515.2 Myxocyprinus asiaticus | reverse complement strand
AATTTGCAGAGTCCCTTGCAGCTATGCTATTTTTGAACACATAAAGCTATGAAGCTCAACATATAGGACTGTGTGAAACAGACAGACAGAGCACAAAATATATAAATATATTCAGAGACATAAATCGTTATAAATATTGCAACTTGTCATATTAATGAATTCCAGACCCTGAAGACTTGAAGATAGTTTTTGTTACCACATTTACAGAGATTTAAGTTTAAGAAAACACTGCAACACAACTTTTCCTTCTAAGCATTTTTACAATAGGAAATTTTTTTTTATCCAAAACAGGAAGTATCTGACAGTTGCGTCTCCTATGAACTCTCACTCTTTCTTCTCTTCCACATACAGACACACACACTCACACAGCAGAGTTCAAATCACTAACAAACAAACTGAAATGGCACCCTACATAAATGGACAGATCAGAGAGTGCTTTCAGAAAAACAGACTGAATCTACAAGTGCAATATCTACCAATTATCATTATTAATAGTAATAATAATAATGTATCAATAATATAATTAAATAATTATTATAATTATTATTTTATTATTATTATCATAATAATAATAATAATAATAATAATAATAATAAAATATATTTTATATACAGAAACTATAGATATAATAATTATATAGATATACATTTTAAAATTAGTTTAGACTCACTTCCGGTTTCAGCCACGCCCACATCTGGTTTTATCCAAATACAGATAACTTTGTAACAGATACAGATACAGATAATGGCTTCACTGCACACCCCTACTTCTTTATTTGCAAAACTCTGAATGTAAATGAATGTGACAATAGGAGATTTTGTTTTAATTCGCAAGTAAGGCAGGTAGAAGCAGAAATAATTCCCAGTGCACCTGAAATCTCACTGTGCTTGAATCAGTTCAGACGTTCTGAGGAAACTCTCCAACTTGAATGTGAATGGAAAGAGCTGAACACCGGCAACACCTGAATGAGATTAATCACTATATTCACAACATATATGTAATATTACAACTTGCATCTACACAGACAATGAAGCAATGAACAGGCATGACATTATCATCAACTAAAATGTTATTTTTGTTGACTACAATTATACTAAAAAAATTATTTTAAGATTTACGCATTTCAATTTTATAACAAATATCCATTAAATTGAGCTGACTAATCTTTAATAGAATATGTTTTAAGTATTTTTTTAAGTTTTATTTATTTTATAATTTTTTTAAACATTACATAATTCAATTTGATTGAATTTGTTATGAAATTGAAATACGTAAATCTACAATGTAGGAAAAAATATTTATTTTGAGTGTGCTAAAAAAAAAGTAAAAAATAGGGCTGTTGATTTAGCGTGTTAATTCAGTGTGATTAATTATATAAAAATAACACAAAATAATTTTACACAATTAATCGTACCCGGACCAAAATAAGGAACATTTCTACCTTTGGAACAATTCAAGCTTAAAGTACCACCTGTTTTCTCAAAACCATGTCCTTAAAATATTACTCACTGTTTTTTACACAATATAAATTGATCTTTGTACATGAACATATACAGCAGTCTATATATTTTATTTATGGGGGTCCCTCACAAGGAGATAATCATATTTGGGTTCATTGGCATCAAAAAGTATCATAATGTATGTATTTATGTGCATCATTAAAATACCATGGTACATGAATATGGTATTATTCAGTGCCATACTAAACATAAAAGTACCATGGTATTACCATGTGATACCTTTATTGTTCAGTACTGTTTTGTAAGGGAACAGAACAAAAACTTAACATCTAATGAGGAAAAAATCCTTGAATTTGTTTAATAATTAATAAATAATCTATAGGTAGAAAATAATCATTCTAGGTTGATATACAGGATATTACTTTTCACAGATTGGAGAAATGCAATGCATAGTGATGAAATTATACAAGCATCGATTAAAAAATATATTTTGATTATTTTGGTACTCCTGCATTTATATTGCAATCTAATCCAGTATTTGATTCTTTTCATGGAGTTCTTGTTCTTCGGAAATTTGCATAGATGGAAGGTTTCCCAGACCAAGATTAGATTTGTTCTTGAGATAGCACTGCCACATTCAAGCTAAGAAGTGTTGATTAAACCTCTCTTTTTTCACTCTTTCACTCTCTCTCTTTCTCTCTCTCACTCTATCAATGTATTACTAGGCAACACTGCAAAAGTTTTTTGTTTCACACAGATTTTGAGGTTGATCTTCAAACGCTCTGAATACAAATGTGAGTAGCAGGGCACATGCAATTATACACACATACACATACAAATATAGACATATGAACACATCAAAATAATTCTGAAAATTTGTTTAAAAAAGTGCTTGCATACTTGGCACACATACGAAGACATTGCTGCTGGACTAGCAGATGGTGGCAAGGGATCCCCAAGAGTCTTAATAGAAAGTATTAATAAGACTCTAGCAAAGGCTGAATGATAGAACATCAGACTTTATCTGTTGTCGCACTTTTCTTCGGCTGACACTAGAGACGAAGCACAGAACTCCCATAAACACCCCAAAGATGATACGATATATAAGAGACAGTATAAAGATATTCTTCTCGCAAGACATTCAGTTAGATGAGGGCGCATAGAAATAATAACAAATACTCTTTGGTCTAATAATTAGAGAGACCTCTCAAGACAAAGCAGACTGTATGCAGTTCCCAGAGGCCAGAAGTGACTATAGGCGTCTTTACACAGCCGAGTTATTCCTGCTCTGTACCTGCTTAAAATTCTGTGTAAATTCTGTGTAAAGACCAGGGCCGCATTAAGGTTTTCACTCGGTGATCATGCGCTACACGGACGGGTTTAGCCGTTGCGCACCCTCTCTATGTTTACATCAGCGTCTCCCACAGAATTTCAATTTCATATTTCTATATTCAAAATTGTATATTTAAAACTTTGTGACAAGGAGGATTGCAGGGCCGGGACGTGACTACGCATGCCCGACCCCAATCAGGCTAATCAGCCGAGGAGCGGGATAAGTGCAACGAGAACTGGCAGTTCAGGAGAGAGAAAGCTACAGGCACTTGCCCTGTATGCGTTTATGTTTGTGTGTCTTTGTGTTTAAGTTTATTAAAAACATTACTTTGATGCTTCATCCGGTTCCCGCCTCCTCCTTTGCATTGAACCCTGTTGCAAACATTAATCACATATTATGTACGCAGTTATAATTTCTGTGTAAATGCATTTATGCCTGCTCTGAGCAGCATTAAACAATCTGTGTAAATGCATTTAAATGCAGCTTCTGTGCTACCTTGGCAGTGTAAAAATGGCTTAAGAGAGAGAGGGAGAGGGAGAGAGAGAGAAGAGAGAGAGAGAGAGAGAGAGAGAGAGAGAGAGAGAGAGAGAGAGAGAGAGAGAGAGAGAGACTGAGAGAGATTATCTTTCTTATCACTTTCTGAAAAACAGTATTAATCCCTCCTCCCTCTCGTGCTCCACTTCCCTCTCTCCCCTACTCTTCTCTACTCAACGAGAAAGAAAGAGTGAAGTAGGACGACAAATATCCAGACCTATTTCCATCTCAATGAGGGCCAGGGATTCTGTGTTCTACCTCGCGAGAAATCTATCTCCTCTCTCCCAAAACCCCTTAACTGATCTATACTATACCTGTGTCAAGCCAGGACGCTCCCTGGGCTACTTTTCCATAGTGTAGCTTATTTGTTTAATTACAGTCCTACGCTGGGAAAATCACTATCACATTTGCTCAGCACCTTCCTGACAACCAAAGTAGTGCCAAAACGGCTTGATTTCAGAGGTTTAAATTATACGGATGCTTTTGTGCCATTGCATTGCAGAAACTGGCATGGAAAATAGTGAACAGTACTATACATTTTTACAAAAGACAGTCAAACCTTGAGAGAACTTAAAATGTGCTACACTTCACATGGTCAGACTCAGAATATCATTATATTGACATTTGGAGACAAACCCTTGATGAAAAATGATTAAATATTAAAGGGATAGTTCACCTAAAAGTGAAAATTCTGTCAAAATGTACTCAACCTCATGTCGTTCCAAACTTATATGTGGAATACAATAGATATCCAAAAAGGTAGGCCTACCAAAAAGTATAACTATAGAAGCAGTCCATGCGACTCATGTGTCATATTCCAAGTCTTTTGAAGGCACACAATAGGTTTTGGTAAGAAACAACATAGAATTAAAGTCATTATTCAGTGAAGATCTTGACGTCCATTTCACATTCGTGAGCACTATCAGCACTATGTGTGCATCGTTAAGTGAGAAATACAACTTAAGTTCTCATGTGAACACATGCCACTGTGAAATGTGAATATGTGAAAACAAAGAAATTTCACTATATATATGAAAATGTATAATGTGTGACAATAATAAAGGCTTTCTTCTTCTTTCTTCTTAATTCACGTAGACACATTTTTCAAGACCATGTCATGTAATTTTTTTTTTAATTAGTCTACAAAAGAAATGAAAAAAAAAATAAAAATAAATAAATAAATAAATACTCCTAAATGCACACTCATTTGCCATCTGCAGTGAAAGCCATTTACACATCTGCCCAAAGTAAGATGACTCTTCTCATCATTCTTTTTCAAAAATCAAATCAAATCAAATCAAATCACTTTTATTGTCACACAACCACATACACAATTGCAATAGTGGGTGAAAGTCTTGGGTGCAGTTCCGAGCAACATAGCAGTCATGACAGTGATGAGACATATACCAATTTACAATAAACAGATTTTCACATCACAAATTACATATCTAATATACACATAATTACACACAACACAATATACAAATAATAATATACAATGTACAGTATACAATACACACAATATAGAATACACATTATACAATAAAAATAGTATATATAGTACATATAAAATATACAGTAGGTTGTATTGTACTGTATTGACATTCAGGCTGTCGGTTGATAGTCAGTTGCCAGTGTGTTGTTAAGAGAGAATATAATTTATGACAGTCCAGTGTGAGATAATACGATTAATAAAGTGCAGTGCTGATGTATATTGATCGTGAGAGATCAAGAGTTCAAAAGTCTGATTGCTTGGGTGAAGAAGCTGTCGTGAAATCGGCTGGTGCAGGTCCTGATGCTGCGACACCGCCTGCCTGATGGTAGCAGTGAGAGCAGCCCATGGCTTGGGTGGCTGGAGTCTCTGATGATCCTCCAAGCTTTTTTCACACACTGCCTGGTATATATGTCCTGGAGGGAGGGAAGCTCACCTCCGATGATGTGTCTGGCAGTTCGCACCACCATTTGCAGGGCTTTGTGTTTGTGGCCGGTGCTACTGCCGTTCCAGGCAGTGATGCAGCCAGTCAGGAGGCTCTCTACAGTGCTGGTGTAGAACCGTGTGAGGATGTGGCGGTTCATTCCAAACTTCCTCAGCTGTCTCAGGAAGAAGAGGCGCTGATGAGCCTTCTTCACAACGGCCTCAGTGTGGACGGACCATGTGAGTTCCTCAGTGATGTGAACACCCAGGAACTTGAAGCTGCTGACTCTCTTCCCCGGTGCTCCATTGATGGTGATGGGACTGTGTTCTCTGTCTTTTCTTCTGAAGTCCACCACAAGCTCCTTTGTCTTGCTGACATTGAGGGAGAGGTTGTGCTCCTGACACCAGTGTTTCAGAGTGTGCACCTCCTCTCTGTAGGCCATTTCATCATTGTCAGTGATCAGACCTACCACCGTCGTATCATCAGCAAACTTAATGATGGCATTGGAACTGTGTGTTGCCACACAGTCATGTGTGTAAAGGGAATACAGGAGTGGGCTGAGAACACAGCCCTGCGGGGCTCCAGTGTTGAGGGTAAGTGATGAGGAGATGTTGCTGCCCATTTTAACCACCTGGCGTCTGCTTGACAGGAAGTCCAGGATCCAGCTGCACAGCGAGCTGTTTAAGCCCAGAGCCCGGAGTTTCACATAAAGCTTGGAGGGCACTATGGTGTTGAATGCTGAGCTACAGTCTACAAACAGCATTCTCACATAAGTGTTCCTTTTTTCCAAGTGGGAGAGAGCAGTGTGTATTGTAGATGCAATGGCATAATCAGTGGAGTGGTTGTTGCGGTAAGCAAACTGCAATGGGTCCAGTGATGGAGGCAGCACAGAACAGATGTAATCTCTGATTATGGGGGTCAGAGCAACAGGACGCCAGTCATTTAAGCAAGTGATTTTGGATTGCTTTGGTACAGGCACAATGGTGGAAAGGTTGAAAATGTCCGTAAAAACACCAGCCAGTTGGTTCGCGCACGTTCTGATGACGTGGCCCGGAATGCCGTCTGGACCTGCGGCTTTATGGATATTCACCCATCGGAAGGATCGGGGTTACATCCGCTATAGAGATGGAAAGTGAACTAACCTCTGTAGCTTCGGCCGCGAGAGCTCTCTCTGCAAGGTCGGTGTTATTTCCCTCCAAACGAGCATAAAAAGTATTTAGCTCATCCGGGAGAGAGGCAGCGGTGTTCATGGCGGAGTTTTTATTCCCTTTAAAGTCCGTGATGATATTAATTCCCTGCCACATGCTTCTAGAGTTGGTGGTGTTAAACTGTCCTTCAATCTTGTCCCTGTACTGGTGTTTGGCTGCTCTGATAGTTTTGCAGAGGGCATAAATGGCTTGTTTATGCTCCTCCGCGTTCCCGGAATTAAAAGCGAATGTCCGCGCATCAAGTGAAGCGCGAACATTGCTATTTATCCATGGCTTCTGGTTGGGGTAGATCTGTATTGTTTTGGTCAAAACAACATCCTCTACGCACTTTCTGATGAAATACGTTATCAGCGTAATGCTCAATGTCGTCATCAGGGGTGGACCGGAACATCTCCCAGTCCGCGTGATCAAAACAGTCTTGTTGCGTGGAATCTGATTGGTCCGACCAGCACTGGATCGTTCTGAGGGTGGGTGCTTCCTGTTTCAGTTTCTGCCAGTAAGCAGGCAGAAGCAGAATGGAAGTGTGGTCCGATTTGCCAAATGGTGGGCGGGGGAGGGATTTGTAGCCATCCCGGAAGGGAGAGTAGCAATGGTCCAAAACCGGCCCCCTCGTGTGTTGAAACTGATGTGTTGGTGGTGTATTGGTGCAATTGATTTAAAATTGGCTTTGTTAAAGTCCCCTGTCACAATGAACGTGGCCTCAGGGTGTGCGGTTTCCTGCTTGCTTATACTCCCGTACAGTTCCTTGAGTGCCCGGTCTGTGTCGGTTTGTAGCGGGATGTACACAGCTGTGATATTGACCGCTGTGAATTCCCTCAGTAGCCAGAATGGTCGACACAGAAGCATGAGAAATTCCAGATCAGGAGAGCAGAAAGACTTGATAGAATGTACGTTCCACTGATCACACCAGGATTCGTTGACCATAAAACATACACCACCACCTCTGCTTTTACCTGAGAGGCCTTTCGCTCTATCTGCTTGGTGCACGGAGAACCCCACGGGTTCGATGGCTGAATCTGGAATCTCAGCAGACATCCAAGTTTCTGTAAGGCAGATAATGCAGCAGTCCCTCATCTCTTGTTGGAAAGAGATCCACGCTCTCAGCTCGCAGAGTTGGTTGTTCAGAGACTGAACATTTTCCAGTAGAATACTGGGTAGCGGGGGTCGATTTGCATGACGTCTTACTCTGATGAGAACGCAGGCTCTATTTCCCCTTTTCCTTCTGCATTTCCGCGGCCGGGTTGCCCAGACAAAGGGCTCCGCTTGCGTGTTTGTTAACAGTGGATCGGCATTGAGGTATTTAAAGTCCGGTTTTCGGTGTGCTATTGCATTCTTGAAAATGCTGATATGCATTTATAAGAGCATCATCTAATCCTAAAGCTTTTAATACCTTCATTCTTCTTTTAAAATTAAAATTCTGTGAAAATGCTCTTCATGGTACCAGCTGTTTATGGGTAGCTCAAGAGTTATGTCTATTAATCTGTCTAAGCATACACAAAATAAATAAACAAAAATTCAAGAACTGAATCAACCTGACTTCATAGGCACCAACAAAAGTCATTTTAAGGGTTAGAAGTTGAAATAACCCCTTAAACAAACAACTGCATCACATACACATTGGTAGTGATACATGTCCGTGCTATGGGAGGGCATCTACTCTGCCAGGGCAGGACAGTTCTACTATGTTATTTGGGGCTATTCTGGGATAGTTTGGGGTTTGGCCTGTGTTTAAGACAGATGTTGGGCTCAACTACTGTGTTATGGACTTGGGTTCCTTTTGCATGTAGGACTGTTCTTTCTTTCTTTCTTTCTTTCTAAGTAGTGGTCTGAACCCAGAGTGTAACAGTGAATTGGCCCAGTTCTACCCTGAAAGTCCTGTTTCCTTGAAATATTTGAGCAGCTGACTCATTCAGCTAACCACATTCTTCGCTCTCTGCCGAACAGTACAGAGCAGCCCTTCACCATACTTTCTGTGCATACAGACAATGGAAAAATACTCAAATAAGAGTTTAATCATTAGGTTTTAGAGAGCCCTTACAGAGGATATTGAAATTTATGAGTGGAAATGTACAATTGGAGGGAGAGAGTGAGAGAGAGAGAGAGAGAGAGAGAGATAGGGAGGGAGCAGTTCCTCTAGATTTATTTGTTTACATATGTCACCCTACCATCCCTGCTCTCTCTCTCTCTCTCTCTCTCTCCCACACACACACACACACATTCACAGATCTACTTTCTCTCCCTCTCTTCCAATACAAACTAAAGCCACAAGAGACACACAATTCAGAGAAACACAATACCTTATAATATTGGGACTCCTTCACATGCTGTTTCTAATATAATCAAGCCTTCACAGCACACCCACTCTCCCATTGCATGCTCACACATATACATATACTCTTCCAATAGTTAAATTACTATAAAATAAGAAAATTTGATCATAAGCGCATTAGAGATGGACAGAGAAAGAAAAAAAAAAAAACATGATAGCCAAATATATATATATATATATATATATATATATATATATATATATATATATATATATATATATATATATATATATATATATATATATATAAATAAAAAGCATTTTGCTACATGCTTGAACACTGTTCCCTACACAAAAGTCTTACAGTAAAGCTTAATACACTACAATCACTGAAAAGACAGGCATAGATTTAACAACTTGTCTTGCGTAGCCTAATTTTTGACTATCAGCATGATGTCTGGTCCACACTGCAACTTATTTTGGTCAAGAACTACCCACTTAGACAGGGACAGACGTCTGATCATCATATAAAGTGACCACCCACAGTTTGCTTGTTTATCATCTGACATTTAGGGGTGAGTTTTTCTGAATTAGTTGATACCATAAGTAGACAATAACATGGCACAGCAGAGTCAGTCTGGAAATGGCTGCACAGAAAACACACACACATACAAAAAAATAAAGGCAGAAAATAAGTGTAGACTTTGAGCGCATTTCTGTCTATCATAAAATAATAAATACTTATTTCAATGACAACTCACAAAGCGGAATATGAAATTCTAATCAGTGTCTCATTTACTTTCTACTATTCAAACCAAACTTTTAATATCTTTTAAAGATTTAAATGTAACTAACCTCGCAAACTCTGGCAAATCCGGTGATTAGTTGTTCCTTAAAATTGTTCAGTTTAGCAGCCTAGAACCTTGACTGCTTCTAGGTGTACTAAATAAAAATGCACCCTGACTTCCGGAAGTTGCTTATTAATTCAGGCAATCCCATTGAAGATTGCCATTTTCCCAAGTGTTTTCCAGTTTTATGTCCAATATGCATCAGACAACCAGTGAACGCACTGTGGGTGCTCCATTGGCTTTTTGTTATTGGCTGATTCTAACTTTCAACAAACTCTAGCATGCATCTCCTCTTACAGCAATTTCAACACACTATTCCAACAATCTACCAGTACTGAGGCAAGGGCCAAGACAAGTATCTTTAGTCCCTCTGCTTCCTTCATAAGCACTTATCGGACTGACCCTCTGATTCAGGGCTCGTCTCAGACTCCATAACCTCACAGAGTGCCAAACTGCTTTCCAAAAACTGAAAAACGGTGCTAACAAGAAAAGGGAGAGAAAAAGAAAGACACAGAAAAGTGGGAGTGGAGAGGTGCTTCTTTCACCCCAAGCATGGAGAACCACTCTGTGCCCCAACTGTTTTCTACAGTATGTTTATACTGCTCCAGGGAGAGAAAGAAAGAAAGAGACAGAGAAGGAGAGGAGAGAGTGGACGCATGTGGTGTGCATGCAGATCGCCTATTCCACTAAGTTGCTTCCTCTCTTTTCTCTTCTTCACATTTGCTTCTTAAAGACACAGTATCACTGACATGAGTCATGACTTCTCAGGAGCCTGGAGATTTTACTCTGCCTGTGGACTTCTTATAGAAAGACAAATACTGCACCCTACATACTCTCTTCTGGTCTCTTTACAACATCTATTCCATGACAAGTTATGTGATTTAACTGGAAATAGATTTGACAGATACTGTATCACGTATCATGAAACAATCTTTCCATCTCTATGCATTTTCTCATCAAGGCAATGATGCTATTTGATTTGAAAGCTTTTCAGTACAGTTGAATGTAAAACACAAAGTTTTAATCACTAGGACTGTAGAATAGTAACTGCATAAGATTTGTACATGTTTCACCATCCTCACTTTAATAAATACCGGTAAATGCGATCCATTGAGCTTTATGATGTTGACTGGGTGGTTCTCAAAAAAACAGTCAAGAGAATGTTCTGGTCATATTCAGGGCTGGATTGGTAATCTGGCATACCGGACATTTTCCCAGTGGGCCGACGCACTTTGGGGCTGATCAGGGGTGGACTGGCCATCGGGAGAACCGGGCGGGCCGACCACGAAATGACCGAATGGGCCGCGATAAGCTGAAATGAGCCGCTGGGTTATGCAGAACGGGCCACAAAACAGCACCGCAATATGCCGAAGTGGGCCAGTTTCTATGTAAAATCCCGGGCCGATTTCTCTTCCCAGTCCACCCCTGTTCATATTTAACCCCAAATCAATACAAAATAAAAGATGAAGACTAAATTGAGGACTTTTAAGAATTTTTGCATTGTTACTATACATTAGTTTCAGGACACTTTGGCACTTTTAACAGCCCAGTTCTCTTTAACGAAACGTGCCCTGACATTTTACTTTTACTATTTCCATTGTTTTCAATCACAATTCTCATTATTATATCATATTACAGTAAAAAGAGATGCTATTATACAATGATTTTTTAAAGTAAAATCAGCGAAAATGAAAGCCAGTACAGAGGGGGTGCTGCTATGATTCATCATATACTTTACAATTTAAATATATATATATTATATATATACAGGTGCATCTCAATAAATTAGAATGTCGTGGAAAAGTTCATTTATTTCAGTAATTCAACTCAAATTGTGAAACTCGTGTATTAAATAAATTCAGTGCACACAGACTGATGTAGTTTAAGTCTTTGGTTCTTTTAATTGTGATGATTTTGGCTCACATTTAACAAAAACCCACCAATTCACTATCTCAAAAAATTAGAATATGGTGACATGCCAATCAGCTAATCAACTCAAAACACCTGCAAAGGTTTCCTGAGCCTTCAAAATGGTCTCTCAGTTTGGGTCACTAGGCTACACAATCATGGGGAAGACTGCTGATCTGACAGTTGTCCAGAAGACAATCATTGACACCCTTCACAAGGAGGGTAAGCCACAAACATTCATTGCCAAAGAAGCTGGCTGTTCACAGAGTGCTGTATCCAAGCATGTTAACAGAAAGTTGAGTGGAAGAAAAAAGTGTGGAAGAAAAAGATGCACAACCAACCGAGAGAACCGCAGCCTTATGAGGATTGTCAAGCAAAATCGATTCAAGAATTTGGGTGAAATTCACAAGGAATGGACTGAGACTGGGGTCAAGGCATCAAGACCACACACAGACGTGTCAAGGAATTTGGCTACAGTTGTCGTATTCCTCTTGTTAAGCCACTCCTGAACCACAGACAATGTCAGAGGCATCTTACCTAGTCTAAGGAGAAGAAGAACTGGACTGTTGCCCAGTGTTCCAAAGTCCTCTTTTCAGATGAGAGCAAGTTTTGTATTTCATTTGGAAACCAAGGTCCTAGAGTCTGGAGGAAGGGTGTAGAAGTTCATAGCCCAAGTTGCTTGAAGTCCAGTGTTAAGTTTCCACAGTCTGTGATGATTTGGGGTGCAATGTCATCTGCTGGTGTTGGTCCATTGTGTTTTTTGAAAACCAAAGTCACTGCACCCGTTTACCAAGAAATTTTGGAGCACTTCATGCTTCCTTCTGCTGACCAGCTTTTTAAAGATGCTGATTTCATTTTCCAGCAGGATTTGGCACTTGCCCACACTGCCAAAAGCACCAAAAGTTGGTTAAATGACCATGGTGTTGGTGTGCTTGACTGGCCAGCAAACTCACCAGACCTGAACCCCATAGAGAATCTATGGGGTATTGTCAAGAGGAAAATGAGAAACAAGAGACCAAAAAATGCAGATGAGCTGAAGGCCACTGTCAAAGAAACCTGGGCTTCCATACCACCTCAGCAGTGCCACAAACTGATCACCTCCATGCCACACCAAATTGAGGCAGTAATTAAAGCAAAAGGAGCCCCTACCAAGTATTGAGTACATATACAGTAAATGAACATACTTTCCAGAAGGCCAACAATTCACTAAAAATGTTTTTTTTATTGGTCTTATGATGTATTCTAATTTTTTGAGATAGTGAATTGGTGGGTTTTTGTTAAATGTGAGCCAAAATCATCACAATTAAAAGAACCAAAGACTTAAACTACTTCAGTCTGTGTGCATTGAATTTAATACACGAGTTTCAAAATTTGAGTTGAATTACTGAAATAAATGAACTTTTCCACGACATTCTAATTTATTGAGATGCACCTGTATATATATATATATATATATATATATATATATATATATATATATATATATATATATATATATATATATATATATATATATATATTTTTTTTTTACATTGCTGTAATTTTGACTTTCTATATGAAAATTTGATTTCTTATTTCTTTTGATTTTGGGGTAAAATAAGACCAGGACATTTTCTTGATACGTTTCCCACTGTGAAACACCTAACATTTGTGGCTCAAACGAAGAATATGAGCCATATAACATGAACACTGTTTTGTTAAAGTTGACTACGGTTTATAACAAGGCATGTGCTAACATTCATTAAGATCTTATTCTGAAATACCCCATGACATCTGGAATAGAGTGAATATCAAGCTGCACACTGTAACATTAGAGTTAGGGGTGTGCAGCGAAGCCATTATCTGTATTTGTATCTGTATCTGTTCATATTAAAAAATTATCTGTATCCGTCTCTCTGTTTGAACAGAACTGGGTGTGGGCGGGGCTTAAACCAGAAGTGCGTCAAAAGTAAAGAAATGCCCATTTTTAAATGTTACTCTTACAGTTATAGTTTCTATTAATAAAATATGCCTTGTATATGCCTTTTCATAATAACAGCCTAATAATAATAATAATAATTATTATTAGTAGTAGTAGTAGTAGTAGTAGTAGTAGTATTATACAACTATTATTTAAAAAAACGATTATTATTATTTTATTTTTTTCTTTCCAGATGAAGCTGAAATTGTAGGCTACGTTAACTGTGGAATATGTTGTTAACTGTGGTTTCTCCTGGTATTTCTGATCTTAATATCTGCATGAAACAGAATTTTCATTTGTCTGTGCATGTATAATAACATTATTCTGAAGGCAGGAGATGTCAAGCAAAATGTGAAATGTCAAGCACACATTTTGCACTGAATAATAAATACAAATTCAAACATTGAAAATAAAATCAATATAGCCTACAAACAGGTGAAATTCCCATAAATCTATCAGCAATTTTTATGTTAAGACACTAATATTTAGTTAAATAATAATAATAATGATAATATAATGTTACATTTATATAGCGCCTTAACAGAGGTATAGCACATATTAAAGAAGAAGAAGAAAAAAAGACAAAGCAAGTTTCAGTTTCTTCGTTTTACATAAGGAGAAATATTCTTAATAGATGAATACTATATGGAGCATTTAAACCTTTATGGAGCATTTGAACTTTTTCGTAATGAAGTCTTAAACAGATAATTACCTTAATCACTGATGTGGACATAAATATGGTCAACTTTAAAAGATGGATAGACAGGCTCCGACGTGAAATCAACACTTCAGGTCAGGAATTTAACATCGCATTCAGGTTTAGGCTATAAATAAATACATGGGAATCACTTGTGAATCGTGTGAAACATTAACATAGACATTTCAAGAAGTGGAAAGTGTATATGATGTCGTATCTTAGTTAATGTTACACTTGATAAGCTCCAGACGCGCACAATTAACAGAGACCGCACCCATCCGATCTGAAATCACACCATGCGCATTTCCATTCATAAGGTTTACACTTTAGAAATATTGGCTGCACAGATTCATAAATTCTTTGTAATTTTTTATGTTTATTTAAAATTTCGCTTTATCCTTGTACCTCTTGGATAACACTATGTAACACAATTTTTGTTCCTGTGTAGTAAGTGTTATTTCCTAATTGCTTATGCTTCAAAAGTATAGAAAATGGCTATTATTCCCCACAAACCTTGTTTTTGTGACCAGGACAGTGATATTTTGAAATTTACCTATTTACAGTGACAAAATGGGCAAATTTGTGTCTTTTCACAAATAGTGTCTTCACAAAGACACAAATTCACCTGTTTTCTCATTGGAAATAGGCACATTTCAAAATATCACTGTCACTGTCAATGTACTGAAATGAAGGTTTTTATTGGTAAAGATAACAATAAATGGGCTTGTTTTATATGGAAATGAATGGTGTAATTTAGTAATTTAGAGCTAAATAAGGTCTAAAAACCAATAAAATCCCCCCCCCAAAAATGCACAACTTTAGTGTATTTACTTTAGTAAAATTAGTGTTATTATATATTTAAAAATAAATATCATTTTTGACCCAAGAACAACTTAAGTGTGACTCACAAACGAAAAATGCACAAGGGTTGAGCGAAATAAATAATAATTTGTCAGATACCATGCATTAATAAATCATTTATGTTATGTAAAAGTAATGCATATGTATTCATGTTTGCTAATCCACTCAAACAACAGAAAAAAGAGCTTCTGTCCTTGTTTACTGTGTATTTGGCTTAGTTTGGCTTCTTCCATATTTGAATGTAGGAGCTTTCCAGGTGCACTTGAAGGCATAATAATATATTTAACTAATTGATTGATTTGATTTGCAATAGAAATCATTACATTTATTAATCATAAATAAAAACATATTTGTTATCTTTATTTCAGGCACTCTATTCTTTAGATTTAGTGGAGAGAGGGAGAGAGAGAGCAAAAGAGATTTACTTCAGTTTCTCTTTTATCTTCAGTCAGTTCCTCAGTCATTAGTACCGTTGGAATAAAATAAAATAGAAAATTGGAAATGGTGTGGCGAGCACAACAATATTTAGGTTTAGATCTGTTGTTTTTGCTCCGAGTCTGATTAAAAAAATTTTCTATGTCATGGAGCTAAAAGCCTCTGTCAAACTGTCAAAAGTGCAGCACAGTAATTAAAAGCATGGCACACTGGAACACAGCCAGACCCTTGAAGACTAGAGTGGGACCTGTGATTCTGCGTATGTTTGTGGGTATTTGTGTGTGTTTGTGAGCCTTTATAAATCCGGCAGTTATCAGGCTGTAAAATATGCATTTATTTTTTTAAGTGTTAGGAAGAAATCAGTAGTCACACTAGCAGTCTTTAACTCTAATTATAATCCAAACAATCAGCTAACTGGTCCAATGAAGCTCTCCACAATTTCCATATTCCAAATTAGTTTGAGTTTGTTTACTTGTCAGCATAATATTACCTCCACTAACTCTTCAAACATATTAATATGTGTTTAAGGGGTGGTAATGGTAACAGAAATTAGACAGTAATTAATAACTAATAATTGGACTTGTAAGGGACTAGTTACAGACTTGTTTGGAATTATAAGGTATTTATTAGGCCTTTATTCGCTGATTTCTTACCCTTGTCTAATAGCATCTCTACATTTGTTTTTTCCTAACAATGAACTTATTAGGTAAAAAAAAAAAAAGATACCAATAGAGGGGGCCTGGGTAGCTCAGTGAGTAAAAATGCTGACTACCACCCCTGGAGTCACGAGTTCGAATCCAGGGCGAACTGAGTGACTCCAGTCAGGCTTCCTAAGCAACCAAATAGGCCTTTTTGCTAGGGAGGGTAGAGTCACATGGGGTAACCTCCTCGTGGTCACTATAATGTGGTTCTCGCTCTCGGTGGGGCAAGTTGTGAGTTGTGCGTGGATGCCGCGGAGAATAGCGTGAGCCCACACGCGCTACGTCTCCGTGGTAACGCGCTCAATAAGCCACATGATAAGATGCACGGATTGACAGTCTCAGACGTGGAGGCAACTGAAATTCGTCCTCCCGGATTGAGGCGAGTCACTACGCCACCACAAGGACCTAGAGTGCATTGGGAATTGAGCATTCCAAATTGGGGAGAAAAGGAGAGAGAGAAACAAATAGATACCGATAGCTAGTAAGATGCAAAATACATCCTTTATACATAGGTTCTCACTACACTGTTTGAATGTGCAAATTATAAGTATAAAATAAATATAGAAGGCAGAGACTTTTGATGCTTAGTGTAAATAGCAACAAAAAGCATCCTCTTTGCCCTAAGTGCAAATAGAGTTAAATGCAATTTTCACCCCTAATTAAATACTACCATACAGTATAGTGACATCACAACAGCATGTGTATTGTGTTTATTTAGAGTCCCACAAGCACCCTACACCATCCCCTACCCCTAAACCTAACCCTAACCTTCCCTGCTTTGTTGAAATACTACGGTATATGCATTCTACATGTATGTATTTCATACTTTTAAGAACCTCTAAAGGATGCATTTTGCATCATACTAGCTATTGATATGTTTTGTTTTTAGCTAAAAAATACATTGTTATGACAAAAGCAAAAATATAAAGTGGCTATAAAGCAAGAATAAGAAATCAGCCAATAAAGGCTTAATAATGACTTTATAATGCCAAACAAGTTAATAACTAGTAATTTACAAGTCTAATTATTAGTTATGAATTACTGTCTAATTTCTGGTCCCTAACCTAAAGTATTAATGTGGTAATATATGCAAACATTCAGTGATATCCATTAACAAGGCTTCCACATTGTCACTGGTATGAACATTTTAGTCAAAAGCATGACACTATATTGTTGTTGTCTATATGACGGGCACTTGCAACAGGCTCAACTGTTTTGTCGTTTTTTTGGGGTTTTTTGTGTGCATATGTTTATGTAGTATGACATATCTACAAACCCTAGACAAGTCACACACATAATTACACAACACTTCACAGCACATGATTTGTCATAAGACAGCCATCATTAATCTCTATGCTGTTTCATAAAATCAAAATAATAAATACTCATATTTACAGCACAGCATTGTCATGTCACACTTTAATTGAATCTGATGCATCTGTTTGCATTTATATAACATGCAAATTGTGGTGACAATGAATACTTCGCTGGGCTGAAACTCCACCACACGTATCTGTGCTTTTGCAGACACTTTAATATTATTCAACATTCAGACATAACCACATAGACACAAATCCAACCCATATAAAAGTCTTTACTGTGATTCTACATATTCAGTCACAATATTGATTCACAAGTCATAAGACACAGTATCACTTACAGTGATCCCAGATCAGGCTTATCTACATCAAGGCACTTCTCATTCACTGTCGCAACAACCCCACACTGGATCTGAAAACTGATTCTTTGAAAGTAAATTCCTAATCCCTGCTTGAAAGTACATTGTTCTATATAAATCCAGATCTTGAGGTCTTGCAAGACACAATGACCAGAATTTTATGCTCCTACACATCCTAGGAGAAGGAATCTCATACAAAAAGGCAGCTGGTGCTGACCAACACCCAACACACTCTTAAAAGGAATTTCAATTCCATTTAACAGGGCCCATGTTGAAAGGAGCAGTATTTTATGGGGAAAAAGATTTGGATTGTTAGTGCAGTGAAATAGTAAAACAAATAGCAATGAAGTATGCACACATCAAAGATAAAACTTTGATAATAAAAAAAAAAAAAAAAGAAAGAATCAAAACTATAAGATCATAGCATAGGAAGAGACTGTCACTGCTAGAAGAACAGTAAACATCCTCCTCTGCTGGCCAAAGAAAAAATGACAAGTTTCAAGCAAGTGTTCTACCATGTGTAGGGCAACAGTGTTAACTTCAATACACCTGTCATCACCACTATGATGGACTAAAGCAAGTATTATTATACATAAGGTTAAATTAGTTAAAGGGATAGTTCACCCAAAAATGAAAATTCTCTCTTTATTTATTCACCCTCATGATATCCCAGGTGTGTATGACTTTCTTTCTTCACCAGAACAAATTTGAAGAAAAATAGAAAAATATCTTAGCTCAGTAGGTCCTTAAAATTTAAGTGGATGGTGATCCGATTTTTGAAGCTCCAAAAATCACAGACAGTCAGCACAAACATCATCGATACGACTCCAGCGGTTAGTGACTTCTAAAGCAATACAATCACTTTTGGTGCTAAAAATATCAATATTTAAGTACTTTTTATCTCTAAATCATCCCTTCCGGTAAGCTTCACCAGAGGGTGGAGTTCAAGAAGTATCTTGTGTGACCTATTCACGTTGCCATGATACAGAGGTAATCTCACGTTCTCTACTCAGTTGAGACATTCAGGATAAGCACACAAACGCACCAATGTGAGTAAAGAAACAGATAAATACAGATCTAAACCAAAACCAACCAAGCTACTGTACAGAGTTCCTCCTTATCACTTGTAAACAGTGCTGCTCTTCCGACTGTGAATCACGTGCCTCAGTTCTTGCGTGTTTCAAATGCCAATGCGATTATGTCACACGCGCTTACCGCTGCAGAACGGAAGCATGATTTTGAGTAAAAAAAGTACTCAAATATTTATCTTTTTTTGCACCAAAAGCAATTGAATCGCTTTAGAAGACATACATTTCTTCATATGGATGAAGTTTATGCTGACTGTCTGTGTTTTTTGGAGCTTCAAAAATCGGATCACCATGCACTTGCATTTTAAGGACCTACTGAGCTAAGATATTTTTGTTATTTTCTTCAAATGTGTTCCGGTGAAGAAAGAAAGTCATACACACCTGAGATATCATGAGGGTGAGTGAATAATGAGAGACTTTAATATTAATTAACTTCATTAGTTAACAAGAACTAACAATGAACAATACTTTTAAAGCACTTATTAATTAATGTTGGTTAATGTTCATTTCAACATAAACTAGCGTTTTGTTTTGTTTTTTCATTAAAAGTTATATACACCTTATCATTAGTTAATGCATTATGAACTTTTACAATTACAACCGTATTTTCACTAATTAACATTGAAAAAGGTTATGTTCATTGTTACAGTAGTCAACGAATTACTCTCAGTAAACATGATACAAAAATAGGTTTGCCTTTTGGATATTTGAAGCTCTTTTCATACAGTTTTCTGAAATGAGATCCAGTTGTTTTAAAAAGAACTGTACGATATATGGATTTCTAGCTATAATGTGGCTAGGTGGGGTGTAACTGCAGGTGAACTCACTGTTGTCCACTGACAGATAGCATTGGAATTCCGGGAACTGTGTCTCCACAGGTACACTGATGGTGCGGCGCAGCAGTCTGGATCTACAGGTGTCAGTCCTCTTCTCCTGCAGGAGTAGAGGGTGTATCTGAGAGGAAAGAAAGACAATATTGAGCATCCTTTTGCCTACCTTCCCATCTCAAGTTTAACATTCCATCTAAATCAAGGAGATTCAAGTCAGAAACAATCAGACAGCAAGATATGAAGAAATCAATAAAATACAAGCATCCAGATAGACAGAATATGTACATAAATCCAAGGGCTTCTCCTGAATTACTTTTTGAATGTATGCGTGTGTGTGAGAAAGAGTATATGTACCTCCTTTACCACTTGCACTCTGCAAAAGACAAATTTACTAGTTAACTTGTAAATTTTACTAGTTTAATAGTCTAACTAGTTGTCCATTATTTAATGAAAGGAGTGTTAATTGGTACTTCATCCACAAATTAGTGATTAGATCAAAACATGCAATAACGCAATAAAGGTGTAGTTTAAGAAGGCTTTCACACTGGCAGTTTAGTCCAAAACAGAGCAGGGTTTTAATGAAAAATTAGTCATATGAAAGCTGTTTTGCGGACCGGGGAGCAAACCCTAGACTACCTGAGCTCGGTTGCAATGGAACTGTGGCAGGGTTTGCATGAGTAAGAAAGCAACCTGTACTCAGGTCTGCATTTGTTTAGGAAATAAAATAACTTGTGCATGCGTTATTGCTGATTTAAGCATAATGACATCATCAGTTGCACAAAACCACACACACACGTGTACCATGAGTGGCACCGCTGCATACTCATTGCTTCCAACCAGCTGTCTCCTCAAAAACGACAGTTTGCGAGCATCAGATATAGTCGCCTTCTCTTGGACATGCATATCTGTTGTCTGAATTATGGAGTGCAACGCACAGAGGCACATGTGTTGTTCACCCTGGTGTGCATAATGAGATCAAATTAATAAATAAAAAACACACAAATATAGCAACCCGTGTTGTTTTCCATTATGTGCATGCTTGTGATGACACAAGTTGATAACGGAAAAGCACTGGGGTTCGACAGAATTTGAGAGAGTTTGAAACCAGACAAATTCTGTAGGGGTACCGGGAAAAATAACACTTGGAATCGGACCGCAGCAAACATGCACACTGTGGAAAATATTCCTCTTAGCTCTTTATTGTACTTTTGTCAAAAGGGCAAAAGGTTATTCTTGTGTATAATGCCAATTAAATAAGGGTCATATCAAAATTAATCTAGAATTAATCAGATTGGATTACTGGTAACACTTTACAATAAGGTTCCATTTATTAGTTGATGCATTAGGTATCATGAACTAAAAATGAACAATCTAATTTTACAGCACTTATTAATGTTTGTTTATTGTTAATTCATGTTAGTTCATAGTGCATTACCTAATGTGAACAAATACAAATTTTGATTTTAAAAGTGTATTAGTAAATGTTGAAATTAACCTTCTTTTTTCTTAGGTTCAAAACTAAGTTTATAAAAATGGTCTGAATGATGCCTCTGAATCGCTGAAGCTGGTTACTGTTTTTTTTTTTTTGCAGGAAAAAGGAGTAAAATACAAAGAAAAGAGAGGTAAACTCGGGAAGTGCAAACCAAGCTTCAAGCTATGTGAAATGTTACCATAAGAAAATGACCACCAGTAGGCTACAAACACTAAGCTGAACATGACCTGCAACTATGGAATTTTTTTATTTAATCATTCAGTTAATCCATTTTTGATAATTGAATTAATATGTATGCAATATGCAATTATCTAAAAATGACAATGTGTAATCAATGTACTATGAATAACTGCATTATGAACGTTATTCTATATCTTAGATATTTAATCATTCATTTATTGATTTAATTATCATTTACTCAGTTTAATAATCAAAGTGCAAATCAATGGAAAAATGCAACTTCTCTATGGAGAACTGTCTCTCTCTGTATCTCTGTGTATAGCTCTTTCTGTGAATGACCTTGAAGGAGATGTGTGTGTGTTGATACTAAAAGGATGTTTTAATGTTTTACTAAGAGCAGAGCTGGTGTCCAAAAAATGCAGATGATATATGTGCCTTAATTAGTGCTAGAAATGAGATGAAACATATGTTTGTGGGTGGACATGTATGTCTCCATCTTACAGGAATGTTTTGTGTAACCAACGACTGTAATAAGGGAAATCATTTAATATACTAATCAAATTAATGCAGAAAGTAATGATAGTTAGTCAATATAAAATATGTAACCACAGGAAGTGATTACAGTGTGTTTTATGCACATAAAATGAAATAGTCATGCTTTTGCCAACATTGAAGCGAAGTTGGGTCAGGATGACCTGCTAGAAGGGAGATGGTGATGACGAAACTAGGGAGGCCTTTGAATATTGGGAGGGGAAAAAAAGCATAAGATCTGGGCAAATGTGACTGTCGATACAATCTTGCTTATTTTCCCTGAATCATTTTTCTCCAGAGTTAAGCACACATTTAGCCTTCATGATTCTATAACATATCTCTCCAAACGTGTACTCTCTTGTGTCTGTGCTACTGTGTGCTAGTTTTCATGGCCAACCATGGATTTGCCCTCAAGAAACAGTTCACATTCAGCAATCTGGTTTCCTGTAAGCTCAAAACAATATAAGACATTGACATTGTATTTTCATAACAGTGATATTTCCCAAATACTAAAAACATTTTTGAGGTCTCAAGTCAATTTTGCGTGAATTTAACACTTATGAAGACTGCAAGCTGATTCTTCTAGAGTTGTTTCATCACCAGCACCTTAATGGTCTGAAATGAAATGGAACAACACTCAAGGTAAATTCACGCACAACAGTCTCAAGCAATTTACTCCGAATGGTGCCAAAAACAAAAAAAACATCCAGTGAGCGGCAGTTCTGTGGACGGAAATGCCTTGTTGATGAGAGAGGTCAACCGAGAATGGCCAGACTGGTTCGAACTGACAAAGTCTACGGTAACTCAGATAACCACTCTGTACAATTGTGGTGAGAAGAATATCATCTCAGAATGTTATTCTGAGATGCGGGTTGGCGCTGTTTTGGTGGCACGAGGGGGACCTATACAATATTAAGCAGGTGGCTTTAATGTTGTGGCTGATCGGTGTAGAGAGAAAGAGAGTGAGAGAGAGAGTAAGAGAGAGAAAGAGAAAGAAAAACAGTGAAAGAGAGAGAGAGAGAGAGAGAGAGATAGATAGATAGATAGATAGATAGATTGATAGACAGATAGATAGATAGATAGATACCTGCAACCTATTTTAGCAGGTCCAATCAGCACTGGAATTGCGCTGCGTCTTGAGTATTTAAATTAAGTCATTGGCATTCCTTGCCGCGCAAACACGCCTTCTTTCTTTGTAAATTAGGCTCATTGTCAATTGGCTTCATTCACAAAAATTGTCTGGCGCAATTTAGATCGCAAGATCAGAATTGCATGTGCAAACTGCGTGCAGCAGAGATTTTGTGCCTTATCTGCATAATTTAATTAGTGAATCGGGTGCTAAACCAGCTCAAAGAGCGCGTGCAAAAAAAACATTTTACCTGTCGTAATTCATTCTTAATGAATCTGCCTCTTATTATTTGGACACTATGTGGTTGTCAAACGTTAGTCAAAACATGTTCATAGTTAATATGATGAACAACACCTGTGTAACTGACTTCATACATCCACTAATAATCACCTTGTCACCAACTTGTTAAAAGTAGGAATGTCATAAAATTGACTGGCAAAACTGACTGCTTTCTCAATATGCTTTTGAGGCATCGAAATATTAACATAAGCTGAAATTTAAATTAGAAGTCTAATTTGTGTGATGTCCACACAAGTTGTCAGTTGGCCTTCCGTTTAATGTAGTCTGGTGTAGTAGCTTTAGGAGACCACAAGTGGGTGATAAAACATTTACTGCTTTTAATACTGAAAGTCACCATTCACCACTAGATAGACTAGTCATCCATCAATCAATAGTTACGAAGGATTTTGAACTTCTTCAAGAATGAACAACGTGACGTTGATGAGATTACAAGTTAGTGTATGAAACCGGAACAACTGTGCAAATTGAACGATTAAATGGCTATTTATTATGCAATTTCTCTGTATGTAGCCTTGAATAGGTTTCATTCAAGCTGTCAAACCACAAAAAGACATACAGTACTTGTACCTGAAAATACATTGTGTAGGCTATATGAAAGATACATACAGTATACACAACATATCATCCAATGATGGCTAGAGTAAATAATCTATGTCCTTTGATAATGATTTCTGTCAAATTAAATCATTAACTAAAGTTGTGCTTAGTGGCACTTTTGAACAGCCATTGGAGTCATAGCTGTGAGCGGCAGTGGTGTGTGTACCTTCTTAGAAAATTGTTGTTTCAAATTGTATAATGCGCCATGCCACCCACCAGTGTGTCTCTCCGTGAGTGTGTGTCTATGTATTTGTGTGTGTAATACCTCTTCCTTGTCCAGCAGCAGCATTTGATAGTCGGTGACCACACAGAACTTGGGATTCCAAACGGCATGTTCAGCACATGGGTGACCACATGACATCCAGTTGCCTGGAGGACCCATCATATCTGACAGAGAAAAGGAAGAACACAATTGATGACAATGAAAAGCACCTGGAAAACAAAGATTAGACCAGACATATGGTGGAGAGATTACTGTGTCACCCTGTTTGGAGTATATAATATCATCTTGTATTTACAGCCTAGCCTGTGTCTTCCATTTGCTCCACCTGTTTATAAAGGTCAAACAAAACCTTGAAAGATCTGCAAAGCAATCAGCTTCTGAATCTGTAGCAAACACGCCTTCTAAATGAAACAAGAGCCGGAACACATTTATATGTAAATGAGTCCCTTTGCCTGCCAGCTCTTACCACAGCAAGATTTCCAAATATTTCACCAAGTGAACAAGAAATGTTGTCATTTTAATTTAAGTTTGAAATGAAATGTATGGGAAGTGAATTACAGAGCTGTTATAGTGTTGTTTTTATGCATACATCTCATATGGAAATAGAGACATGGAACATGGGACGTTAACAACCTGATCTTGTTTCAGAACATTGTGCAACACTGTTGGACTCTTATTTACAGTCATGGCAGATGCCTCTGGATCTCATGGTGAATGAATGAAGGTAAAAAGCCTTTAACTGAACAATAAATAATGTGTTGAAGTTCAGCTGTCACACTTAGCCTACTGTTTCTAATGGACATAGTGTTTAGTGGGTGCTTTCTTCACCACAGTAACTATGAAACATTCTTTATCAAAGTATTGTTAAACTAAGCAATATCACACAAGCAAGAGTGCTGCTGTATATCAGTTGTCACGATACCAACATTTCAGTAGCTGGAAACAATACCGGTGAAATTTGGTGATTCTCCTTGCAAAAACTAATACTGACTAATTTGTTAATTGGGTAAATATTGTTTCAAGTTCTCAAGTAATTATTCAAGACAAGGACACAGTCAGTAATAAAATGAGAAAAAAGAAACAAATTAAGAAGACAGTGTTTCAAATTTCTAACAGCAGTATCAAGTATTCAGGTAAGCAATCTTACATTCTCGTGGATTACATGTCTTCACTATATGATTCTAATACATTAATATTTTCTTTTAAAGCTATTAAACTTATCCAGCCAACAGCAATGAATGGGTTTCTTGTTATTGTTGTTAATATTAATGACATAGACAGTGGCAGGCCTATCAGGCTGCATTTACACTGCAAGTCCTAAAGCACTGATCCAATAATTTTATACAAATCCACTTTTTTTGTCCCGGTGTTTTCACTTAATTCAGACATAGCTGACTGTGTTTCTATCAGTAACTAGCCAAGACAGGCATTTTGAAATGTATTTGACCATCACACAGACGTGTATCTGCAATACCGTGAGCGCTCTCACAACACACACATGCACACAAAAACAAGGTGTCAGTCAGACAGTACGCTTCCCCAATGTTGGATGGCAGGGGTAGAATTACTTATATTCAAGAGAAAAGCAGTACCTAAATGGTCAGAGAAACTATAGCCTTACCCCAGTTGTAACCGTAACCAATAGACCAGGTAGAGCTTTTGTCATAAATACGAATGAGTCTTCTCCTGCCATCCTACGTTTTGGAAATCCAACCATGCGGGAGCCGAAATGAGAATATTAAAAGTGATTTTTTAGAATTTTGTTATCCGAGTAGTTTCTCTCTCTACTCCCTTTACCATTTGACCTGTTAAAGAGATCAACCAGTGGATCAAGATTGATGTACTGAGCACCCCTGGCCTAGGGGGCTTTAGTCACGGTGCAAATTAAGGGGGGTCTCAGTCTTATTTTGTGAATAACCTGATTGGAGTCTTAGCCGATGCAGATCAGAGCAGATCCGCTGCTGTTCACTGTAACTCCACCTCGGCACGCGCTTCAATAACCGTAACTTCATGCTTCCCAAAATTTTTTTTACTTCTCCAAAAAATTTGACGAATTAATCGCACATTTTTCTGTGATTAATCACGATTAATCGCGATTAAACTATGGTACATCACACATTACAACAAACATTAAAAAATAATCACAAATATATTTACTTTATATTTTGTCTCAAAGAACTTGCAAGAAATTGGTTAATCATCATTAATTTTAATTTATATATGTACATGTTATAACGTTTTTTTTTTTTTTCTGTTTTTTTTTTGCTTATAGAGTTAAGTAGACAAATTTTTAAAAGGTATTAATCTTTGATACAAGTATATGTACACATGCCATAAAATCAGTGGACATGTAATTACAATTTGGACAAAATCTTCTGGGGTTCCCTTACGATTCAGTTCACTCGACATTGCGTCATGTTTACGCATATGGGAAATCCTTGGGGAAGACCTAGTTGAAACCCTTCTACAATAACGGCAATTCTAAGATTGGCTATGGTGTTTAAGCCTTGCCCTTTTAGGCGCAACGCTGTCTGGTATATATAGTGCAAACACTATTCCTCAGAATTTTCTTCCTTCAAGCAGCTCTTATGAAGACAGATTGCCCTCACTGTGAGAGCATGAGTCTCAAGATGCTTTGCTCTTGGATTGACCTCATTCTGAGGGATGATTCCGCTCACGCGCTCTCCCACTTGCCCCTTCTGTAACTCCCGAAGGATCAAATGAGGAGGTACGGTGGGGTCGAGAGGCTCAGCTAGATGAATCATAGGTGGATCTCGTGCTGGCACAAGCCCTGCGAGCCCCTCAATCTTCTCTTGAAATAGCTTCGCCTATATATTATATGCATGACGAGCTCCGGTCCTCTGTTGGAGCGTGAGACCTTGTTACGTTTGGCGGTTCTGACGATGAAGATGATGCCATGTCCCTCGCAGCATCAAAGACCATGAATGGTCCAGTTTTGATGAGTGATTCTCTCCTAAAATGATGAGTACAGTACACAACTGCTTTGAGGTTTTTTTAATTAATTTTTTTTTTAATTATCACACATTATACATTTGCACATATACAGTGAAATTCTTCTTTTTCACATATCCCAGCTAGGCTGGGGTCAGAGTGCAGGGTCAGCCATGATACGGCGCCCCTGGAGCAGATAGGGTCAAGGGCCTTGCTCAAGGGCCCAACAGTGGCATCTTCTGATCAGTAACCCAGAGCCTTAACCGCTGAGCTACCACTGCCCTAGTGGCGAGTGGCGCTCAGTCTTATCTAGCAGGCCAGCCAACATGCCTGTTATCCCGCTCCGCGGATGCGTGGCGGGTCCACACAGCTACATGATTCAGTTTGTATGGCCACCTCACTTCCAGTTTGAAATTTATCTTCCCTCCCGAATTCACTAGGTGGGAAAATGAATCATTATTAATCTTTCCCACTTGAGGTGTGAATTAATGAATATTGTGCACAACCGCTTCCCGGTGGCAAGCGGCGCTCAGTCTCATCTAGCGAGCGATGAGTGTGTATTGCGTTCAATAAGAACGTTCTCACAAAAGAGCAAAGCACTCATTGCGTGAGTTGTACACATATTCTGCTACATGCTCCAATATGGAACTATCATCCACAGTCCCATTAAAAAATGAGGTGTGATGGTGCAGTGTGCAGAAAATTCACAATCTCCTTGCAGAAAGCACGATAGGGATTGTTTAGAACTGCAATGCTACATGCTCCAATATGGAATGCAAAAAGGGTCAAATTTCCCCAATAGTGTCCTGTCATCCACAGTCCCATTATAAATGGGGTGTGATGGTGCAGTGTGCAGAAAATTCACAATCTCCTCACAGAAAACGCAATAGAGATTGTTTATAACTGTAATACCCTATGGTCTGTCCCTAGTTCCTCGCACATTCACAAAGTGCATCAATGCGGCACTCGCCCCTCTGAAACTGAGCCATGTGCACATTTTGAACTACCTCGACGATTGGCTATTACCAGCCCGATCAGAGGCTCTGTTATGCCAGCACAGGGACTTATTGCTTCAACATCTGAACAGCATGGGCCACAATGTCAACTGGGCGAAGAGCATGCTCTCCCCCAGCCAACAAATTTCCTTTTTGGGAGTCTGTATATGAGTAAGCATGCACATCTCACGAGTGAGCACGTTCAGGTCATTCTCCAGTGTCTCTCTCAGTTCAAGCTGGGGAGAACACTTCCACTAAAGTCGTTTCAAAAAGCATTGGGGCTTATGGCGACGCATCCACCACCATTCCATTAGGTCTTTTACACATGAGACCTCTTCAGTGCTGGCTCAAGCACCATGTGCAACGGCATGTCTGGCGCCAAGGATGCATGCGCACTGCTATATCTCCCTGCTGTCTAGCTGCTATAGCACCTTGGATAGCTCCTGCCTTCTACCAGGTGTCATGCTGGGGCAGGTGGAAAGTGGTGACTACAGATGCTTCCAACACAGGTTGGGGTGCATTGTGTGACGGACGCCCAGCTTTGGTACATGGACAGGTGCGAGGAGGGCATAGCACATCAACCACCTGGAGCTGTCAGCTGTTTTCCTAGCCTTGAAGGCTTTTCAAACCGAAATAGCGAAATATCATGTTCTGATTCGCTCGGACAACACGACAGCGGAATTCGTTCCCTGCCAATGATGAGACTGACGTGCCACCCCCTCCTGTGGAGCGAGTGACATCTCCTCTCCCTGTGGGCGATATATGTCCCATACCATCAGGGGAACCAAGGGGACAATCTCGTCAGACGTACCGGTGGGTGGGGCCTCACGCCGTGTCGTGGCCGTGCTGAGTTCAGGGACATCGAAGCACTTACCTGGCTCCTTGTGACCACCCCCGGAACAGTCTGAGATGGGGGAGGAAGAGGCCTGTCCTCGTGACCCGTGGAGACTGTCACATCAGGGGCGGATTTGTGCCACAGCTGGGCGTGCAGGGGCAGGGAGACCGCCGCTGGAGCGCCAAACTTGCCAAAATGGATGGTGGACGGTGGTCGTGATGACGGCCATGCGCACCGGGTATGTGACCCAGGGAACAAGGAAACCGCTCTTTTTTTGAACTCTTGGGTACCGCAGCCATTTGGGCATGCGGCGAAATTAAATGAAAAGGTAACAAAAGATTCTCCTCCCGGCCCTCCACTGGGGGATGGAGTGGTCTGCTTACCAGCTCCAGAGCAGCGGGTTTTGTCGTCCCTGGGTCACCCGTCTCAGGGGCGCTTCGAAGCCTTTCGCGGGTTCTTGGCGACTGGCCGTGAGACTGGTGGTGTCTGCTTCCTGCGGTGGGCTCCACGCCGGGGCTGGGCCACAGGGGCAGGCTGCGGCAGAGCCAGTGCAGTCACCGCAGGGGTACGCCCTTGGCGACGAGCAGACAGTGTGCAGGATCTTGAGCCGCGCCGGGGCAGGATGTGCCGGATAACCTCCGTCTGCTGCTTCACCGCCGAGAACTGCTGGGCAAAGTCCTCGACAGTGTCGCCGAACAGGCCAACCTGGGAAATGGGGGCGCCAAGGAACCGTGCCTTGTTGGCCTCTCCCATCTCGACCAGGTTGAGCCAAAGGTGGCGCTCCTGGACCACCAAGGTGGACATTGCCTGCCCGAGAGACCGCGCCGTGACCTTCATCGCCCGGAGGGTGAGGTCAGTCACCAAGCGCAGCTCCTGCATCAATCCCGGGGCGGAACTACCCTCGTGCAGTTCCTTTAGCACCTTGGCTTGGTGGACTTGCAGGAGAGCCATGGCATGCAGGGCGGAGGTGGCTTGCCCAGCGGCACCGTAGGCATTGGCCGTCAGGGACAACGTAAACCTACAGGCCTTGGACAGGAGCTTTGGGCGCCCGCGCCAGGTGGCGGCGCTCTGCGGGCATAGGTGCACCGTGAGCACCTTATCCACCGGGGGGGAAATCGCCGAATAGCCCTTGGCTGCCCCACCATCGAGGGTAGTGAGGGCGGAGGAGCTGAAAGATCGGGACCGGGCAGTAAAAGGTGCCTCCCACGACCTTGACAGCTCCTCGTGCACTTCCGGGAAGAAAGGAACTGGGGCGGGGCATGGATGTGAGTGGCGGCGCGAGCCCAGGAACCAATCATCGAGCCGCGAGGGTTCAGGGGAGAGTGGAGGATTCCACTCTAGCCCGATGCTCGCAGCTGCCCGGGAAAGCATTTCCGTCATCTCCGCGTCAGCCTGTGACTGGGTGACCGCACCCGAGGGGGGGAGCCCAGCTGAGGCTTCCGCATCCGACTGGACGAGCCCGCTCTCCAATGCTGTGCTCAAGAGCTCATTACCTTCTCGGGCTCCGAATAAGAGGTCAAACTCACCATGAGACGAGCAGGCGGACTCATCCAGAAGCCCGATTGGGGCAGACGAGCGTGCTGGGGAATGGGAGGTCCGTGGGGGATACCCGGCGGAGGTGGTCCAATTGGGGTCCCCAAATTGCCCCCAGTGCTAGCCGCACTGGCCTCATACCCGTGGGTAGAAGGACCAGGGCGGGGAGCCGGTGGGGTGGCTTGCTTTCTTATAAAGGCAAGCCGCGACTGCATCGTTGCCATGGACATGTTCTCGCAATGAGTATATGACCCATCAACGAATGCTGTCTCCATGTGGGCAGCGCCCAGACACGAAAGACAGCGATCGTGACCATCAGAAGGCGAGAGATTACGACCACAACCAGGAGTAACACACAAACGGAAAGGCATCTTTAAAAAGACGCATCTTTAAAAAGACGTTCCGTGTGTGCTGCTCTTTTAGAGAAATATACTCTTTTTTTAGAATATACTCTTTTATTTCTGCCGAAGTGCCCAGGGGCGTTCTCTGCAGTGCACCAGTGCAGAGGGGGGAGAAGCCGCTGAAATGCGCTGTCAGATCCAGCAGAGGTGAATGAACAGCCGTGGGAATTCAGCTCAGTGAGCATCGACCGTTCGGCTCCGAAGAGAAAAATCTGAATGAGTGGTTGCATACCAGCTCCTTTTATACCCATATGTTCGGGGGAGTGGTATGCAAATACCACTTACCAATTTTCATTGGCCTTTTTTCAAAGACCAGAGGTGTTTCGGGCTCCCAAGAGTGACCCCTAGTGGCACTACATTGACACAACGTCGAGTCAGTGACAGATAGGGAACCGAGGTTACATATGTAACCAAGATGTTTTCCAGTGGACCTCAATAATAGGATCAAATGGGTAGATTCAATTCATTTCAAATGTTATTGGCAAGAGAAACTTAAGTGTACATTGCCAGTGCATTATTAGACACTACATTGTACATACAGATATAATACATATTGAATGCTGAAGTTTAAAATCTCAAAACTATTATTTTCTCTGGTTGCCATTCAGTCTCTACAAGTATACCTGGCTGCAGCTTGTTGAGCATACAGGTCCTCCTCAATCTCTATCCCGCACACGCTGGGTCTCTCTCGGGTGGTTTTGCTGTTGCAATGGGTTCAGATGAAAGTCAGTGAGCATTTTCGCATGATGCGAAGAGATACAGCAGCTTGCCCGTATCACTCACCCGCTTGTGGATGAAATCTTCATTGTCCGTACAATAAATCCGCTCCCGTGTTCATTATGCCCGGGAGATGCGTCGCGCGCAATGAATAAGCATGCACTGCTTTACACATTCAGTTGCTGTGCAAGGATGTACGTTTGGGTCAAGCGAGTGCCTCCTGAAAATGTATATATGCCAGTGTTAGCCACAGAAAGTGGGGAAGATTTGCCCATTGTATAAAGGTGCTAGGTTTGTTCCTGGCAGGCAGCAGATGCCCTAACAGAGCTTATAAGGCTGAGTAGCCTGCCAGGAACAACTCGGGACACCTTTCTCCTATTGCGTGAAATTTCAGGAAGTTAAAAAAAAAATTTATACAGACATTTCAAAATGAACATTTCTCAGCAAATTCTTCCAATAATTAATCATCTGCTATGCTATTTCACACTAATTGTATAGCTCTATATTATAACTGAATGCAATAAATGTCTCATTTGTGTCCATTATTGTTTCTCCAAAGAGATTTTAGGCAAAACATCTGAGTTGATGCTAAAAAAAATATGTCAGAAAATTGCATTATGTCTCCTTATCTATGAAAGCAATATCTGAGCAATGCAGCCCCCTCCCAGCAAAAATGAAATTTACGTATTCTTACCTAGGTGCAGATCAATGTGAAGTACAGGGTGCATCCACTCCAGTCAGTGATGTGACGAGTGACAATGTTTTTCACGCAAGCCCACTTTTCAAAGAGCGTGGTTTCGTCAATCAAACTGAGAGCGGGGATTCTGGAATAGAAGTGTACGAAGCTACTTTGAATTTCTTTCCACACTGGGATGTCTCTCAGTAGGGCCCACTCAAGTTTTTCTGTGTTCTCCAATGAGCGGCTACAATTTTGGAGGTAATCCAATGATGCTGAATAAAAATTTCTCACTGCACAAAATAAATCATCCACTCACATGTCACCAGCTTCAACCAGGGTTCCAACTGCTTTATAATTTCTGAGGGTATGAATGATTCCTCCAGCCTGGCCTGCAAGACTTTTCTCAGGTCATGAATGTGCAAAGCCACTTCTGTGGCTGATATGTGGTCTTGCTCTACCATCTCCAGTGCATGGTTAAAAGTGGCTGTTTGCTTGAGTGCAAAGCTAATCCAAAGTTTAGTGCAAGGATTGCTGAAAATATATTTTAGAAATTTCTTGAGAAAGAAAGTATACATGCAGACTATTGAAAATGTGTAGTATTCTTTCAAGAGCTGGACCAAGAGAGGAAATGTGTTGCCATGCTGCAGTAATTTCTTATAGTCCAGCTGCACAAAAGTGAGTATGTTGCATATGACAGCTTCAGATTTGGTGTGGGCAGAAGAAAATTTAGGATCATACAATTTCTTGATCAATTTCACAGTGCAGTCAGCCGACCGAAAACTATGGCAGTGCACAACAGAATGATAAGCAAAAAGTCCTTCACTTGCATGCACCTTGTCAAATTCAGAACTTTGCTTCACAACAACAACAACAACAACATCGCTAACACTTGGTGTGGCACACTTTTAGCAGCATCCACATGCTTTTGTATGAACATGCTGTGTGATGTCGGTGCGGCCTCCATGGGCGATGGAAAAGCGAGCTCCACAAATCTCACACCTCACTTTACTAGGCTCTGTCTGTGACTCCTTTTTTAGAAATCTAAACACTTTTTCCTGATTCAAAATCCTGATTAAATGTACATGCACGCTTCCTTGACATTTTCCAGCCACAATTTCATCTTCAATCAGTTCACTAACTGGACATCTATTGTTAGGGGATTGTGATTGGATAGTTTAATCCAATCATGTACTTCATATAACACGGTGTGATTTTATTAGTTTTACAAGCCGTATCCTTGGCTACCTTTGGTTAGAATACTCATGTGTCTGAGAAAGCCGCATAGGCGATAGAGAAATTTTAGAAGAGGGGAAATACGGGACAAAACACGATTTTTTAGAGTAAGTCGGGACACTAGAAAAAGTGCTTGAATACGGGATTGTCCCAGGAAAAACGGGATGTCTGGCCACCCTAGGTATGTACAGATATGCAACAAGAGGAAGAGAGAGAGAGAGAGGAGAGATTAAATATACGGTTTACAAAATAGAACTCTGGGATCTATGCCTGGCAAAGATGTCACATGACCCACTTTTTACTAAATCTAGTGAAGTTTAGTAAAATAAATTTAAAAAATAAAATAAAAAACAACATGCACACACACACAGACCTTGATTTAGATTCAGCCCTTCTTATAATAAAGTTAATATGTGAACATGCTCTATTTTAATCTCACTCTGTTTGACTGTTTCTGGCTCATGCACACACAGTTTTACAGATGTGTTCTGTGTACGAATTAATGCATGCATCCATGTGCATTCAAATGAATGAATTTCGATTAGGATTATGCTTTTTCTCATGTCTTGCATCTATTCATATCTCCACTGTCCATTATTAACTGTAAGCAACAAAGTACAAGTTTTTGTAGGAGGACATGTAAGTGTGTGTTTACACAACACTATTACATCCTGTAATCTCGTAATGAGAAAGTCTTATCTTTTAATTCAATATGATGCAATTAGAATTTTAGTGGCATTTTGATTGCTGATATGCATTTACATTTATGCATTTGGCAGACGCTTTTATCCAAAGCGACTTACAGTGCACTTATTACAGGGACAATCCCCCCAGAGCAACCTGAGTTAAGTGCCTTGCTCAAGGACACAATGGTGGTGACTGTGGGGATCGATCCGGCAACCTTCTGACTACCAGTTATGTGCTTTAGTCCACTACGCCACCACCACTCTACACCACTCAGTTGGACAGTGTGCACAATCAATCAAACAATCAAATCAAATCCCTTTATTGTCACTCAACCATATACACAAGTGCAACAGTGGGTGAATGTCTTGGGTGCAGTTCCAAGCAACATAGCAGTATGACAATTACAATAAACATCTGACGCCTGCTAGATAATGAGCATTACACTTAACAGCCCCTTGCGGAACATGTGCACACACACACACACACCAGGGCCATTTCTAGACATAGGCGAACTAGGTGGTCGCCTAGGGCGCGATCAGCTGGAGGGGCGCCAAATCGGAAATATCCACCCACTCACCCGCCTGCTTTGTCAGTAGGGAGTGCCAATGACACCGTTGCATTGATAACAGGACACGGCAAGTGCAATTGTCTAGATCATTTTCAATGAGAGGCATGCGGAAAGTGGCAAATCGCATGCGGTTTTGCTAGCGGCAGGTAGGAGATGCGCAAGCGGTGCTCATACACCCAAAATCCTGCTGCTTTCATGTGCAAAGCTCTTCGCTGCAGGTGCCATGAAAGAAAAAAAAATACTTTATTTTTCTCTGAGTGGCAGTCGCTTTGGTCTTAAATAATCACTTTAGACTTTAATAATAGTGCCATATTAATCTATTATATATAGGCTAATGCTGAATATAATGTATAATTATGCTATGGGGGAATATAATCCTAATGTCAAATGTCATGTTTGATTTGATTTGATTTCAAATCATTCATTATTTAACTGGATAAGCATGCACTTTCTTTAAATATGTATTTTTGAAAAGAATATTTTTTTTAGTCCCAGTACATCTCTGATGGATCATTTAGCACTTTTAAGAACTGTAGGCCCAGCTAAATTTTGAAGGAAAGGAACTGTCTTTAAAGTGATAATAAAAAAATTAAAAAACTTTTCAAAACTTTTCTTGATTCAGGCTTAGTTTAAAAAATCGTTAACCGAATGGAACTGTGAGTTTAGTATTGTGAACTATATAAACAGTTTTAAATCTGTTTGGTCCATCTGCATCTAAATTATACAACAGAGTGTTGCAAGGACATTTCTCCATGAGGTAAGGTCAACTATGTGCACAATTTTTCTCTCACAGACACTGCAAGTCTGCTGCTGTTGTTGGTGTGTGTAGGTGACTTGACACAATGGAGTTCTTGTTGATGGTATAGCAACGGCCGTCCCTGAAACCACGGTGCGAGCACTGCCTTGACTGCACAAAATCGCGGCAGCCGCGTGGCACTTTTACTGTTTTCCATGTCCTGTGTGTAACAGCCTTAATATACTTACCATACACCGCACCGGCCAAAACTCCACCCCTTGTTAGTGCCTCATCCACCCCATCATCACCACCATTTAAGGCCACCATTGCAGGTCTATCCACCACAAAAACCCACACAAAGAAACACACTCTCATTTAGAAAGGAGCAGCATATGGCTAGTTACAAATTGCTAGAAGCAGTGACTTCTTTCCAAAGATAGAGGTTTTGAAGTGGCCAATCTGTTCTTCTGCAAGCGTGTTCACACAAACGCTCACATGGACTAAGAAAAACAACTGGGAACAACTAATTTTTTTGTATCACTCCCATATACAGTATATGTACCACAACAGCAACAAAACTATATGATAACTTTTATGATATATCTACAACTTTTTAAACTTTTCAACTTTTTGATACTTATTTAAAGTTATTCTTCAGTATAAGAAACATTAACTCAGTTCCAAGCTAGTTGAGCTGCTCTATTGTGTACTGCATACACAGGCAGCCACTTCTGAAGGCAGCATCTTAACCATAACTGATTGAAATGCTGAATATGGGCAGAAACAAGCAAAATTTGGCCAAAATGAGGTACCTTAGAAGGCAGCCTAATTTTGCTGTTTAGAAAAGTTGGGAGTGTCCCTATAATGCCTTAAATTGTTGCCCTGGTAGGTAGCTCACTAGGTTTTGGAACAGAGGTAATGTTAAAGAAAAAAAAAAATAATAATAAGGTACAGCACAAGTCTTGAACTGAGGCAGGATGTGCTGAATAGCCTCCATCTGCCGTTTCATTGCCGAGAACTGCTGGGCGAAGTCCTCGACGGTGTTACCGAACAGGCTGACCTGGAAGACAGGGGCGTTAAGAAACCGTACCTTGTCAGCTTCCCACATCTCGACCAAGTTGAGCCATAGGTGGTGCTCCTGGACCACCAGGGTGGGCATCGCCTTCCCGAGAGTCCGCGCCATGACCTTCGTCGCTCGGAGGGCGAGGTCAGTCGCCGAGCGCAGCTCCTGCATCAATCCCGAGTCAGAACTACCCTCGTGCAGTTCTCTTAGCGCCTTGGCTTGGTGCACTTGCAGGAGAGCCATGGCGTGCAGGGCGGAGGCGGCCTGTCCAGCGGCACCGCAGGCCTTAGTCGCCAAAGGCGACTTAAACCTACAGGCGCTGGATGGGAGTCTCGGGCTGGCGGGCACAGGTGCACCACAACCGCCTTATCCACCTGGGGAATCGCCGAGTACCCCCTGGCAGTCCCACCATCGAGGGTAGTGAGAACGAAGGAGCTTAAAGACCGGGTCTGGGCAGTGAAAGGTTCCCGCCACGACCTCATGAGCTCCTCATGCACCTCCGGGAAGAAAGGGTGGGGTGCGGCCATGAGCGGCACTCCGGGCCCAGGAACCAATCGTCAAGCTGCGAGGGTTCAGGGGGGGTGGAGGGTCCCACATGCAGCCACCCGGGCAAGCATGGCTGCCAGCTGTGCATCAGCCTGCGACTGGGCGACCGCACCCGAAGGTGGGAGCCCAGTCAAGTCCTCCGCATCAGCCAGCTCTCCGATGCTGCAATCGAGAGCTCATCCACTGCACCGAGCGCCGAAACGAGATCGCGAACTTGCCCTGAGAATAGCTGGCAGTCTCATCCCAGCGGAGAAAACGAGCGTACTGGGGAATTGGAGGTCCATGGGGAGTTACCTGCTGGGGTGGCTCCCACTGGGGTCCTCAAATCGCCCCCAGTGCTAACCGACGCGGCCTCAAACCCATAGGTAGAAGGACCGAGGCGGGGAGCCGCTGGGGTGGCTTTTTCCTCTAATGAAGGAAAAACTGCGACCACAACATTGCCATGGTCACGCTCTCGTAGTGAGAACATGACCCGTCCACGAACGCTGTCTCAGCGTGGACAGCGCCAAAGCATGTAAGACCGCGATCGTGGCCATCAGAAGCGGAGAGGTAATGACTGCAACCAGAAAATACACACAAACAGAAAGACATCTTTAAAAAGATGCTCTCCGTTAATGCCACTCTTTTAGAAGGGAAAATATACTCTTTCAGTAGGAAGAATACACTCTTTTAGCTGCTGAAGCGCCCAGGGGCATTGTCTGCACTCCACCGGTGCAAGAGGGGGAGAAGCCGCTGTAATGCGCCGTAAATACAACAGCTTTTCCAGGTGAATGGAATGGCAGAGGATTCAGCTCACTGAACACAACTGCTCAGCTCCGAAGAGAAAATCTGAATGAGTGGTTGTGAGCCAGCTTCTTTTATATCCGTATGTCCGGGGGAGTGGCATGCAAATTACACTTGCCAATTCCCATTGGCCTTTTCTCAAAGATCAGAGGTGTTTGGGGCTCCAAATGGCGACCCCTAGTGTCACTACATCGACACAACGTTGAGTGAGTGACAGATAGGGAACTTTATTATATATATATATATATATATATATTTATTTATTTATGAATTGTCCAGAGTAAGACCAGGAACATGCATTAAAGAGATAGTTCATCCAAAAATGAAAATCCTGTCATCACACTCAGGTTGTTCCAAACCCATTTTACTTCCTTTCTTTAGTACAACAGGAGATGCTTAAAAGAATGTTCAGCCTCAGTAACCAATCACTTTTATTAAAATAATCCAGTGGAACTGAATGGTGACTGAGACTAACATTCTGCCTAACAACTCTTTTTTTCTTTTTTTTTTTTTTTTCTCTCAACATAAGACACTAAATCATACAAGTCTGGAAAGACATGATGGTGAGTAACTGATGACAGAAGAGATCTATCCCTTCAAGAAAGTAAATATTATACATTTTTATTTCATGTTGACTTTATGTCTAAACTATTATTCAGTCTTCTTTAAACACCAAATACACCAATCAGTTTAGAAGCAGCATACAGTATTGTTGGTAAAGGGCTATACTGAATCAGAAAAACAATTGTACAGTGTTTAAAGCTGTATGGGATTTAATAAGAATTCTATGAGCCAGCCAAAGAATTGAAGTTTATAATTCTAGGAACCCATAATTAGATCTTATACAGATGATGTAAATAAAATATTGTGATGCTTCATTAAGTCATGGATAAATATGAAAGACAATAATCAATCAAATCATGTTTATATTTGCATGCAAATGTTCCTTGATCCAATAACAAAACCAAGTCTGATAACAGTGCAGGGGACTGAACAACTAATACCCTAAGCTCAAAATTATGTGTTACTGCATGAAACGAGGAAATCTATTCTTTAAAAAAAAAAAAAAAGAAAAGAAAAAAGACATTACATTGAATTACAAAGCCATCCCTAGCTTTATCTTACATGTAGACAGACTGACAGACAGACAAACAGACAGATAGATCTACCAAACAAAAATGAACTATTACATTATGCTACAGTAATACATTCTAAGAAAAATATTCAGCAAGACCATAATTAAATGTCTATCTGTCAGGAGCTGCAGGATATTTGCAGGAACGCTTTCCTTTTACTACTACAGTGCAAGCTGACCTTGCATTGGAGAGCGTCATAAATTAATTGCTTAATTATATGATTGTACATAACCAATTACTAAACAAAAGCCTGCAAAGAAACCTCTGATGAAATTATTCTAAGTAGGTCAGAGAGTAATACAGTGGCTGATCCATTCTCTCCCTCTCTCTCATTCTCTCTCTGAGTGTGCGTCCAGCTGCTCAGGTCTGCATGTGTTTTCTCTACCATATTTCAGGCTCTAAAGATCAGGGACATTTCTCCACAGAATGTGTGGAGAGAATTATCATAGGCACACACTTGCATTGTTCCACGTCCATTATTGATAATTATTGTTCACTGATATTCATAATGTATGTTTCCAGGAAGACATCAACTTACTGTCTCTCCTTGGTTCTTTAATAATACACACACACATTAACAGTATGCACACCACATGCATGTGGATACATTCTTTTTCCAGGATAGACAGGTATTACCAGGAGTTTTTTTTTTTTTTAAGTCAATCTGCTGTCCAGTAAGGTGCACTCACAAAAGAGGTACTTATATAATGCTATCTGCTTATTATGTGACAGTAGAAACAACCACACTTAATAAATATTCTGCAAAATATGTGCATTATAATTTAACACAATGATATACCTGTTGAGACCTTGTAGCAACAATGTTGAGAAGAATCCATCACATTAATATAGACATTTTACTCATACACAAAAATAAACACACACACACACACACTGGCTGTAAGGATAAGCCACATCCACAAAATGATAGTCCTTCACAGACAAAGAGAAGGCGAGACAGCAAAGAGATAACAAGGAAAGATAAAGAGATAAAGAGAGAGAGAGAGAGAGAGAGAGCGAGCTGTGTTGTTTACCTGAGGAGAAATCGCTGGACATGCTCGCTTCTCTGTTCACTGCCAGTTTCTGTAGTTACTCCTTCAGAGCGTGAGCAGCATATGCTAAGAGTGTATGTGAGGACATGCCATTGCCATTGCCATGTGTGTGAGAGTGTGTGTGTTTTTGGAAAGTGCGATTGCGCGCTGCGCTTCTGAAGACTACATGCGGTCAACTGAGGTAGAGTTTAGCTCTGTAACAATTTCGTTATTTCTCTCCTTCTTTCGCCTGTTTTGTTAATAGAAAGACTATCAAAAGCCAGTTAACACAAATTACTTGCATCACTTGATATTTATTTCTAATCAAGCAATATCAAACGAGCAAGAGTGGAGGAGGAGCAAAAAAAAGTAGAAGACGAAATGTCTTAGAACACGCTCAAGCAATTACAATACACAAACGTCTTCCCATACATACAGGTGCATCTCAATAAATTAGAATGTCTTGGAAAAGTTCATTTATTTCAGTAATTCAACTCAAATTGTGAAACTTGTGTATTAAATAAATTCAGTGCACACAGACTGAAGTAGTTTAAGTCTCTGGTTCTTTTAATTGTGATGATTTTGGCTCACATTTAACAAAAACCCACCAATTCACTATCTCAAAAAATTAGAATATGGTGACATGCCAATCAGCTAATCAACTCAAAACAACTGCAAAGGTTTCCTGAGCCTTCAAAATGGTCTCTCAGTTTGGTTCACTAGGCTACACAATCATGGGGAAGAATGCTGATCTGACAGTTGTCCAGAAGACAATCATTGACACCCTTCACAAGGAGGGTAAGCCACAAACATTCATTGCCAAAGAAGCTGGCTGTTCACAGAGTGCTGTATCCAAGCATGTTAACAGAAAGTTGAGTGGAAGGAAAAAGTGTGGAAGAAAAAGATGCACAACCAACCGAGAGAACCGCAGCCTTATGATTGTCAAGCAAAATCGATTCAAGAATTTGGGTGAACTTCACAAGGAATGGACTGAGGCTGGGGTCAAGGCATCAAGACACAGACATGTCAAGGAATTTGGCTACAGTTGTCGTATTCCTCTTGTTAAGCCACCACAGACAACATCAGAGGCGTCTTACCTGGGCTAAGGAGAAGAAGAACTGGACTGTTGCCCAGTGGTCCAAAGTCCTCTTTTCAGATGAGAGCAAGTTTTGTATTTCATTTGGAAACCAAGGTCCTAGAGTCTGGAGGAAGGGTGGAGAAGCTCATAGCCCAAGTTGCTTGAAGTCCAGTGTTAATTTTCCACAGTCTGTGATGATTTGGGGTGCAATGTCATCTGCTGGTGTTGGTCCATTGTGTTTTTTGAAAACCAAAGTCACTGCACCCGTTTACCAAGAAATTTTGGAGCACTTCATGCTTCCTTCTGCTGACCAGCTTTTTAAAGATGCTGATTTCATTTTCCAGCAGGATTTGGCACCTGCCCACACTGCCAAAAGCACCAAATGTTGGTTAAATGACCATGGTGTTGGTGTGCTTGACTGGCCAGCAAACTCACCAGACCTGAACCCCATAGAGAATCTATGGGGTATTGTCAAGAGGAAAATGAGAAACAAGAGACCAAAAAATGCAGATGAGCTGAAGGCCACTGTCAAAGAAACCTAGGCTTCCATACCACCTCAGCAGTGCCACAAACTGATCACCTCCATGCCACGCCGAATTGAGGCAGTAATTAAAGCAAAAGGAGCCCCTACCAAGTATTGAGTACATATACAGTAAATGAACATACTTTCCAGAAGGCCAACAATTCACTAAAAATGTTTTTTTTTATTGGTCTTATGATGTATTCTAATTTTTTGAGATAGTGAATTGGTGGGTTTTTGTTAAATGTGAGCCAAAATCATCACAATTAAAAGAACCAAAGACTTAAACTACTTCAGTCTGTGTGCATTGAATTTATTTAATACACGAGTTTCACAATTTGAGTTGAATTACTGAAATAAATGAACTTTTCCACGACATTCTAATTTATTGAGATGCACCTGTATGTCCACTCTTTTCAGGAAACTGAATGTGCCCCTTTTAGCAGTTTGCGATGTGTGAGAGTGCCTGAGCCTCTTCAAAAACAGCCTCGTCCAAGGCAGTTTCACATAAAAGAGAGAGAGAGAACACATTATGAAAGATGGAGAGAGGACAGAGGAGGAACAGAGTGAATCTAAGAGAATTACGTACTTTTCTTGTGATCAAATCAAATCACTTTTATTTTCACACAACCATATGCACAAGTGCAACAGTGGGTGAAAGTCTTGGGTACAGTTCCGAGCAACATAGCAGTCATGACAGTGATGAGACATATACCAATTTACAATAAACATCAGATTTACACAACACAATTTACATATCTGACATACACATAATTACACAACACAATAATAACATACAATGTACAGTATACAATACACACAATATAGAATACACATACAAAAAAATAGTATATAAAGTATATACTTTTAAAGTATTGTATTGTACTGTATTGACATTCAGGCTGTCGGTTGATAGTCAGTTGCCAGTGTGTTGTTAAAAGAGAATATTGTTTATGACAGTCTGGTGTGAGATAATAAGATTAATAAAGTGCAGTGCTGATGTATATTGATCGTGAGAGATCAAGAGTTCAAAAGTCTGATTGCTTGGGGGAAGAAGCTGTCATGGAGTCGGCTGGTGTGGGTCCTGATGCTGCGATACCGCCTGCCTGATGGTAGCAGTGAGAGCAGTCCATGGCTCAGGTGGCTGGAGACTCTGATGATCCTCTGAGCTTTTTCATACACCGCCTGGTATATATGTCCTGGAGGGAGGGAAGCTCACCTCCGATGATGTGTCTGGCAGTTCGCACCACCCTTTGCAGGGCTTTGTGGTTGTGGGCGGTGCTATTGCTGTACCAGGCAGTGATGCAGCCAGTCAGGAAGCTCTCTACAGTGCTGGTGTAGAACCGTGTGAGGATGTGGTGGTTCATTCCAAACTTCCTCAGCCGTCTCAGGAAGAAGAGGTGCTGATGAGCCTTCTTCACAACGGCCTCAGTGTGGACAGACCATGTGAGTTCCTCTGTGATGTGGACACCGAGGAACTTGAAGCTGCTGACTCTCCACCAGTGCTCCATTGATGCTGATGGGGCTGTGTTCTCCTTGGTCTTGCTGACGTTGAGAGAGAGGTTGTGCTCCTGACACCAGCGTGTCAGAGTGTGCACCTCCTCTCTGTAGGCTGTTTCATTATTGTCAGTGATCAGACCTACCACCGTCGTATCATCAGCAAACTTAATGATGGCATTGGAGCTGTGTGTTGCCACACTGTCATGTGTGTACAAGGAATACAAGAGTGGGCTGAGAACACAGCCCTGCGGGGCTCCAGTGTTGAGGTTCAGTGATGAGGAGATGTTGCTGCCCATTCTAACCACCTGGCGTCTGCTTGACAGGAAGTCTAAGATCCAGCTGCACAGCGAGCTGTTTAAGCCCAGAGCCCGGAGTTTCACATAAAGCTTGGAGGGCACTATGGTGTTGAATGCTGAGCTGTAGTCTACAAACAGCATTCTCACATAAGTGTTCCTTTTTTCCAGGTGGGAGAGAGCAGTGCGTAGTGTAGATACAATGGCATCATCAGTGGAGCGGTTGTTGCGATAACCAAACTGCAATTGGTCCAGTGAGACAGGCAGCACAGAGCAGATGTAATCTCTGATTAGCCTCTCAAAGCATTTGCTGATGATGGGGATCAGACCAACAGGAGGCCAGTCATTTAAGCAAGTGATTTTGGATTGCTTTGGTACAGGCACAATGGTGGACGTTTTGAAGCATGTGGGGACTACAGACAAGGAGAGGGAAAGGTTGAACATGTCCGTAAAAACACCAGCCAGCTGGTTCGCACACACTCTGATGACGTGGCCCAGAATGCTGTCTGGACCAGTGGCTTTACGGATATTCACCCGTTGGAAGGATCGGGTTACATTCGCTTCAGAGACGGAGAGTGAACTAACCTCTGTAGCTTCGGCCGCGAGAGCTCTCTCCGCGAGGGCGGTGTAATTTCCCTCGAAACGATCATAAAAAGTATTTAGCTCATCCGGGAGAGAGGCAGCGGTGTACACGGTGGAGTTTTTATTCCCTTTGTAGTCCGTGATGATATTAATTCCCTGCCACATGCTTCAAGAGTCAGTGGTGTTGAACTGTCCTTCAATCTTGTCCCTGTACTGGCGTTTTGCTGCTCTGATAGTTTTACGGAGGACATAACTGGCTTGTTTATGCTCCTCCGCATTTCTGGAATTAAAAGTGGATGTCCGCGCATTAAGTGCCGCACGAACATCGCTATTAATCCATGGTTTCTGGTTGGGGTAGATCCATATTGTTTTGATCGGAACAACGTCCTCTATGCACTTTCTGATGAAACACATTACGCTATCAGCGTAAACCTCGATGTCGTCGTCAGAGGCGGACCGGAATTTCTCCCGGTCCGCGTGATCAAAACAGTCTTGTAGCATAGAATCTGATTGGTCCGACGAGCACTGGATCATTCTGAGGGTTTGTGCCTCCTGTTTCAGTTTCTGCCTGTAAGAGGGCAGAAGGAGAATGGAAGAGTGGTCTGATTTGCCAAATGGTGGGCGGGGGAGGGATTTGTAGCCATCCCGGAAGGGAGAGTAGCAATGGTCCAAAACCCGGTCCCCTCGTGTGTTGAAACTGATATGTTGGTGGTATTTTGGTGCGATTGATTTGAGATTGGCTTTGTTAAAGTCCCCGGTCATAATGATCGTAGGGCCTCAGAGTGTGTGGTTTCCTGCACACTTATACTCCCATACAGTTCCTTGAGTACCCGGTCTGTGTCGACTTGTTGGGGGATGTACACAGCAGTGATAATGGCCGCTGTGAATTCCCTTGGTAGCCAGAATAGTCGACACAGAAGCATGAGAAATTCCAGATCAGGAGAGCAGAAAGACTTGATAGAATGTACGTTCCTCTGATTACACCAGGATTTGTTGATCATAAAACATACACCACCACCTCTGCTTTTACCTGAGAGGTCTTTCGCTGTGTCCGCTCGGTGCACGGAGAACCCCGCGGGTTCAATGGCTGAATCTGGAATCTCAGCAGACATCCAAGTTTCTGTAAGGCAGATAATTAAGCAGTCCCTTGTCTCTTGTTGGAAAGAGATCCGTGTTCTCAGCTTGCAGAGCTTGTTGTCCAGACACTGAACATTTGCCAGTAGAATACTGGGTAGCGGGGGTCAATTTGTGCAACGTCTTACTCTGATGAGAACACCGGCTCTATTTCCCCTTTTCCTTCTGCGTTTGCGCGGCTGGGCAGCCCAGACAAAGGGCTCCGCTGGCGTGTTTGTAAACAGTGGGTCGGCATTGAGGAATTGGAAGTCCGGTTTTCAGTGTGCAATTGCAGAACCATTGTCCAAAAGTGTTTGTCTATCGTATACAATAAGGCAGGCAACATTCAAGACAAAAAAACATAAGAACTGTAAAGTAAACAAAACAAACAAAAAACTGCAATGTTGTGTCGGAGCTCGTAACGCAGCAGCCAAACTCGGCGCCATCTTGAGTCCAGGGCGCCATCTTGAGGCCAGAATTGTGGGACGTGGAAGTGTTTGTGCATGTGCGTTGTCATGTCATGTCATTCATTACATCTGTTCATTACATCTGAGATCTGTGCAAGCTGTAAAATCTCTGCCTCTCGAGAATTGCCATTAGTCTGCTCTGTTAGCCAATCACTGTGTCCACACAGGCGCGTTTTTCTGTGTGTGCTTGTTTCTCAGATCTAAAGCTCACACCTCAGGAATCAAGCACAGCCTCTCACAAACACACATCTACTGTATAGAAAACCTTAAAACAATCACATATGCCATTTTATACATCACTACATATTAATGCAAAGACATTTTTCTACAACAATGCCAACTGTCATATACATGACAAACTTCACGGCTGAGATGTTGTGCCTAACTCGTTAAACTCTGATGCATTTTTGGGAGGCCACCTACAATTTTTCACACTCAAATTTAAAAGCTCACCATTCACACACACCGTGGACTAAACATTGGTCTAATTTTTTTCAATTTATTCATAAATAATATTGTATGTGTTTATAATCTTATGATAAACAGTATTTATTTTTATTTTTTTTTCCCCAAATTTGTAAGCATGTAATTCTGGTTCTGTTCACTTGATCTCACTTTGAAAAGTCTTAATTTGTTCCACTAGATGGAAGCAAGTACTACAAAAAACATTTTAGTCTCTATCACATTGCATCACAATATACAGATGTAAGTCTAACGCATTTTAGCCCTCACAGATTTGCTCGTCCGTAGACATTCAGTCTAATTTTCAGTTTATGCACCACACTCATTGTTTCATTTCATTTTCATCATTCATTTTTATGATTTGTTTAGCATGCTTATCCTGTTGGATGGCATATTTTGTTCTGGACATCTAAGATATAACATTAGATTATTCAGCCAAGCAAGCTCATAGACAAGTAAAAAAGTTTTTTTTAATGTAATTTTTTACACAACTGCCATTTGGTGACATAGTGGATGTTTTGGGTTTTATACGCTACACTGAGTAGTATATTACTTAGTATTAAAGTATTATAATGACACATTAGTTTTGTACAGCTTAGCTTTTAAAAATGGTCCTAACCATGGATTTTGTTAATTACTTGATATAGTTTTATCTCTTCACCAACATAAAACACTATATAAATTTAGCAAGATATTCATACTACTCACTATAAAGTGCTTCTCATTTTAACATTGTGGCAGCGGGGGCGTGGTCAAGCATCTCTCCGGAGAGAGAGAAAGCGGTAAGGGTGCTACACCTGAGCTAAATCATGTCTAACACCTGTCTCTAATTTCAGTGAGCACGGGGAGAGCAGCATAAAGAGAGCCACACAGCACTTAGTCGGGGAGAGAGACTGGACACGACAAAGCCGAGCCAGAGCAAATATTTTAGTAATGAGAGTTTATTTGTGAAGCAGTGTGTGATAGTTCTTAAACTTAGTGCTTAAAGTGAAACTGAAAATTTGTGCTGCAAAGAGGGAAAAATAAATCCTTACCTTAACAAGGAAAGCTGCTTCTCGCCTCCTCTTTTACAAACATCTTCTCAGCTATACATAAATTGTGATTATTTACCTCATATTACACTAAAAAACAAAATTTTCCTGGCTTGTATAGCTAATGCGCATGCACGTTTTAGAGTTGATTGACAGGTGATGTCTGTCTCTAAAAGGTGATTAGCTCTTTTAACTGTAAGGCGGGACTTCCTTTCTACATCCATTGAACGTTGGGCACTCAGAGCTCCTTGGTTGAGTGTTCCAATTTAACCCATTCATTTTAATAGAAGTGGCCCATCTCTGCTAAATAATCTCTGGTACGATACAGTAATGATACAAAATATTTAAATGTGAATATGCATGCACACTAAAACATCCACTAAGTCACTAAAATCCACTACACAGAGGATTAAATCCACTACGTCATCACGCTACAGTCTGCAGTGAGGGTACTTGCATTTAAGTGCCACGTGAAAGACTTTTACATTCAAAATGTTTCTACCCAATAACCTCTAGGGGGTGCTAATTTGTGATGCAAATGTTTTCAGGCCTTATTTAGTTATTTTGTGTAAAATAAATGCAAAATGGATGGTACTCTCTGAAAAGTTCAGATTCTAAGCTTTCAAACGATGCCTCATATGCCTGACCTACTATTGATGTATATATATAAACTCAGTAAAAAAAGAATCGACCTCTCACTTTCAACTGCTTTTATTTTCAGCAAACTTAACATGTGTAAATATTTGTATGAACATAAAAAGACTCACAGAGTGTGACTAACAGAAATGGAATAATGTGTCCCTGAACAAAGGGGGGTTCAAAATCAAAAGTAACAATCAGTATCTGGTGTGGCCACCAGCTGCATTAAGTACTACAGTGCATCTCCTCCTCATGGACTGCACCAGATTTGACAGTTCTTGCTGTGAGATGTTACCCCACTCTTCCACCAAGGCACTTGCAAGTTCCCGGACATTTCTGGGGGGAATGGCCCTAGCCCTCACCCTCCAATCCAACAGGTCCCAGACGTGCTCAATGGGATTGAGATCCGGGCTCTTCGCTGGCCATGGCAGAACACTGACATTCCTGTCTTGCAGGAAATCATGCACAGAACGAGCACTATGGATGGTGGAATTGTCATGCTGGAGGATCATGTTAGGATGAGCCTGCAGGAAGGGTACCACATGAGGGAGGAGGATTTATTCCCTGTAACGCACTGCCTGCAATGACAACAAGCTCAGTCCGATGATGCTGTGACACACCGCCCAAGACCATGACGGACCCTCCACCTCCAAATCGATCCCGCTCCAGAGTACAGGCCTCGGTGTAACGCTCATTCCTTTGATAATAAAAGCGAGTCCGAACATCACCCCTGGCGAGACAAAACTGTGACTCGTCAGTGAAGAGCACTTTTTGCCAGTCCTGTCTGGTCCAGCGAAGGTGGGTTTGTGCCCATAGGTGATGTTGTTTCCGGTGATGTCTGGTAAGGACCTGCCTTACAACAGGCCTACAAGCCCTCAGTCCAGCCTCTCTCAGCTTATTGCGGGCAGTCTGAGCACTGATGGAGGGATTGTGCGTTCCTGGTGTAACTCGGGCAGTTGTTGCCATCCTGTACCTGTCCCGCAGGTGTGATATTCGGATGTACCGATCCTGTGCAGGTGTTGTAACACATGGTCTGCCACTGCGAGGATGATCAGCTGTCCTTCCTGTCTCCCTGTAGCACGGTGTTAGGCATCTCACAGCACGGACATTGCAATTTATTGCAGTCCTCATGCCTCCATGCAGCATGCCTAAGACATGTTCACGCAGATGAGCAGGGACCTTGGGCATCTTTCTTTTGGTGTTTTTCAGAGTCAGTAGAAAGGTCTCTTTAGTGTCCTAAGTTTTTATAACTGTGACCTTAATTGCCTACTGTCTGTAAGCTGTTAGTGTCTTAACAACCGTTCCACAGGTGCTTGTTCATTAATTGTTTATGGTTCATTGAACAAGCATGGAAAACATTGTTTAAACCCTTTACAATAAAGACCTGTAAAGTTATTTGGATTTTTACAAAATTATCTTTAAAATACAGTGTCCTGAAAAAAGGAAGTTTCTTTTTTTGCTGAGTTTATATATACACACCTATCAGCCATAACCTTAAAACCACCTGCCTAATATTGTGTAGGTCCCCCTCATGCTGCCAAAACAGCGCCAACCTGCATCTCAGAATAGCATTCTGAGATGCTATTCTTCGCACATCAATTGTACAGAGTGGTTACCGTAGACTTTGTCAGTTTGAACCAATCTGGCCATTTTCTGTTGACCTCTCTCATCAACAAGGCATTTCTGTCCACAGAACTGCCACTCACTGGATGTTTTTTGCACCATTTGTAGTAAATTCTAGAGACTGTATGAAAATTCCAGGAGATCAGCAGTTACAGAAATACTCAAACAAGCCCATCTGGCACTAACAATCATGCCACAGTCCAAATCATTGAGATCACATTTTTCCCCATTCTGATTGTTGATGTGAACATTAACTGAAGCTCCTGACCCATATCTGCATGACTGTATGCACTGCACTGCTGCCACACGATTGGCTGATTAGATAATCGCATGGATGATTGTTGGTGCCAGACAGGCTTGTTGGAGTATTTCTATAGCTGCTGATCTCCTGGGATTTTCACACACAACAGTTTCTAGAATTTACTCAGAATGGTGCCAAAAACAAAACAAAACAAAACAAAAAAAACATCCATTGAGCAGTTCTGTGGATGGAAAGCCTCGTTGAGGAGAGAGGTCAACAGAGAATGGCCAGACTGGTTTGAACTGAAAAAGTCTGTGGGTAACTCGGATAACCACTCTGTACAATTGTGGTGAGAAGAAAAGCATCTCAGAATGCTGTTTTGGGAGCACGAGGGTGAGCGTACACAATATTAGGCAAGTGGTTTTAATGTTGTTGCTGATTGGTGTATATATATATATATATATATATATATATATATATATATATATATATATATATATATATATATATGTATATACATACACACACATATATACGTATATACATATACACACACACACACAGTATATAATATTTTTGTAATGGTGTTAACTTCACAGTTCACAAGGTTTCCACAAAAAAATCCACCAAACTGAAAATTCTACGCAATTTGTTTGCTAAAGTACATGTTGTCCACAATTAAGGTTTACAAGTAATGTAATATTTGGAACTTGAGAGTTCTGGCCACCACTCACTTGCATTGCATGGACCTACAGAGCTAGTATATTCTTCTAAAAATCTTAATTTGTGTTCTGCAGAAGAAAGAAAATCATATACATCTGGGATGACATGAGGGTGAGTAAATGATGAGAGAATTTCCATTTTTGGGTGAACTATTGTTTAACATAACAGTCATAGCTAACAAAAATCTGTGACATGAATTTTATCACCCAATACTGATGTAAAATGTGGCATGACAGCTGTGATAAGGGATATATTTGTCATCTTTGGCATTTAATAACATTTAATTGACCTTTTCAAAATACCTCTACATTTATTGATTTTTATGGTCACGAGACAATGAAAACAAAAACCTCTGACCAAAGCTAAACAACCTAGACACCAAGCCACTGCATTATTCAAGCAACACACACGCACGCACACACACACACACATAAGAATGGTCAGTATTTGTGTAGCATGTTAAAGCTCTGAAGAGAAAGCAAATATTCTGTCTGTTGGTGAAGGGAGTTGTGGTTTATTTTGGCAAAAAGCGAGGGGTATACATAAGATGGGCAGTCCTGCCTCACTCATTTCATGCCACACTGACAAAATGACATTATCGATTCCTCATGACTTTCACAGATTCTTGCCCCCCTCCCCACCCCCTCTCTCTCTTTCTCACATTCTTCCCTGCTATTTATCTCTTTCCTTCACTCCCTCGCTCCCTCGCTCCCTTTGATTATCCAAGATTTAAATTAAGCTGCTGTCCTTTTGCCATGACCATGATGTCTAAGATATGCAATTGCTCTAACAGTGTGTGAGTGAGCACCAGTGTTTTTGCCTCTATTTTATTTTTTGAGTTTGTGTGACAACCATTGATCAAGACTTCTATACTGACAGCTCTCCAAGTTGAAAAAAAAAAAAAAAAGACTGTGAGTCGCTCCCCATCACTATAGTTTATATCTGAGGATCAAGGCAGAAGAGATATTACTATTCCTTTGACAGCTCTGAACAAGTATGATAAATGTCTGAGAGACACACCTCTTACTATACAACAGTAACAATGTTGTCAATGAGGTATAGTTCACCCAAAAATGAACACCTGCCATCATTCACCTACCCTGATGTTGTTTCTACCCTATATTAATTAATTAATTAATTATTTTTTTTATAGAATACAAAAGGGCAACATGTTGATTCTCAGACACTTCAATTTCATTGTATGAAAAAAAAAAAAAAAAAAAAAGATACAATGAAATTGAATGGTGACTGAGTTTAACATTCTGCCAAACATCTCATTTTGTGTTAAATGGAGAAAAAAGTCATACTAGCTTGGAACAATATGATGGTGAATAAATTACTAACAGAATTTTCATTTTTGCATGAACTATCCCTCTAAACAGTTACATTAGGAACTGAAGGAAATCTACATAAATAACAAATGCTATCACACATTGAGAAGTTTTAAAGATTTAGAGGCTTAAAACTGTAAAAATATTGTAAATACAGGATTATTTTTGTAGCCAGGTTACGTAATACAGCATTCCACAGCAGAACAGCCATGATGGTTGTTGCTCCTACAAGCTATATCAGGTTGTGAAGGCCCATCATTTTGACTTTTAGATCTTATAGACATGCTGCAAATATGTGCTTGAGGAAATAAGGCAGAGACAACAGAGTCTGAATGCACAAATGCCTTTTATAGCAGCCAAAGCACTTTAAAAGCGATGGGGACTATGCTAAAACAACAGCAGCATGTACCTAAATGACGCTTGCGAAGTTATGTCAACTCACGGATAGATATACTACCAATGTGGTGAACTACAGAATGTGATTAATATTATGGTTATTGCTCATCCTGTTATCCAAATGGCCAAAAGATATAGCTATGAAGATATAGACTATGGCTTTTTAAAATAGTTTAATATAATGACAAAATACTAAATAAATAAATTAGCTATTAAGAAAAGCTATATATATATATATATATATATATATATATAATAAATAAATGAAAAAACAAAGTGGGGTAAAAGTAAGGTTTACTTAAAAATACCAGGGAATCCATTTCCAAGCAGAAATAGCTAGTAAATAACAGACCATATTTTCAAGTACAGGCTACACACAAGTCTTTGTGGCTTTAATTAGAAATTCTCAAGTAAAATTTACTTTGTAATATTCTGTTTCAAGTAAATTTTACTCACTTTTTGTAAATTTTACTCAAGCAATAAGGCACTGAATTAAGCCCATTTAAAAGTGTACTAGCATTTCAATGTTTATATATATATATATATATATATATATATATATATATATATATATATATATATATATATATATATATATACAAATTTGGTCAACAGTCATGTAGCAGATAACACATGGAAGCCTTCCCCAAGGAAGGAAGAGTAGCACTGCAGCTCGTGCCTGTCCAGATGCACTTTAAACATTCCAAACAGCTTCAGGTGATGTAGATTGCAAAGTATGAGGGAATTATACAAAAATATCAAATAAGTAAGTACAGAAGCACTCTCATTATGGAATAAGTGGAGCTGGAGCTCTTTAAAGGAAACACCCCGGCGTTACATCTTAAATGCAGTTATATTTCATGCGTTATAGCTTTATTAAAGTTCAAATAATATGGAAGCAGATCATGTAAATAACTATAAACTCAGAAACTGGCATTTCTCTGTGCGGTCAGCGCCTCTTCTATGAGTTGCGCGAAGTGTCCCGATCTAAGGGGGAGAGATTGAAACTGCACCCGGCTGATGCACACTCTGTCGCGGGGACGTTCATCCCTCGAGCGCGCACACTTAATGCAGCTAGATTGTAACGTGATGGCTTGTGACTTATTGAATCATAATAAATGTCACTGTGCATTTTTTATCGTGAAGATAATTGACAATATGCAGCTTTATTAATAAGAGAGAGTTTGTTGTTTTGTGAGTTAAAGATGGGTTTAAGTGAACAGAAAGCTGAGAGAGGGTAGTCTTTGCCCCATTACACACTGAAACAAAATAAGTTTTTGATTTGTCTTTGTTTTGGCTTGTTTTCCAATATAAATATCTAAAACTAAAAGCACCTTCCCCTGCAGGATGTTCATTATAAGAGGCAAAACAAATGATTCCTTGTCAAATAAGAATGATATTTTTTTTTTTCCTTTTTCTCCCAATTTGGAATGCCCAATTCCCAATGTGCTTTTAAGTCCTCGTGGTTGCATAGTGATTCGCCTCAGTCCAGGTGGCGGAGGACGAATCCCAGTTGCCTACACATCTGAGACCATTAACCCATGCATCTTATCACGTGGCTTGTTGAGCGCGTTTCCGTGGAGACATAGCGTGTGCGGAGGCTTCACGCCATCCACCGCGGCAACCACGCTCAACTCACCACCGAGAATGAATTATAGGGATCATGAGGACATTACCCCATGTGAATCTACCCTCCCTAGCAACCAGGCCAATTTGGTTGCTTAGGAGACCTGGCTGGAGTCACTCAGCATGCCCTGGGTTTGAACTAGCGAACTCCAGGGGTGGTAGCCAGCTTCTTTACCACTGAGCTACCCAGGCCCCCCGATATATTTGTTCTACTGGCAATCTAGCTAATCTGTGATCAGTTTTCTAAAGCTATGGCCAGTTGTGCAGCCAACCAAGAACGAGCAAAATAATTGACAGTTGAAAAGCATCAATGTCTGTGGTCCGCAGACACATTTTTCTTTGCTGTTTACAAAGTCTACAGCTGTCACAGTGTAACGTGTGCTGGCACTGGCAATGATAAAGATGACGTTAAGATGAAGAACCCAAGTGCAGTTTATTTACAAAAGTGAATGCCCTAACTATACACATGAACTAAACATAAACTTGACATAAACTTAACATAAACCTGACTTGATATAAACATCTACACTCACATTCAATACTTGACAACTAGACAATGCAAACATGAGGGCTTAAATACAAGACATGGGAGAACATAAACCAATGAACAAACAGAACTCATAACAAGCTAATTAAACAATAAACCAATGAAAACATGACACATGAACGTGGAGGGAAAACAGAAATCACATGATAAGGGAAACAGGAACTAAACCTATCAAAATAAAAGACATGAATCAACAAAATACACATGACACACAGAGACCGGTGAGATATCTCAGGACACTTATTTCATTAAAATCTTTAAGGGAGTAGGAACATTTTTTGCATACTTTTCCATGAAAAATAAAAATCGTTTACAGCATCTTTAAAGGGATAGTTCACCTAAAAATTAAAATTTTCTCATTATTTAAGCACACTGATGCATCACAGATGTATATGACTTTATTTCTTCAGCAGAAAGAATGAAGATTTTTAGAATCTGTAGCTCTGTAGGTCCATACAATGCAAGTGGATGGTGATCAACACTTTAAAGCTCTAAAAGCACAGACAGTCATTGTAAAAGTAATCTATATGACTCCAGTGGTTAAATTAATGTCTTCTAAAGCAAAAGGATCGCTTTGAGTGAGAAACAGATCAATATTTAAGTCCTTTTCACAACAATCGTTTACTTCCTGTCACTCTTCAATGCGCGTTCATGAGAGGACCGAGTACACGCAGCCTCTTCAGTCATACAGCCACGAACACACACATTGCCATGACACTGATTCAACAGCAAAGGAATTATGGATAAATGGTACTTCTGATACATGAACACTGATGTGTGCAAACTAATGTTCTTGGACAGCAAAGCTCATTCCCAATACTGGTAAACAACTGGATTTAAAATCTTTCACGTGTGTCTATATGCTATATCTAAATTGCTATGCAATTTTGATTGATGACTCTATGCTAAATTCTCTATTTCTCTTCCAAATGAAAGTAACAAACCAGATTGTGTCACTCTGATCAAAGTACACTGGTATACTTATAATAATAATAAACTAATATAGTTAGTTTAAATCCTAACTAAAATCCTATGAGTTTCCAGTCCGATTTTGAGATAGGATGTTTCTGTAATACGGCCCCTGTAACACAAAGTGGGTCTGTTCCAAAACCTAGGGAGCTGTCCGCAATACAAGCCCTCTCTATCTGAAGTACATACAGTTCTTACTATTACAGAAAAAGAGGACATCTGCTTTGGAGTTACAACCCCTGTCTTTAATCTTTAGCAGCAGTGACATTTAATCAGAAGTGGAATTCATGAGCATGTTCACCTGAGCGAAGAACGAATGCTGGGATGTTAACAATGGGTTATTTAGTTTAAAGAGAAGGAAAGGTTGCTTTGGGAAAGAACCTGAAGGGGCCAGAGGGGAGCCTGAGAACTCTATTCACAGCAGCAACTACCCACAGACATGCAGGGAGACCTTTGGCAACTGCATATAATATCTTCGACAAGTATGCCACCGGTCTATATGGTCCACCATGGGACTGGGCGAGGATCGCTGCTGTTGTGCCTCCAGTCTCATGCACTCACAGATAGAAAGGTTCACCATAGTTTGGCAGACCTAGAGCTGATGGGGAACTTAGACTGTTACGCAAGTGCTTGAAAGCCATGTCCATTTCAGTAGTCCATTTTATGGGCTCTTCGACCCCTGAGAGTGTGGCCTCTCTCAATATCTTGTCATACAATGAGCAGTTCGGGACCCAGGCTTGACAATAATTAACTAGGCCCAGAAAACTTTGCATTTGAGTCTTTGTTGTTGGACGCTGAAAGGTGGTTATTGTGTATCTGTGGGGAGACGAACGGTTCCTTTCTGCAGCTCATAACCCAGACAGTCAACTCTCGGTTTCACCCATTGCAGCTTGTCTTTTAATGCCTTGAAACCAGGATGTCACCAGCGTATTGCAACAGACAGGTCTGTGGTGGCAGCTTGGTATCTTTCAAAGTAGCGTGCACTACAGCAGAGAACACAGCAGGCGAGTCTCTAAATCCCTGGGGCATTCTTAGGTGAGAGGGCAAGTTTATTTGGTAGCGGTGAAATGGCTAAATGCACATCAGGTGTGCCTCGTTCCACAGCGCTGCCCAAAGGAGGCATATTAATTAAGTGCCTCTTTCTCCTGTCCACTCCCGTTGTGAGCCTGGCTGAAGGATGGCCCTCAGTGGGGCAGTTTATAGTTAATGGGAAATATGTGTCCTCCACTATTATGATTAGAATTGAAACATACTTGATTTCACTACATGATTTGGACATTAAACACATTTTTACAGTATAAACTGTCATTATTTGTGAGGTGTGATTCAATATCAGCATGTGCTCAACATCACAGCAGAGTTAGGAATTTTGAAACTGTCTGCACAATATACACTGTTTGAACTCTTCTGCCATATAAGGAGAATATGCAAAGTCAATCAGAGTCAGTTGTACAAATTATAACTAAAAAGGTTGATGGTTATAATAAACCATGAGGTTCACAACAGATGGTTTTGTGCATTTTGCTGGGGTTAAATGATTAAACAACGACTTATCACTGTGGTCCTTGTTACCATTAGATGACTGACTACAGGCCTCCATGGCATTGTTGACACAGATAGTGATGGCAGAGACAGTGCCTGGCCATGTCCTGCTATACTCACACCAAAGACAGTCAACAATCCCCATCAATTGTTGGGAACATTCTGTCCGATTTTCCTTTAAGAAATCAGCCTCTGAATGGATGCAGCCTGCCACTTCGATTGCCACGCGGAATCATCAGCCACTATTGTGCGATCGTCTCTTCAGATTCTTCCTTCTGTTTTAACAAGATGTCCTATTCCTGTGGATGAAAAGCTGCCCAACAGCATGATGCTACCAACACCAGTGTGTACTTGAATAGGAATGCTTGGTATGGGCAGTGTCACATGTGTGTTACACACATCACTTTGAATTCTGGCTACAAAGCTCTACCTGCTCTCATTTGACCGCAACACTTTTTCCTACATTGCAACTGGGTCACTATTATGCATTTTGTCCAAATCCAGATGTAGGGTCAACGGGGCACCCCTTAAGGAAATTTTGCTTTTTTCTGGTCACAAAATGTATCACAGTCAAATGTTTTTGTTTATTTTTATTGAATATTGATAGAGCAACATCATTTGTGTGAAAATAAATAATAACGGAAGGTTGTTTCGATTAAAATTCAGTTTTTTAAAAAAGGTGGTGAGAGAGCCTTTTACCCACTTGGGATAAAAGGTTCCCTCACTTGGGGTAAAAGGGCCCTAGAGGGTTTAAAGTGATATTGGGATATAGAGATAGATACCAGGATAATAGTTATAGGGCACAATTTGTCAAATAATGCTAATAATTTTGAGACAGCAAGATGCTTTTGTGTGTTACAAATTAAGATGATGCTTACTCAAAATAACTACGACAGAAAAAAAGTCAACCATTTCAGAATCAGAATCAGAATGAGCTTTATTGCCAAGTATGCTTACACATATAAGGAATTTGTCTTGGTGACAGGAGCTTCCAGTACACAACAATACAAAACAGCAACAAGACACATTATATACACACACACACACGCACTATATATATATATATATATATATATATATATATATATATATATATATATATATATATACACATACATACTTACACACACATACATAGTGCAAATCTAAATACAAATCGGTTATATACAGTGCAAGGGAATGTAATGGCAGAAGAGGTTGGATGTGTTGGATAATATAAAAAGACTAAGCTGTATATTGCACATTAATTATTGCTCAATGGGGCAGTTTTAACTGTTCATGAGAAGGATAGCCTGAGGGAAAAAACTGTTCCTGTGCCTGACGGTTCTGTTGCTCAGAGCTCTGAAGTGTCGGCCAGAAGGCAACAGTTCAAAAAGGTAGTAGGCAGGGTGAGTGGGGTCCAGAGTGATTTTTCCAGCCTTTTTCCTCACTCTGGAAGTGTATAGTTCTTGAAGGGAGGGCAGGGGGCAACCAATAATCCTCTCAGCATTCCGAACTGTCCTTTGTAGCCTTCTGATATCCAATTTCATAGCTGAACCAAACCAGACAGATATCGAAGTGCAGAGGGCAGACTGTATCAGCAGCGCCTGTGGCAGGTTGAACTTCCTCAACTGGCAAGGAAGTACAACCTCTGCTGGGCCTTTTTCACAATGGAGTCAATGTGGGTCTCCCACTTCAGGCCCTGTGAGATATAGTTTCCAGGAACCTGAATGACTCCACTGCTGCCACAGTGCTGTTTAGAATGGTGAGGGGGGACAGTCCACAATCATCTCCACCGTTTTGAGCGTGTTCAGCTCAAGGTTGTTTTGACTGCACCAGACAGCCAGCTGTTTAACCTCCCTTCTGTATGCAGACTCATCGTCATCTCGGATGAGGCCGATGACAGTGGTGTCATCTGCAAACTTCAGGAGCTTGACAGAGGGGTCCTTGGCAATGCAGTCGTTGGTGTAGAGGGAGAAGAGTAGTGGGAGAGCACACATCCCTGGGGGGCACCAGTGCTGATTGTACAGGTGATGGAAGTGAATTTCCCCTGTCTCACAAGCTGCTGCCTGTCCGTCAGTAAGCTGGTAATCCACTGACAGATAGGTGTGGGAACAGAGAGTTGGTGTAATTTAGTCTGGAGAATAGCTGGGATGATGGTGTTGAAAGCCGAACTGAAGTCCACAAAAAGGATCCTTGCATATGTCCCCGGTCTGTCCAGATGTTGCAGGATATGATGCAATCCCATGTTGAAGGCATCATCCACGGACCTGTTTGCTCGATAAGCAAATTGAAGGGGATCTAGAAAGGGTCCAGTGATGTCCTTCAGGTGGGCCAACACCAGTCTTTCAAATGACTTCATGACCACAGACGTCAGGGCGACAGGTCTGTAGTAATTAATTGCTGTGATTTTTGGTTTCTTTGGGACAGGAATGATGATTGAGCATTTGAAGCAGCAGGGAACTTCACGCTGCTCCAGTGATCTATTGAAAATCAGTGTGAAGATGGGGGCCGGCTGGTTAGCACAGGATTTAAGACATGCAGGTGAAATGCCATCTGGGCCTTGTGCTTTCCTTTTCTTTTGTTTTCAAAAGCCACGGCACACATCATCTTCACAGATCTTAAGTGCAGGTTGAGTAGCAGAAGGGGGAATAGGGGGGCTGCAGGAGGTGTTGGTGTTTGTGTGAAGTGAAAGTCAGAGCGGATGTGGGGTGTGAGACTGGGCCTTTCAAGTCTACAGTAGAACACATCCAGGTCATCAGCCAGTTGTTGGTCCACCACAGGGTTGGGGGTAGGAGTCCTGTAATTTGTAAGTTGTTTCATGCCACTCCACACTGATACAGGGTCGTTAGCTGAAAACTTGTTTTTCAGCTTCTCAGAATATCTTCTTTTAACCACTCTGATTTCCTTATTCAGTGTGTTCCTGGCCTGATTGTACAAGACTTTATCCCCACCTCTGTAGGCATCCTCTTTGGCCTGACAAAGCTGCCTGAGTTCTGCTGTAAACCATGGTTTGTCGTTGTTAAATGTTAAATAAGTCCTAGTAGGGATTCACATATCCTCACAGAAACTGTGATATGATGTAACAGTATCTGTGAACTCATCCAGATTGGTATCTGCAGCCTCAAAAACACTCCAATCAGTGCAGTCAAAGCAGGCTTGTAGTTCCAGCTCTGCTTCATTGGTCCATCTCTTTACAGACCTTACTACAGGCTTAGCAGATTTTAGTTTCTGTCTGTAGTTTGGAAGAAGAGGAATCAGACAGTGATCAGAGAGTCCCAAAACTGCTCTAGGGACAGAGCGATATGCATCCTTTATTGTTGTGTAGCAGTGATCCAATATATTTCTGTATGTCTGTATTTGGGCAGTTCACATGTGAGGTTTGCTTTGTTAAAATCCCCAAGAATAATAATAACTGAGTCCGTGTATTGTTGTTCTGTGTCTGTGATCTGATCAGCCAGCTGTTGCAGCGCGGCATTCAAACATTGTTTGCCGTGATTAAATAATTTATTCAGGATCAGCTTGTGCTCAGTCTTTTATTGTCATGTGTGAAATATAAGCAAGTGCTCCACAAGATGCCCTTTTAAAATGACTGTTATGCCCCTGCAAGGAGTGTTCCACTGCTTAAATAAAAAATAAAAATCTGTGTCACCACTGTCAACACAGAGCTTGCAAGTATATTTATATGCTGTTTGGCATGCTTTTTATTCATAGTAGCATTACCATCCATTATTTTTATTTCTTGCACAATCATCAGTTTAACCTCAATGCTTAAATCTTTTCTGTTGCTTATCTTGCTTGTAAATAAGTCAATTCAATTTTTTACAGGCCATTTGTGCCATGCTATCCTTGTTGGTTAAACATTACAGAGCCTCACATTTTGGATGTAATAATATTATCATCTGAGGAATTGAGCCTTAACACTAATATCTGGTATAGTCTCAAAATCATAGGCCTATGTATACGTAAGAGCAGTGACCAGGCTGTAACTAGCAGTGAAAGAGCAGAAAGCAGGTAACAAGTGAAGTTCTTTTAAAACAGGAGTGATTTGTGCTGTATTTGCTGATGGTATTTAACAATGTTAGAAAAAAAAGATGCTGCTCATAATTTACAACCATTATGTCATTGTAGTTTTCTACAGAATGTGTAACTGGTTGGACGAGTGGTCAGATTAGAGACTTTAAAATGACTGGATTGCAGCAAATCCCTAGTCACACAAAAGCACTTCCACACATCAGCACTTCTATTGTTTTGTCACAGTTCCGGGAACACCATTGCAAAAGACAGACCAGTGCGGACATAAACCCATTTAACAAAACTAAATTACCATTCATCCACACAGTGAAAGTTTGATCATCTTAAATTTCAATGCTGTGAGAGAAGAGAAAGATCTCTTCACGGCTGTTCAACAAACTAGGCAACATATTGTGCAGCTAAAACAATAAGATGCCCTTGTTTTGCTAGACACTCAAAGGCACAATTAATTTATAAAAACATGAGGGGAGCTACATCTAGGGATAAAAATGTCCTAATTTAGATTTCAAAGTTTGTTTTTATTTTGCCGTTAGGATGTACTGATGTGTTCACATTCTCTACAGTCTGTTTCCTGCAGTGACTGGAACGTACAGTAAATATTTATCTTGAAGCTATGCTAAAACTCCCTTCTCCACTGGCAGTCCTTTCACCAACTCTCAGCATAGGCCTGTCAGCTCAACAGAGGAATCTTTCTTCCTTCAGCTCAGTTGAACTGGGGAAGGATTACATGGGGATATTCATGATGATGAATGTTAGGCCGGGCTCAGAATGGCATATTACCATACTACTCTTACTATTTCTGTAAGGGTATGGGTAGTATACCGTTCCGAACTCAGCATGAGAGACAAATCAGTCATTACAATGCCATAGAGATTTTACCAGTGATCATTTTTAATAAGGGATTCTGCTGACCATCAACAAACATCTCATGACAGAATTTAGAGTTCTGTATCATACCTATTTACTGTATATAAAATCTTTCTGCAAAGTAACATATCATGTTTTAATCTCATTCGAAGCTCTTCTTCTCGGATCTGCAGTTTTATGCAACATAATGTACACCTACAGATGGACTCCTAAAGCTTTTTATACACATTTCTATACATTCTGTGATACAACCCCAATTCTGAAAAAGTTGGGACAGTATGAAAAATGCTAATAAAAACAAAAAGGAGTGATTTGTAAATTATATTCACCCTTTGATATATTGAAAGCACTACAACTACACATTATATGATGTTTTACCTTGTGGATTTCATTGTTTTAATGTAAAGTAATTTCAAATCAGATGATTGCAACATGCTCCAAATGTTGAGACAGGCAATTTAAGACTAATAGCAATTAGTGCCTGTCTTAAAAACAGCATTCATCTGTAATGGATATCATGAACATGGGCTTGGGATAACTTCAGTAAACTTTTGTTAGTCAGCACCATTCACCGCTGAATCCACAGATGCAAGTTAAGACTTAACTATGCAAAGCAGAAGCCCTACATCAATTCTGTCCAGAACCGCTGCCGACTTCTCTGGGCTCGGTCTCATCTTAGATGGAAAGTGGAATAGTGGAACCGTGTTTTTGGTCTGAAGAGTCCACATTTCAAAAGGTTTTTTGAAAAACAAAGCCGTCGTGTCATCTATGCCAAAGAGGAAAAGGGCCATCCAAGTTGTTATTAGAGTCAAGTCCAAAAGCCAGTGTCTGTATGGGCCAGGGGTGTGTCACTGCCCATGGCATGGGTAACTCGCACATCTGTGAGAACACCATGAATGCATACATATATGTACAAATTTTGGAGCTGCATATACTGCCATCCAGCACCGCCTGGATTTCAAATGCATGACTGTGTAAGCAGAGTGCGGGTGCTAGATTGGCCTGCCTGCGGTCCTGACCTGTCTCCAATTAAGAATGTGTGGCGCATTATGAAGCACACCATACAGCAACGAAGACCCCGTACAATTGTGCAGCTAAAGACCTACGTAATGGATGAATGGGGGAAAATTCCACTTTCTTAACTTAAACTTGTGTGTCTTCAGTGCCCAAATGCTTAATAAGTGTTATTAGAAGAAATGGTGATGTTTCACAGTGGTAAACACTTGAATGTCCCAACTTTTTTGGAGCGTGTTGCAATCATCTTCTTTGAAATTACTGTACATTAAAAAATTTTTTTTTTTTTTAAATCACAGGGTTAATTATCATATAATGTGTAATTGTAGTGCTTTCAATATAGCAAAGAGTGAATATAATTTACAAATCACTCATTTTTGTTTTTATTAGCATTTCTCAAACTGTCCTAACTTTTTCGGAATTGGGGTTGTATAAGAAACAACAGGATTGTCTTTTAAAATGTCCTTTTTTACATAAATGTTGGTGGTGTTTTTGTCATTCTGAGGTGCGGTGAGCCAAGAGAAGAAGCCAATGAGACTGGCAGTCTACCAAGTATATTGAGGAAGTGTCTGTGTGGTTAAAGGGATAGTTCACCCAAAACTGAAAATTCTCTGATCATTTACTCACCCTTATACCATCCCAGATGTGTATGATTACTTTTATGTTTCCTTTATGTGATTTGTGGAGCGACAAAGTTCTGATCACCATTCACTTGCATTGCAGAGTTGAGATATTCTTCTAAAAATCTTTGTTTGTGTTCTGCTGAAGAAAGAAAGTCATACAAATCTGGAATGACATGAGGGTGAGTAAATGATGAGATAATTTTAATTTTGGGGTGAACTATCCCAAATTGAAATGAGTAATAAAATATATATATATGTATTCCACTACAGTTACAATTTAAATCATTGGTATTTAGAATACAGTTACATTCAAAAAGTATTTTGATTAGTTAGTTAGTTAGTTTACTTTATTATCCATGTTGTGGAAAATTGTCTCTGGCTTCACCATACATCACAAACAAAATATAAATATGCATAAAAAAATGAAAATTAAAAAAAGGCATACAAGACAGAAGTTACCAATCCCTTGCATTTAAAAATTTTAATTACTGAAGAGATTACTTTACATTTTATTGTCATTTGTTTAATTTAATATTTAGTTCTTTCAGATGGAAAACATTTATACATATAAATGATGCGATCCAAAGTGCATTTGAACAGCAGTGAAACACTTTCTTATGATGCGTTACATTCATACGAGCAGACAGAGAAGTAAGTTTGAAGTTTGGAGCAGCAGAAATAGAAATAAACCTTGTTTAAATTGTCAGCTTTACGCCAAGCTAAAATGCTATTTCTAGCCATTTTACATGCACATGTTACCAGGCACGATCATATTTTTATTTATCAAGAAAATTCACATTGGATCATCATTTCTTTTTTTTTTTCTAGTAAGACCTTTGATATTAGGGCAAAACTCGTATTCTTGATAATAATTTTTGTATTGTTTTCCCGTAAAAAATATCTAAAAATCCTTAAAACAAGATCAATTAGATTTATCTTGTTTTAGAAACAACACTGCGTAAGATATTTAGGTTTTTCAGAGAATGTATTTTTAACATGTGTATTTTGTCTTACTGTACTGGCAGAGTTTTTATAGTCAAAACAAGTGAAAAAATATACCAGTGCTGAAGAAGTAATCCAAAGTATTTAGAATATGTTACTGACCTTGAGTAATCTAATGGTACACGTTACAAATTACAAGTTTAATCATTTATAAAAAAATAAAAAATGACAATTCAATTTGATGGAATTTTGTTATGAAACTGAAATGCATAAATCTTAAAAATAGGCTAAAATAAAACAAAATTTCAGTGTATGGTTAATGTCTGCAAAATAAATAAGCAATGTGAACAAATTTAATGTGTTAGATTTGTTGTGGTGCATTTAATAATGTAAAAAACAAAAAAGTAAATATATATATATATATATATATATATATATATATATATATATATATATATATTTTTTTTTTTACATTTAAATTTTTTTTTAATATCTGCCCAACAACCACATTTAAACATGAAGTTGTATAAATCAGTTCTCACATATTATTTTAACAATTAACTGAATTCATATTAGAAATAACTTTTGTAATTAAGGTAATTCAAGTCAACGAAATAGTCAATAAATATATACAGTATGTTTGAACAGAGGCTCATCATCATTACTGGGCAGTTTCAATGCAACAATGCCTCAGGCCAATGAAACACAGTAACAGTCGGATCCAGTTAAGTATGAAAGGCAGCTTGGAAATGATTAAAGGAATAGTTCACCCAAAAATGACAATTCTCTCATAATTTACTCACTCTTATGTCATCTCAATGCGGATGACTTTCTTTCTTCTGCGGAACACAAACAAAAATATACATGGTGACCAAACTTTCAAGCTCCAAAAAGGACATTAAGGCAGCATGAAGGTCCCGTAAGACTCTAGTGGTTTAATCCATGTCTTCTGAAGTAATCCAATCGGCTTGGGATAAGAATAGACCAAAATGTCAAAAACTCTTGACATCAGTAGTCTCTTTGGTAAACATGATTTGAAGCTTGATTACACTTCCTTGCGCCATCTAGCGCTCTGCGCATGCGTCAAACGTTAGGAAGTGTAGTCGAGCTTGAAATCATGATCGTGCCTAGAGACTGTAATTCCAAGATGTGCAGTGAAAAAGTTACACAAAGTTTTGGTTGATTGGATTGCTTCAGAAGACTAAACCATTGAAGTCTTATGAATTACTTTAATGCTGCCTTTATGTCATTTTTGAGTTTGAAAATCTCCATTACAATATATTTGTTTGTGTTCCAAGGAAGAATGAACGTCATACAAGTTTGAGACGACATAAGGGTAAGTAAATTATGAGATAATAATCATTTTTGGGTGAACTACTCCTTGAAGCCTTAAAAACGTCAGGATAAGTTTTCCATTTCTGAGCTACAGGTAAAACTTTATTGGACAAGTATCCCTTTCCACACAAATCCAACCAGTACATATACACTCTGATCTTTATATGAAGAGACATATATTCTAATATATCTCTGTATGGATCAGGGTTCCCATTAACCTGAGAATTTTTGTTCACATCCCCCATATGCTTCTGCATACTGAGTCTCCAGGGCTGCATCTAAACTGGACTGCAGACATTTACGTGTTAAATATCAGGGAGTGCATCTTCCATCCACTTCAAGTAGTGCAGACTTCCATCATCAATAGGAAAACTAATGATTTCTGGAACGTCATATGGATGCACTGCTCTGAGGGAACACAAATGAGTAGAAGCTCAACATTATCACAGACCTTACATTTGAATGGTTGATGTCTTCATTAAACCTATGCTCCATCTTTATTGACTTTTTAGCGGAAAATAATGCTCCTTATTTTCACTAAAATCAATGAAACAAACAACAATTTAATCTCTGATTGTGTGGCTTATAACGCAGTTCAGTTAAACTGGAAAATAATTTTTTTTCCAAGTTATTTAGAAACTGCTTCTATTCTTCAAATCTTATAGGTATGTAAATTAATGTTTCACTTCAAAGTGCTATTTTCTGCACACAGCTGTAGTCTTAAAAGCTTCTTCTCCACAATTTTCACATGCTCCAGGGGGATCTGGACACATATTTCCTATATAAATCCTTCAGACAGATTGAAGACTGAAATCATATTTTTTTTTTTTACAATTTAACTACAGCTCAGTTGCATATGTTGTGGTTAGTCCTCAAGATGCCATATTTCCCACAACGAAACAGTCCAAGACTTTCACAAGTGTCCACCAAAGTATGTGATGTAAGTAGTACATTTATGTTGAATTGTTTACATGTACCACAAAGGGGACATATTGCTCATTGCTGTGCAGAACACAGCACTTGCACTATATATTGTATACAATGAACTAAAATATTAAAATGTGTAAGGGTCTGTGTGTGTGCGCGCGCGCGCGCATATTTCTCTTGGGTGAATATAATAGAGAAGATTTTTCAATTAATAGAGATAAGAAATGTACTTACTTTACATAAGCCACAAGTCTCTGTATTAGAGATGTTCTCGTTCTCACAAGCTATGAAAGAAACCATATATGTACTGTCATTTCATTCTAACATATTATAACCATAATAAAAATACACAGTTTGTATATAGTGAAAAAGGTTTGTTTGTTTGTTTTTTATATTTGGAGCATTAAAGATATTAACACACCATCAGTATTTCTGAGGCATCTCGAATCTCTCCCTTCCAGTAGTACCTGAAATGAATACACAGTTTATATATTTTAGGTGCATGACATTTTGGAAATACATGTATGCATTTATTCTTCATCAGTTAATTTTACAACATTGAATATATGTAAATTTAGGTGAAATAAAATTCTCTCAAACACCTGCATTGTTTGCTCTGTAAGAGTTGACATGGCATTGTTTACTTGAGTTACAGGTAATATAATACAGATTAATATCTATCTTTTCTGCTGTATATGCTGACCTTAGGCAACACCAGTTGAACAAGTTTAACCTACACTACCGGTCAAAACTTTTGAAACACTTGACTGAAATGTTTCTCATGATCTAAAAAATATTATGATCTGAAGGCGTATGCTTAAATGTTTGAAATAAGTTTTGTAGACAAAAATATAATTGTGCCACCATATTAATTTATTTCATTATAAAACTAAAATGTAATAAAAAAAAAAAAAGGACCAAATAATAAAGAAAAGCAGCCAATAAGTGCCCAGCATATAGATGGGAACTCCTTCAATACTGTTTAAAAAGCATCCCAGGGTGATACCTCAAGAAGTTGGTTGAGAAAATGTCAAGAGTACATGTCTGCAAATTCTAGGCAAAGGGTGAATACTTTGAAGATGCTAAAATATAATACAGTTTTGATTTATTTTAGATTTTGTTTAGTCACAACATAATTCCCAGAGTTCCATTTATGTTATTCCATATTTTTGATGACTTTACTATTATTCTAAAATGTGAAGAAAAAAAATTATAATAAAGAATGAGTAAGTGTTTCAAAACTTTTGACCGGTAGTGTATATTAACAGTCAGTTTTCAGGTTATTTTGCAGTGTTGTTCCTGAAGTTATGCTTGAGCTGTAATGTTTTGGGTAAGAGACTGGAGTGGGTGAGAGGTTAAACTTTCTGGTCTTACATAGTGGCAGTGCGGGGAAATATATTCACACATGCCGCCAGTCTTTTCTCCATGATGCCCCTAACAGAAAAAAAAGAAAGAGAGAGAGAGAGAGAGAGATAGTGATGGTGTGAGGCTGTTTAGCGTCTCTTCTCTGAGTGCTGTGTATTTGCATACGACTGCATTGTGAGTCAAAGGCACTCTGTTCTCTTTCTTATGGATACACACACACAGCCATTCAAAGTTACACAACTCATCTAAATGCAAGTGTAATAACATGGTGAGGAAATAATTTTTAAACAACAAACTTCAATTCAAACACTTACACAACATACTTAAGTGTAAATCCATTAATTCACATGTCAAACATGTTCCCCTCTTTTGGGAATACACCAACACTGAAGCCTGTTGATACACTTATTACAGAAAATCTCAGTGAATACAGGAAGTTGCCTTTATTTTGCTTTCATTTTGTACAAATGTAAGTGAGAGGTAAAACAGTGTTTAGGGAAAGTAATGAAAGTCTGAAGGCTGTGAATGGTGGATGATGTTTAAAAAGGCACTGCAACTGCATGCCAAGTATTGTGGAAGCTCTTTTGCAGAACGGTCGGTTGTACAAACATAGCCAATCACTTAAGACTGCGTCTAACAGTTAGTCTGACTAACTAAATACGCCTGAGAAAGCCTGTTGCATATAACAAGATCACAGCTGTCTTTAGTGAGACAGTCTAATTTGCATTGTACTGTGTACAAAAAAGTAAGACACTGAACAACTTAACTAAAATGGCCAACATTGGGCACTCAACAGTTTTCCTTTGCTGAAAATATTTGCTTTTAATAAGAATACAATGGTTCAAAATCGATTGTAATGAATAAATTTAGTGATCTTAACCCAAATAATAAAACGTGTGTGGTCATGTAAGCGCCCTCAACGGTTTTCTTTGTCGGGGTAAGTTCATAAAAGGTTTACGCAAAAAACCTTTTTGAAATGGAGTGCCATTTTTTATTTTCCTGGTCAATGGTGGTGTTTTCTTTATTACATCACGTGTTGTTCTGAAAGCAAAAAGGAACAAATGAAACACTGAATGTAGGCTGTCATCCACGCAGCCTGACTGAAGCAAAGCGGGTGCATTTACTCGCGCGATTAAATCTAAAGTGAAACGCTGCCGGCTCGTGATGTGTGAATTGATGCACGCGCTGCACGAGTCTGTTGGGTATACTGCAGTCTCATCACATTTTAACTTTTTGTTTAGTCTCCTATTCAGCTGTTGAAAACATGCTGCATAATCATGAGGAAGGATTACATCAAGATGTAGATTGGAATGCATGTGTGGAATTTCATATGTATAAAGTAGTCTACTCTTCTCTCACCATTGCTGGTGTGCCAGTGATTACCCCTCCACGTTCCAATGCTGGCACGCGTGCCATAGGTTGTATCCTGTGTGTGCAAGTGTTGTGTACATGACTGTTTACATTTTGACTTCAAAAGCAGATTTCAAGCCTCATGTAAAAGTCGTTTTCTTACCATGTCAAATTTTTTGAATTAGCTGATTTTGTTGTTGTCAGAATATTAGTGCATGTAAATGCACTCACTGATTTCAGAATGGCTTCCAAGGCAACATAACATCATGTCTAACAATCTAGAACAAATTCAATTTTAGAGATAACTAAGTGAATATTTAATGACTACAATGCTTAATGTTAGTATAAAAGAATCATAGTTGAAAAGAATTAGACATTTATAAATTATTTTACTCTCTTTTAGTAGACAAGATGGTGTGTAAACATTGGATTCTGATGTGCTTTACTGTCTTCCTACCTCTGGATACCTGCTAAAAAGACCAGCTAAGATTAACATGAATTTCCATGCTGATCCAAGCTGTTTTACACTGTGTATATATATATATATATATATACACTATATTGCCAAAAGTATTCGCTCACCCATCCAAATAATTGAATTCAGGTGTTCCAATCACTTCCATGGCCACAGGTGTATAAAATGAAGCACCTAGGCATGCAGACTGCTTCTACAAACATTTGTGAAAGAATGGGCCGCTCACAGGAGCTCAGTGAATTCCAGCGTGGTACTGTGATAGGATGCCACCTGTGCAACAAGTACAGTCGTGAAATTTCCTCGCTACTAAATATTCCACAGTCAACTGTCAGTGGTATTATAACAAAGTGGAAGTGATTGGGAATGACAGCAACTCAGCCACGAAGTAGTAGGCCACGTAAAATGACAGAGCGGGGTCAGCGGATGCTGAGGCGCATAGTGCGCAGAGGTCGCCAACTTTCTGCAGAGTCAATCGCTACAGACCTCCAAAGTTCATGTGGCCTTCAGATTAGCTCAAGAACAGTGCGTAGAGAGCTTCATGGAATGGGTTTCCATGGCCGAGCAGCTGCATCCAAGCCATACATCACCAAGTGCAATGCAAAGCGTCGGATGCAGTGGTGTAAAGCACGCCGCCACTGGACTCTAGAGCAGTGGAGACGCGTTTTCTGGAGTGACGAATCACGCTTCTCCATCTGGCAATCTGATGGACGAGTCTGGGTTTGGCGGTTGCCAGGAGAACGGTACTTGTCTGACTGCATTGTGCCAAATGTGAAGTTTGGTGGAGGGGGGATTATGGTGTGGGGTTGTTTTTCAGGAGCTGGGCTTGGCCCCTTAGTTCCAGTGAAAGGAATTCTGAATGCTTCAGCATACCAAGAGATTTTGGACAATTCCATGCTCCCAACTTTGTGGGAACAGTTTGGGGATGGCCCCTTCCTGTTCCAACACGCACCAGTGCACAAAGCAAGGTCCATAAAGACATAAAGAGTTTGGTGTGGAAGAACTTGACTGGCCTGCACAGAGTCCTGACCTCAACCCGATAGAGCACCTTTGGGATGAATTAGAGCGAAGACTGCGAGCCAGGCCTTCTCGTCCAACATCAGTGTCTGACCTCACAAATGCGCTTCTGGAAGAATGGTCAAAAATTCCCATAAACACACTCCTAAACCTTGTGGAAAGCCTTCCAAGAAGAGTTGAAGCTGTTATAGCTGCAAAGGGTGGGCCGACGTCATATTAAACCCTATGGATTAAGAATGGGATGTCACTTAAGTTCATATGCGTCTAAAGGCAGATGAGCGAATACTTTTGGCAATATAGTGTATATAAGGGTTGGGAGGGTTACTTTTGAAATGCGTTCCACTACAGATTACAGAATACATGCTGTAAAATGTAATTTGTAACGCATTTTGTTAGATTACTCAAGGTCAGTACTATGGATTACTTCTTCAGCACTGGTAGATTTTTTCACTTGTTTTGACTATAAATATTCTGCCAGTACAGTTAGACAAAATGCACGTTAAAAATACATTCTCTGAAAAACCTAAATATCTTACGCAGTGTTGTTTCTAAAACAAGATAAAGCAAATTGATCTTGTTTTATGGATTTTTTGATATTTTTACAGGAAAACAATACAAAAAATTATCATCAAGAATAAGATTTTTGCCCTAATATCAAAGGTCTTACTAGAAAAAAAGAAATTATGATCTAATGTGAATTTTCTTGATAAATAAAAATATGATTATGCCTGGTAACATGTGCATGTAAAATGGCTAGAAATAGCATTTTAGCTTAGCGTAAAGCTGACAATTTACACAAGGTTTATTTCTATTTCTTCTTCTCCAAACATACTTCAAACTTACTTCTCTGTCTGCTCGTATGAATGTAACACATCATAAGAAAGTGTTTCACAGCTGTTCAAATGCACTTTGGATTGCATTATTTATATGTATAAATGTTTTCCATCTGAAGAGACAAAATATTAAATGAAACAAATGACAATAAAATGCAAAGTAATCTCTTCGGTTATCAAAATACATTTTGAATGTAACTATTCTAATTACCAATGAATTAAACTGTAACTGTAGTGGAATACAGTTACTAATATTTTATATTTTAAATGCGTAATCCCGTTACATGTAGGTCGGCCGATATTAGCCTTTCACCGATATATCAGTATCGGCGTATATTTTACCGATGTGCGCCGATATGAAAACTTATTTCAGAACATATAATGCAGAAAACAATGCTTTAGAATTGGTGTCATTGCGTAGTTTGTCCAGCAGAGCATGCTCCGACTCCACTGTTTACAGAGATGACTATGAGTTGACGGTGGTTCTGCAGACAGGACGGAATTAAACAGTGCAGATTTGAGCAGTCTCTTCTTGTTAAATTGCTAACTAGTTTGTGAAATACATACTGGAAAGTTAATAAAAAATGACCCCATCATTTTAGGTAACTAACATAACGTTAACCCGGTCCCTGACAACCATGTCACTCATGTTTATCACATCTGTTTGCCAGCTATAGTTTGTCAGTGCAGTCAGTAATGTAGCAGATTGAAAGGTAAACATCAGAGCATCATTTTGCAGCTCAGCAGACAACAGATGGATTGTGTGTGGTGAGTGTTGATTTCACGCTTCGCTGTTACCTAGTTGGTGAGACACAATGCTGGAAAGTAATTCAAGTCCATCTTTTACTCTCTGTAGCAACGAGCTTACAGTTAACTAGCTATTCACGTAGCTACTTTCATACCTTGTCAGCGTGTTAACATGTATTTACCAAACTGTTTTGTTCAGGAGTCACAGTTTGGTACCCCCTTCAACCGAACAATTCCAGTCATTGCATTTATAAAATGTAATATTTAAAAGTCTGATTTTCTAGACATTAAAATAGGATACGTAATAAAAGTAGATTTAATAAATAGAATATTTGCCCTGTTTAAATAATAATATATAGGAACTGTATCTAAAATAAATGAGGGGTGATAAATACTAATACAACAGGCTGGAAAAATAGACATTTATTCATTTTAATATCCTATATATATATATTTTGAATGTGTTGAAACTTGACACCGGGTGACGCACCCTAAAAACGGCACCGTTAGAACGGTTTCATGCTGAAGAGCCGCTTAAAAGTTTTTTTTTTCTCTCTCGTAAATGTAAATGAGTGTAAATGCCAACACCATCATATATGTCGAAAGGACTGATGCCTGTCAACCAAAACATGAGCTCACTGATGCCATTAAATGAGTCTGCTTTTTTATTCCATCAGTTACTCCTGGTCAGAGGCTGCCGTATATATTTAGTTTATACGTAGGGATACGTTCTACCTAAATTTAATAGTGCAACGCTCAAATATTTAGTAGAGCATAAATTGTGACTTAGTGCCCATTTACACCACAACTAGGCTATGTTTTAACGTATGTATAGCTGGTGCAACCGGCCCCTGATGTTTATTTAGCTATTTATTTTATTTTTATTTATTCTTTATTTAAATGGTCAGCATTTGACTGATACTAAACATACAGTACTGATGTTTATTTAGCTATTTATTTTATTTGAATTTATTCTTTATTTCAATGGTCAGCAATTGACATACTAAACATACAGACTTATGTTAATTAAGCTATTTATTTTATTTTTATTTATTCTTTATTTTAATGGTGGGCAATTGACTGATACTAAACATACAGTACTGATTTTTATTTTATTTATTCTTTATTTAAATGGTCAGCAATTGACTTATACTAACAGTACTGATGTTTATTAAGCTATTTATTGTATTTTTATTTATTCTTTATTTTCTCAGTGTTCATTTCTAGAATTTGTTGACAATGTATAATAATAATAATAATATAAAATGTTCTTTGATAAAAAATATTTAAGAAAGCAGCCTTCTGAGTACCTTTGCATAGTCATATCGATGCAAAATCGATGTACAATCCACATAGAAAAGGTCTGTTTTCATTCCAGCTCAAAAATTAGCTATATCGGTCACCATATCGGTAATCGGTATCGGTCTCAAAAATCCCATATCGGTCCGGCTCTAATATATATATTAATTAACAGGAGAAATGCACACATAACAATGTGCACATGCAATTGTGGTGATCTTTGTGGTAGAACCAACAATGCAGCAGACAGCTTGTTGTAATAATTTTTGTCCATGGAAACAAGACTGGGCTGAATTTAATATTTCATAATATTATATTTTACAACCGAACATCAAGGTGTGTACTGGAAACTCTGGTGTAATTTGCATCTGACAAAATATATTACTGCTATGAATTTTATGTTGGCACAAACCAATATTGCTATACAAATTTTGTCTTCAATTTACCTATGTTCATTTGTCCATGCATATTTGGCTGTTGAATTTTGTCCCTTATGGAACATAAAATATGTAAAAAAAACTATTGTGAAATAAGCTTACACACCTTTTTGACGAGTTTCTTTAACTCTAATACAGAAGATCAACAGGAGAGTTAGTCTTTTTGCCCTCAAGTCAGGACTGTTTGATACCAGGTCTAACAAACTTTGTCGGAAATATCCAGGTGTTAAATGAGATAAAAGAAACGTACTTAAGTTTACTTATCTTTGAGTTAAAGGCGTCACCATTGTCTACACTGTGCATGACAATCGTGCTCCACCCATAAAGCTGTGCGGTATGAGATAATATTTGTTTATGTTTGTACTACTGAGCACCTCTGACAGTTTTACTGTGTGTGTCTAGTCACTGCCTTTATCAAGTATCAGGAAACTAGTTACTAAAAATGTTTTAAAGGCTAATGTTCTAGAATCCCGTCCTGGGAAATTTGTGTCATTGTGAATGGAATTCTATTCAAAGTAAGCCCTATGTACTTGTAATAGAATACAGTTATTGAGTATAGGGCTGGGTATCGCCAGCCACGTCACGATACGTATTGCGATACACGTCACGATTCGATATATTACGATACATCACAATTTCATGGTTCGAGTTCATTTCTAATTTCAATTAATTTGGGTATATTTAATTTATAATGTCCATTTTGCTTGCTTACTGTATAAAATAAAGTGTCTTTTATACAGGGGACCTACTAACTTGTTAAATAACGGACATATCAATTTTACAAATTTTATTTTATCCTTAATTTTTCATCATTTTGGTGACATTTTAGCCTTTATAAATATGTGGTCCATGTATTACATCAATAAATATGGTATATTGAAATTGCATATACAGTATTTTATTGCATACAGTACAGTACATTGTTACATGTTTGTTGTTTACATGCCTAATTTGTACTATTTACAAGTATTATTTAGATATTTAGAACAAGTGCTAAAATGGAACTGCCTCTTTAAGACCTGTGGCAGGGACTTTGAAAGTATTGTTTGGTTGAATGGCTTCTTTACAGCATCCATGCTATGTGTGATTAGTATTAAATGTTACTTTTGTTGTTTTTGATAAAAAACTGACTGTAGAGTACAGACAGGATATTAAGAGAGACATTATTATACAACAAATGGTTTGCTTGGATCTAGTCTTTGGACTCACATTATACAGAGAGAGTCAAAACTTTTACTCTCAGCATGCAGTGAAAAGATCTCGGTGCTGAACTTCTATGCCACTACACCACTCAAACACTGGTAAGTGAAATCTAAAAAATTACCAGCCAGTGGCTAATCACAGACATTTTTTGTAGCAAATGGGAAGTATTTACGCACATCTGATTGTTGTGGATTGCAGATAGATAGAAAGAGAGATCTTGGCATGTAAAGAATCGACACTGGAATTGTATAAATGAAGATTAAGTAGGCATGTGAGAGAGGCCATCATGTCCGTGAGAGAAACTGTGAATCCTGCAGGATCAGTTTGTCTCTTCCGTGCCTCTGACTGCACTGAAAATATCATGACATATCACGATATATGGATCTAAGTATCGATATAATATAGTGAGAAAAAGTATCGCGATATATCGATATATTTTCTTTTTTGGTTACATCTTGAAACTGGACAAGACTGCCAATACACTTTATTTAATGAGCAACCTTGAATGCATTTTATTTAAGTGACTTGAAATGTAAACACTACATTCCTTTAGCTGATGGCTGATGGCAATGTACTGTAGGTCACTCATTGGCTACTTTGAAGGGGAGCCATATTATGTAACCTTTATACTACTTTCCTTGTGTGTTTGTGTATAACTGTGTGTGTGTACCTGCCAATGTCTCTGGCAATCTGTTCAGTAGGACAGTTGATAAGCAGCACAGAGTGATATCCAGCCATATAGCTCCCTGTGACCGCAGAGTGGATCTGAACACCCAGTGTCCTCAGCATAGGGTACAGGACAAGAGTAAGGACTAGAGTCTACACATACACATGCACACACAGAGAAGAGAGAGACCATTCACAAAGGGCAGAAAACATTAATACAGTTACATGATGCAGTATGTAAAGTCATCAATTATCCTGGTTTGTCTAGAGCTCATGTGGATATTGTATCTTTTCTGGTTCATTTGCCCTGTGGATATCAATTCAATGCAACAGGGCAGGTATTTTGGGGAGACCGGGGCTAGTTGTCTAACAGGAAAGATGTCACAAGGACAAGGTAATAAAATAGGTAATGTAACGTATGTAATAGGTATAATACAGTAGGTAGTATACTAATACAAATCCTTATTATGTATCAGATTATAATTGCTGATATATAAGGACTATAAATCAGTAATTACATTTTGAGTCAAAAGTCCAACTACACAAATGTGTTTTCTCTAGCAGAGGTTTTGTATATTGCTTTCAAACACCTAGTTGAAAACAATCTTAACCTTTTCATGAGTAGGGTCTAAATTCCCCTGCAGTGCCCCCTGGAGAGAGTTATTTTTGCACGTGACACTGCACAGCCGTTAGAGGGGGGCAGAATGTAGATTTGTTTTTTTGTTTGTTTTCTGATTGCTTGTCATAAATATACTGTATATAATATAGTAAACATGTGAACAAATGGGTTATGTCTGCTGTACTGTATTTGTTTTATTTATTTCATTTTTATAGCTGTAAAAATAATAATAATAATAATAATAATATCAGCAGTCCGATATGCACTGTTTGACTTCTTAGACATTGTGTGTGTGTGTATGTGTGTGTGTGTGTGTGTGTGTGTGTGTGTGTGACAAGCGCTAATGTAAACGGACTTGGCTGTGTGCATCAGATAATAATGCTCGATCAGCATGATCTGTAAACTTATTATTGTGGTACTTTGGTGACGAACTGGATGAATGTATATAAAATAAACGTATTCTGTGGTTTAAATGACTGTATGAGTAACTGTTTGAGCGAATATAAATGATAGATGCTTGACCAGTGCATTTGTGTGACGGTACGTATGAAAGGGCTGAATTACAAATAGTTTGTGAATTCTATCCTCCACATTAAAATTCAAATATCTTCATATTTTTGCTATAGCTGTTGGGTATAAAGTGAAGACAATAAAACCACACAGGTATAGATTCATGCAAGGGTCAACTATATAGTGAATACCAGAAATGAAAATTCTCTGACTGTCCTTCAGCAGAACACAAATAAAGATATAGCTCTTTCATACATAAACCCATTGATTCGCTTCAGAAGACATTTATTGATTGACTGGAGTTGTGTTGATTATATGCTGCCTAAATGTGACTTTTGGACCGTCCAAGTGCTAGCACCCGTTTACTTGAATTATAAGGACCTGACAGAGCTCTATCTTCTTCTAAAATCTTCATTTGTGTTCTGCTGAAGAAAGACAAGTGAATAATGAGAGAATTTTCATTTTGCCGTGAACTATTCCTTTAAAGTGTGTTCTAAGGACAAGGGTATTTTTCATAGATGCCAGTTTGGGACAAGTTGTCACACGTTTTAAATGTCATAAATGTCTACACTTGATTGATAATATTTATTTAAAAAAAATATGGTTTTCTCTGTTACTTTACAGATTTAACATTTTTGCTGTTACATTAATTGTTTTGTGTTTCATAATTGTTTCACATTTACATTTTGCTTGTTTAATGATATAGGTTCCATTAGGTCAACTTACCCTATATAGTGTGACGATATGTCAAAAAGGACAATGTGTGTACAGCTATATATTTTTCCATGGGCAATAATAGTGGAAATGTTGAATAGCTTTTCTGTAGCCAAGACTTCAAGGTAATGTTTGCGATTATACAGAAAATGACTTTTAAAAAGAAAACAAAAGAAAGAAAAAAGCTACTTTGACAAATATGAGTACAGAGAGTGACATCTTGGCCCGATCTTTTCAATATAATTGATGCTGTGAGATAGTACTACCCTATAATGTACTTTAAATGTCTAATTAAAAAAAAATTTAAAATCCTAAAATACTGCTGTGAGCAATTCCATAAAAATGTCAACCTTTCCATGGAATAAATAATTTAATGTTTACTAAAGGAACAATTGTGGGAATATCATGTTTGTTAAAGGAACAGATGTAATTTAGATTTTTTATTTTTTATTATTATTTATTTATTTATTTTTACTTATTTAATATATATATATAAAAATGAAATAAAATAGTTATATAATTGATTTGAGTCCCATGGGCACCAGAAACCAGTTAGTACTCTAAATAATTTAGGGTCTAAATAAAGGAACTGGAAATGACTTATTTTAATGGTTAGGTGGTTTAAACCTAATGGTTTAAACATTTGGTTAATGGTTTAAACATTTCTCAACAGAAATGTTCCTTAATTTAGTCAAATACTGTTGAATGCCAGCCAGTGTCTTTCAGAGGTAGTGGAGAGGGAGTTATACGTGCATTATTGTGGTCGATGTGAAAAGAACAGTGGGGGATTATCCTGCCATGACCTGATAACAGATTACATTTTGCGAGGAATTCTATTTGTCACAAGAATGCATTGTATTTGTACATGCTCAGCTCTTGGAGAATCATGGCTTCATTGGCTTGCAATTGATTTGACCAAAAGTTGGCATTACATTTCAAAGTAAATAAACTGAAATTTCACAAACAAAACTTACATACAACTTGCTCAGTCAAGGTAGTGGTAACGATTGAAATATCGGCGCTAAAACACGCAACACCAAAGCACAATTTTCGCATCAGGCTCGTTAGTTCACGCGAATTCCTTTAGCGTTTATGTCAACTCAGTAACTTAACGCATGACTATTTTAGTGGTTTGACAAGCCTGTGCCGTTTTGAAAGGCAGCCTCTATAAAGCAACAGCAACCGAAGTTGATGCATGTGCACTTGTCAAACGTGAACTTGGCTGCTGCTCATTTCTCACTCAAAACAATGTAACGTCTCGAGAGGAATTAAACTGCACTTACCCCGCATATGACTACAAACCCCGATCGAAGGTAAGCCAATGTCATTATGTCATTGGGATACCGCTGGTACAACCAGTCTGTTTTGCTCCTTTGCATAATAATCATTCCACAACATAAAAGTTACATCGCCGATGAACACTAGCAGACTCAAGTCCAGATGCATTTCCGTATTTTAAGATGTTTTCACATCTAGTTCGTTTGAGCACTCCAAGCTCTCTCAGAGCGGTAGTCCGCTTAACAGATTGTAAAGTCACGGCTGCATGTTGCGGCTGATGCTTGCTTGTGTGACGCTCATATCCGGATACTGGGCTTCCAATCAAGAGCGGTGCATGGGTCTCATCATAAGAGGTTTTGAAACCTAATAAACATAAGTGCTTTTTCTGACAGTTTGTGGGAGTGCAGCCATGCAGTGTACGCCGATTCGAAATCCTCAATTAAAATATCTTTCAGTGTTATTTTTTGTTAAATGCAGGCTAAATCCCAACCAGTGGCGCCTCCAGTATTTTTTTTAATGGGGTGGCCAGAGGAGAACAGTAAAAATTTGACACACACACACACACACACTTTGGTGTTCCCCTCCGGCCACCCCATTAAAAAAAAAAAAAAATCCCACTGTCCACTGTCCTATATGAACTTGTTTAATTTGGCCTAATTAATCAACTTCAAATAGGACAGTGGTATTCAATTAACATTGTAAGTTTCTATATTTTCTTCCCAGTAAAGTCTGAAGTCATAACTTACAGTCAACTTCGCAGTCAATTTGTTTATAATTCAACAATTGTTTTTTTCAATAATTTATTTGTATATAGGCCTAGTTTTCACAAACAAAGAGCAGCTTTACAGAGAATAAAATGGTGTCTTACAAAACCCCAAAGAGCAAGCCAAAGGCCGAATTAGATGCGTGCTGGACCCCTGGCACATATTAGATGTGACGCCGGGGGATAGAAGCATGCATCGCGGCTGACGGGCATGGATGCCGGGCCACTTTCCCCTCACATACACCGTGGCCCTGGGAAGACAGGCCACCGAGAGAGCTGCCGCCCCACGAACCACGGACCATGGATTGTGTGTGGTGAGTGTTGATTTCACGCTTCGCTGATACCTAGTTGGTGAGACACAAAGCTGGAAAGTAATTCAAGTCCATCTTTTACTCTCTGTAGCAACGAGCTTACAGTTAACTAGCTATTCACGTAGCTACTTTCATACCTTGTCAGCGTGTTAACATGTATTTACCAAACTGTTTTGTTCAGGAGTCACAGTTTGGTACCCCTTTCAACCGAACAATTCCAGTCATTGCATTTATAAAATGTAATATTTAAAAGTCTGGTTTTCTAGACATTAAAATAGGATACGTAATAAAAGTAGATTTAATAAATAGTATATTTGCCCTGTTTAAATAATAATATATAGGAACTGTATCTAAAATAAATGAGGGGTGATAAATACTAATACAACAGGCTGGAAAAATAGACATTTATTCATTTTAATATCCTATATATATATTTTGAATGTGTTGAAACTTGACACCGGGTGACGCACCCTAAAAACGGCACCGTTAGAACGGTTTCATGCTGAAGAGCCGCTTAAAAGTTTTTTTTTTCTCTCTCGTAAATGTAAATGAGTGTAAATGCCAACACCATCATATATGTCGAAAGGACTGATGCCTGTCAACCAAAACATGAGCTCACTGATGCCATTAAATGAATCTGCTTTTTATTCCATCAGTTACTCCTGGTCAGAGGCTGCCGTAAATATTTAGTTTATACGTAGGGTTACGTTCTACCTAAATTTAATAGTGCATCGCTCAAATATTTAGTAGAGCATAAATTGTGACTTAGTGCCCATTTACACCACAACTAGGCTATGTTGTAATGTACGTATAGCTGGTGCAACCGGCCCCTGATGTTTATTTAGCTATTTATTTTATTTTTATTTATTCTTTATTTAAATGGTCAGCATTTGACTGATACTAAACATACAGTACTGATGTTTATTTAGCTATTTATTTTATTTGAATTTATTCTTTATTTCAATGGTCAGCAATTGACATACTAAACATACAGACTTATGTTAATTAAGCTATTTATTTTATTTTTATTTATTCTTTATTTTAATGGTGGGCAATTGACTGATACTAAACATACAGTACTGATTTTTATTTTATTTATTCTTTATTTAAATGGTCAGCAATTGACTTATACTAACAGTACTGATGTTTATTAAGCTATTTATTGTATTTTTATTTATTCTTTATTTTCTCAGTGTTCATTTCTAGAATTTGTTGACAATGTATAATAATAATAATAATAATAATAATATCAAGTGTTCTTTGATAAAAAATATTTAAGAAAGCAGCCTTCTGAGTACCGATCGATAGTCATATCGATGCAAAATCGATGCACAATCCACATAGAAAAGGTCTGTTTTCATTCCAGCTCAAAAATTAGTTATATCGGTCACCATATCGGTAATCGGTATCGGTCTCAAAAATCCCATATCGGTCCGGCTCTAATATATATATTAATTAACAGGAGAAATGCACACATAACAATGTGCACATGCAATTGTAGTGATCTTTGTGGTAGAACCAACAATGCAGCAGACAGCTTGTTGTAATAATTTTTGTCCATGGAAACAAGACTGGGCTGAATTTAATATTTCATAATATTATATTTTACAACCGAACATCAAGGTGTGTACTGGAAACTCTGGTGTAATTTGCATCTGACAAAATATATTACTGCTATGAATTTTATGTTGGCACAAACCAATATTGCTATACAAATTTTGTCTTCAATTTACCTATGTTCATTTGTCCATGCATATTTGGCTGTTAAATTTTGTTCCTTATGGAACATAAAATATGTAAAAAAAACTATTGTGAAATAAGCTTACACACCTTTTTGACGAGTTTCTTTAACTCTAATACAGAAGATCAACAGGAGAGTTAGTCTGAAATGAGAGTTCATTTCAAAAAATGAGATAAAATAGTTATATAATTGATTTGAGTCCCATGGGCACCAGAAACCAGTTAGTACTCTAAATAATTTAGGGTCTAAATAAAGGAACTGGAAATGACTTATTTTAATGGTTAGGTGGTTTAAACCTAATGGTTTAAACATTTGGTTAATGGTTTAAACATTTCTCAACAGAAATGTTCCTTAATTTAGTCAAATACTGTTGAATGCCAGCCAGTGTCTTTCAGAGGTAGTGGAGAGGGAGTTATACGTGCATTATTGTGGTCGATGTGAAAAGAACAGTGGGGGATTATCCTGCCATGACCTGATAACAGATTACATTTTGCGAGGAATTCTATTTGTCACAAGAATGCATTGTATTTGTACATGCTCAGCTCTTGGAGAATCATGGCTTCATTGGCTTGCAATTGATTTGACCAAAAGTTGGCATTACATTTCAAAGTAAATAAACTGAAATTTCACAAACAAAACTTACATACAACTTGCTCAGTCAAGGTAGTGGTAACGATTGAAATATCGGCGCTAAAACACGCAACACCAAAGCACAATTTTCGCATCAGGCTCGTTAGTTCACGCGAATTCCTTTAGCGTTTATGTCAACTCAGTAACTTAATGCATGACTATTTTAGTGGTTTGACAAGCCTGTGCCGTTTCAATCTCTATAAAGCAACAGCAACCGAAGTTGATGCATGTGCACTTGTCAAACGTAAACTTGGCTGCTGCTCATTTCTCACTCAAAACAATGTAACGTCTCGAGAGGAATTAAACTGCACTTACCCCGCATATGACTACAAACCCCGATCGAAGGTAAGCCAAAGTCATTATGTCATTGGGATACCGCTGGTACAACCAGTCTGTTTTGCTCCTTTGCATAATAATCATTCCACAACATAAAAGTTACATCGCCGATGAACTGATGAACACTAGCAGACTCAAGTCCAGATGCATTTCCGTATTTTAAGATGTTTTCACATCTAGTTCGTTTGAGCACTCCAAGCTCTCTCAGAGCGGTAGTCCGCTTAACAGATTGTAAAGTCACGGCTGCATGTTGCGGCTGATGCTTGCTTGTGTTACACTTTCCCCCTTGGACACTATTTTCCCCATTTATGAACACTTTATGTTTATTATTATTTCTAATAAACGCCTCTCTGAGGCTTGACGCCACACCCACTGTGTCTGTCTCTTGCTCACACCGCCACATTATTTAAAGGGTTAGTTAACCCAAAAATGAAAATCCTCTCATGATTTACTTACCTTTAAGCCATCCCAGATGTTCATGAATTTTCTTCTTCCGCAGAACCGAAGTGAAGATTTTTATAAGCAGATTTCAGCTCAGTTTGTCCATACAATGTATGTAAATAGATGCCATCAGGCTGCTGGCTGTTTGATGGTCCAAAAGGCATATTTATTTAGCATATTTAGGCAGCATAAAAGTAATCCACACAACTCCAGTCGATCAAGTAATGTCTTCTGTAGCAAACCGATAGGTTGGTGTAAGAAACAAATCGATAATTAAAACGTTTACAGCCCAGCGCTGTATTGCTGTTTGAAATGAACTAACTTTTGCATGACGTTCATTCCTCTGTTGCATATGTGGCAAGTAAGATGAAGCGGTAACAGTGGATTTAAACATAGGGGGTAGAACCTACATTAAAATTTACGAGATTGAGAGGAAAAGGTAGCCAACTACACCACCCTGGGAATCTCACCCAGGAAATAAATACATTGATCACCCACAACATTAAAACCACCTGCCTTATATTGTATAGGTCCCCCTTGTGCCGCCAAAACAGCACCAACCCGCATCTCAGAATAGCATTCTGAGATGCTGTTCTTCTCACCACAATTGTACAGTGCGGTTATCTGAGTTACTGTAGACTTTGTCAGTTCGTACCAGTCTCGCCATTCTCTGTTGACCTCTCTCATCAACAAGGCATTTTCGTCCACAGAACTGCTGCTCACTGGATGTTTTTTGTTTTTGGCACCTTTCTAAGTAAATTCTAGAGACTGTTGTGTGAGGAAATCCCAGTAGATCAGCAGTTACAGAAATACTCAAACCAGCCCATCTGGCACCAACAATCATCCATGCGATTATCTAGTCAGCCAATTGTGTGGCAGGAGCTTAATTTAATGTTCATATCAACCATCAGAATGGTGAAAAAAATTTGATCTTGGACCGTGGCATGATTGTTGATGCAGAGTCCAGAACAGCCAGCAGCCTGATGGCACCTATTTACATAAATTGTATGGACAAACTGAGCTGAAATCTGCTTATAAAAATCTTCATTTCGGTTCTGCTGAGGAAGGAAAATCATACACATCTGAGATGGCTCAAAGGGATAGTTTACCAAAAAATGAAAATTCTCTCATTATTTACTCACCCTCATGATATCCCAGGTGTGTATGTCTTTCTTCACCAGAACACATTTGAAGAAAAAGAAAAAAATATCTTAGCTCAGTAGGTCTTTAAAATGCAAGTGAATGGCGATTTCTCTTTTGAAGCTCCAAAAATCACAGACAGTCAGCATAAACATCATCGATATGACTCCAGTGGTTAGAAAAAAAGAAATAAAATAAAATAAAATTTAAAGTTATACTATGTAGCTTTTGTCCCTTTAGTGGTTAAAAAATAAAACTGCATGCGTTTTGCGGAAGAACATTGTTTTGGTAATGACGCAAGTTGTGCTTCGGCTCTACTCTGTGTGGATGAATGTGGTTCGAGGCACCGGTGTACACATGGATTCAGGACATCTTATCAGAGCCAATGGACAAATAAATAATGAAAGAAAGGAAAAGATGGATATCCGAAAACATGTCATCTGAGCAGGTAAGTGCCATATCTTATGCTGTTGTTTTGACTTATTGGAAAGACTGATGTTTTGAAATAAATGACGTTAAAAAAGTTAGGCAATGTTCGTTAACATTAGACATAATGATTGCTAGTCTGATAAGGTCAAACCTTGTAAATTTTTTATAACTGCAGGATATTCTGGCCAAATAGACCACGGTAGTAACTAATTTATAGATTGTTATTGTTACCAACCAGTGGTCAACATCATTTCAAGACTCACATGTCCTTGGCAAGCCTTGGATTAAAGGATTTATTTATATAAATTATTGTCGTTATAAAGAAAAATACACGTGTGCTAGCAAGTGAAAGGTTCTGCACTAATGTCAGTATAATTATTGTACTTCACTACACACACACACACACACACACACACACACACGCACGCACACACACACACACACACAGACATGTGTGTGATTACATAACTATACATAAACCATATCAATAAAATATCTTACCTGTTGAGTAAGAAAAAGCCATCTGTGGGTCGCTTTTAAATCCTTTTAGATCTCGGAGTTTTCGCCACCTCTGAAAAGCCAAGCCGATGTTGATTCGGGTTTTATTACAGACTCTGTCGCTGTTCTGGGTTTATTTGTTTTTGCAACCGCAGATCAGGCGGATGTCCAGGAGACCCAGAAGACCAGAGCAGATCAGGTAGATGGCCAGGAGACCAATGAGACCAGAACAGATCAGGCGGATGGCCAGGAGACCCAGAAGACCAGAGCAGATCAGGCGGTTGGCCAGGTGACCCAGGAGGCCAGAGCAGATCAGGCGGATGGCCAGGAGACCCAGGAGACCACCTCAGGGTAGGGACTGGATCAAGAGGCCAGGAGGCGGCCACAGACTAGAGAGTGGAGCTGTGGAAGACTCTGAGGGCGGAGCCATGGAAGGCGGAACCATAGGAGGCTCAAGGGGCGAAGCCGTGGGAGGTGGAACCGTGGCAGGCTTAAGGGGAGAAGCTGTAGAAGGCGGAGCCGTGGGAGGCTCGAGGGGCAAAGCCGTGGGAGGCGGAACCGTGGCAGGCTCAAGGGGTGAAGCCGTGGGAGGCGGAGCCATGGCAGGCTCGAGACAAAGAGTCCTGGATGACTGGGAAACGACCTCCATGACATGGAGCAGACTCAGACTTGACTGTGACATGGCGTGGAGCGGACTCAGACTTGGCTGTGACATGGCGTGGAGCGGACTCAGACTTGGCTGTGACATGGCGTGGAGCGGACTCAGACTTGGCTGTGACATGGCGTGGAGCGGACTCAGACTTGGCTGTGACATGGCGTGGAGCGGACTCAGACTTGGCTGTGACATGGCGTGGAGCGGACTCAGACTTGGCTGTGACATGGCGTGGAGCGGACTCAGACTTGGCTGTGACATGGCGTGGAGCGGACTCAGACTTGGCTGTGACATGGCGTGGAGCGGACTCAGACTTGGCTGTGACATGGCGTGGAGCGGACTCAGACTTGGCTGTGACATGGCGTGGAGCGGACTCAGGCGTGGAAGGCTCGGAAGCCGAGATCGGGATTGAGAGAGGAGGATCCTCTGAAGCGAGAGTTTCTAATATTAGCTTCATGTATTCCTCCCACGTGTAATCTCCGGTCTCCGGCAATTCCCTCCACTGGTGAGCTGTGAGTCCGATCCGGTATATGAATTTCAGTGTGTAATCATCAAAACCTGTGTGGTGGGCTACGGTGCTGAAGAAGTGGGAGTATTCCCTTATCGATAAGTCTGCCTGGCTCAGTTGCACGAAGTCTGCGGCTAGATCCATTTTGTGGTGAGTTGTTCTGTAATGTTTGGAAGGAAGTCACGAGAGCTGGATCTAGATGCGGCAAGAAGTTTAATAAAGAATATAAGCAAAGTATAAAATAACTCGGTAAACACAGGAACAAGGCAGAACTTGGAACTAGAAACATAAAACAAATGAAACATCCACGATGGAAACTGGTACATATGAACAGGGGAGAAACACAACAACTCACAAAGAGTAGAAATTTGGGTAGAAATCAGGGCATTATATACACAGGGGTAAATGAGGAAATGAAACACAGGTGAGAACAATATGGAACAGCTGGCAGTGATGAGGGCTGTGAATTATGGGAAGTGTAGTCCAGGGGAAACAGATGACAGGGGCAAAACACAAGTCAAAACAACAGTGAATCATGACAGTAATGATATTACAGATTAAGATGGCTAAAGAAGACAAAAAGAGAGGCAAAGAGTGCTGATGTAAAGTACCCACAAAGTAAATGAAATGATTTACATAAAAAATATATATTCCTCTCACCCCCCTTTTCCCACCATTCTCTTCCCTTATTCTGTTTCTTCCTAAATGTTCAGGTCAAACTCAGAGAAAAACCGTATTTAATTTAAATTAAATTCAGTTAAATTAAGTTGCAGTAGTAATGACAGATGAACAGCTACAGATGAACAGGTCTACATTTTATTTTATATGCTTTTTAGTTAAAGCAAGTGTTACATGACAAGGCAGACTAATTGGAAAATTCCATAATGGGAAGGAATAGCTATCCAATAGCCTTACTGGGCATTGTTCTATTCAATACTCTGAAATCCATGCTGATAAGACAAAGAAAGGCCATTCACCAACATATGGTGTTGTAACAGATCTCTAAGTTCAGGAAATGGAGGAGTCAGGAGACAACGAAGCAGGTTCAAGGTCAGTCCTTTTATTCTCTCTCTTACACACACAATCGAAGGTAACCATCGATAACAAAGAAAAAAACGTTCTAAATAAATGAAAGCACTCTAGCAAATCAACCACTCTCTCGGTTCAGGGCTGTCATGCTTTCTGGTCACTCTCTCACTCCTTCTCTGATGCTCTGGCGTGCCTTTTCAAGTCTCCCTCCGCCATCACTATAATGAGAGACAGGTGTTAGAGATAATTATGAATGAGGTGACGAGCCTTACCACTCTCTCTCTCCCGCAGACCGACACATGACCATGCCCCCCATGCCACATGCCCCCACCGCTGACTCAGGCTGGGGCAACATCCGGCCTGCCTACTCCCCCCCATTTCTGGAGAGAAAGTCAGCCACAACCATCTGCGCCCCCGGTCTGTGGACCACTTTGAATTTAAAGGGATGGAGAGCCAGGTACCAACGGGTGAGCCACGTGTTAGTATCCTTCATGCAGTGGAGCCAATGCAGAGGAGCATGATCGGAACAGAGGGTGAAGGATCGCCCCAGCAGGTAGTAGCGGAGGGTCAGAACAGCTCACTTAATCGCTAGACACTCCTTCTCGATGGTATTATATTTTGTCTCCCTGAAGTAGAGCTTGCGACTAATAAATAGCACTGGCTGTTCCTCCCCTCCCACCTCCTGCGAGAGCCACCACGCCCAGCCCCGTCAGATGCATCGGTCTGCAAAATAAAGGGGAGAGAGAAATCAGGTGCATGTAGAAGCGGCCCCCCACACAGTGCGGACTTTACCTTAAGGAAGGCCTGTTGGCATGACTCTGTCCACTGGACTGGATCGGGAGCCCCCTTTTTAGTAAGGTCAGTCAGCAGGCTGGTGACATCAGAATAACTAGGCACAAACCTTTGGTAGTATCCAGCCAGCCCCAAAAACTGCCTTACCCCCTTTTTGGTCTTGGGCACTGGGCAGGCTGCGATCACTGTTGTTTTGTCAACCTGTGGATGCACCTGCCCGTGACCCAAGTGGAACCCCAGATACCTAACTTCCACCCACCCAATTGCGCACTTCTTCGGGTTGGCCGTGAGTCCCGCCTGTCTCAGCGCTCTCAGGACCGCCCTCAGATGTTGCATATGTCGCTGCCAATCATTACTGTAAATGATGATGTCATCTAGATATGTGGCGGCATATGCCGTGTGCGGTCTTAGGACCTTGTCCATAAGGCGCTGAAATGTGGCTGGGGCTCCGAACAAACCGAACGGAAGAGTCACAAATTGGTGTAATCCGAACGGTGTGGAAAAATCCGTCTTTTCTCGGGACATTGGCGTTAAAGGGATCTGCCAATAACCTTTCGTTAAGTCCAGCATAGAGTAAAATTGAGCCGTGCCCAACCGATTGAGTAACTCGTCAATTCAGGGTGAATGAACTTGATTTGGGAAATACCTCTGGCCCAAGCTACGCCCCCTCCGGAACTACCATCGCCAAGGCTACAGGTACCGCTTCCCTCCATAGTTTGAGGAGGTTGAGGTGGTAGGTTTGACGTGCCCCTCTCCTATCTGTTCGCCTAACCTCACAATCGAGATCTCCAACTCGTTGTGTGACCTCAAAGGGTCATTGCCACTTGGCGAGTAATTTGGAGCTCGAGGTGGGCAGCAATACAAGCACTTTATCTCCCTGTGTGAATTCCCGTAGTTGAGTGCCCCTGTCACTCAACTACAGTCGGCGTTGACGTTCTTGCGCTTGGAGCAAATTCTCCTGTGTTACCTGCCCCAAAGTGTGGAGTTTTGCTCTAAGGTCAAGAACGTATTGAATTACATTTTTACTATTCAAAGGTCCTTCCTCCCAAGCATCCCGTATGACGTCAAGCACGCCAGGCTGGCGCCCATACAGTAGCTCAAATGGGGAAAACCCGGTGGAGGCTTGCGGGACCTCTCATACTGCAAACAGCAGGGGTTCAAGCCACTTATCCCAGTTTTTAGTATCTTCGCGTACGAACTTACGAATCGTGTTTTTTAAGGTCTTATTAAATCATATGACCAACCCGTCGGTTTGCGGGTGATAAACGCTGGTGCGAATCGACTTAATGCCTAATAATTTGTATAGTTTGCGTAGTGTACGTGACGTGAATGTTGTGCCTTTTTCCTTTGGAATCCCCACTCGGGAGATAATTTTTAAGAGTGCCTCTGCAACACTACATGCTGAGATGTTGCGCAGGGGCACTGCTTCCGGATATGGCGTTGCATAGTCCACCAGAACTAATACAAAGTGATGTCCGCATGCAGTCTGTTCTAATGGCCCAATGAGATCCATGCCAATTCTCTCAAAGGGGATCTCGATCAACAGCAATGGGCGCAATGGCGCTTTTGTGGTGGCCGGTGGATTTGCCAACTGACATTCACGGCACGCTGCACACCACTTGCGAACGTCCCCGTGAATGCCCGGCAAAAAGAAACGGGCCATTATGCGGTTCAAAGTCTTTTTGTGAACTAAGTGGCCAGCCATTGGATTATAGTGAGCCGCCTGTAAGAGTGTTTCCCAACGGCTCTTTGGTACTAACAGCTGAGTTGTATTCTCTTTGGTTGGAGTGTCCTGTGTCACTCAATACAACTGCTCTTTAATAATAGAAAAGTACGGGTATGTAAGCGCAACACCGGGCTGGAGCTGTTGACCATCAATTACTTTCACTTGGTCAAAGGCTTGCTTGAGGGACTCGTCACGTGATTGCTCCAGAGGGAAATCCCCCTCAGGGAGGCTCCTGAGAATGGGAATTCCCTCATCTGTGTCATCCTGACGCGGAGCCAATGTTGACGTCCCTGGCACCACCTCACCAGCCATAGATCTGCACGTCACACACCATGCCACTACTTTGCAGGACCCATCCACACATATTACCCTCAATAGATTTTTAAAACCGGACCAATTTGTTCCCAGAATTAGTGGATGGGTGAGGCGGGGATTAACCGCGGCCTCGACTCTATGCCTTTTTCCCCTGAATCATATCTCAATGGTAACCACCGGATACCTGTGAATGTCACCATGCACACATCTCACCCTCACCAGTTTATTTTTATCCAATGCCCCACCTTGCACCAAGTGTTGGTGGATCGAGGTTTGAGAACAACCTGTATCCACCAAAGCTTGATGTGCATCCCCTTTTACTCTTACCAGTATCTGATATGCCCCTGCCCGATCAGGGGTAGTCTGTGGAGCGTCGGGGATCCAGACCAGTGTCCCCACCTCCATTACTGGACACCGTTCCTGGCTGTGTCCTGTTTACCCACAGCTCCAGCAGACTGGCCCAGGTCTTCCTTCCGCCTCCTGGGAATGCCGCCATGTAGTCCTCTACTAGCTGGACGGCGGGCGGTGGCACTGGACCCACTCAGACATGCCTCGACCACTTCCACGATGCCGTGGGTTCCCCCCACCAGCAGCCATTTCTGGCAGGCGTCACGGAGCTGCTGCGTAAAAGCGAACGGGCGGCCTTACTTCCCGAAGCTCAACGAGCGGAAGAGCTGCCCACTCTGCTATGGGGTCTGACTGACCCGTTGCTGGATGGCCTTCTTCAGGTGATTGTAATCCACAAGGCTGGTGGCGTCGAGTTGTTGTGCCGCCAGCTGCGCCTCCCCGGAGAGCAGGGGCAACAGGCGGGCAGTTTTCTCAAAGAGATGGAGGAAGGCCTCCGGATCGACGTTTGGCCCCATTTTCGTAAGGGCCACTGGTGGGACAGGCTCCGAGGAGGCCACAGCGCCAGCCCCCTCCCTGGCAATCAGGCTTCGGAGCACCTGCCGGTCTTCCGCTTGTGCCTGAGGACTTGGAAACGTTGTTCCTGCTCCCGCCGGGTTACAACAGTATCCGAGACGTTACCCTTCTGTCACTCACTCGACGTTGTGTCAATGTAGTGACACTAGGGGTACCTATAAAAAAATGCCACAACAGTTGGACAGTGTTTTACGTGAACTGCCAATGCAGGTGCAAGCAAGCTGCTGCGTATGTAATAGCAGGTGCATCAGTCCGTACGTAACCTCCCCCAATGCCCCACAAGACGTCATGTAGTTCCCACATCCCGGGGGGGGGGGGGGTGAGCGACATAACTAGCGTGGGAGCAGGCCGTGCCAGCCACAGCCTTTTCTCTCTATGTCTTATCTCCACAGAGTATTAGATTCGGCTGGGGCCATCTAACGCTATTACACGCACTGGGGAAGGTGTTCTTTTCCTTTCCTATTCTTTCAGGGGGAAAAGAACCCACGGAGACCACATCCTGCCCGGAGGAGAGGTAACAAGTGCAATACGTCACGTAGGCTCACTAGCTGCACATGGAAGAGGTGCGGTGGTAGGTCCTGCCTGGAAGGGGAGGAGCTCTACAAACACAGCGACCGGGAGCAGAGAGGGCTCTGCCCAAGGGAGATGCAGGTCTGCTGACAGGGAGACCATACTGTGGAAAATACATCACAGGTGGTTACCAGTGTAACCGGCACCTGTGGAAAACCTATCCCAGTACAGGGCATATTAGTACCCGTAGTGGGTCCGGATGCGAATTCCTCAGCTGAATTCGCGAGCCACAGGGCTAGGGAAGAAGGACATCCAGGGCTCACGGTTCATGAACTCGCATGGGAGAAGAAGCACACGTCTTCACCTCACGGAGGGGAAAGGTGCTATACGCAAGCAATACACCCGGTCAGCTGTTCCGTATTACCAAACTTACCTGTTCCTACCTGACAAAACACGGGATGAAACTGGCTCAACCTGGAGATTGTAATATCTCGCAAAAGTATTGGGTGTTGCCCAGCCTGATGCTCTGCAGATGTCTGCTAGAGAGGTGCCATTGGCCAGTGCCCACGAGGATGCCAGACTCCTTGTAGAGTGTGCTCGTATTCCCAAAGGGGCGGGCACGGCCTGGGCCTGGTATGCCAGAGCAATGGCATCCACGATCCAGTGGGCAAGCCTCTGTTTGGAGACAGCGTTCCCTTTCCGCTGTCTGCCGAAGCAGACAAAGAGCTGCTCAGAGCATCTAGAGCTCTGCGTTCGATCCAAATAGATGTGCAAAGCACGCAACGGACACAGCAATGATAAGGCTGGGACTGCCTCCTCCTGGGGCAGCTTCGCTTGCAGGTTCACCACCTGACCCCTAAGGGGTCGTGGGAACCTTGGGCACATAGCCCGGTCGGGGTCTCAAGACCACGTGAGAACACTCCAGACCAAACTCCAGGCAGGTGTCACTGCCAGAGGACGCCTGCAGTCCCGAACCCTCTTGATGGATTTTGTGAGTGCAGTCAGGAGGGCCGTCTTTAAAGAGAGGGCTTTCAGCTCGACTGAATCTAGTGGCTCAAGCAGGGCTCTCCAAAGGCCCAAAAGGATCACGGAGAGATTCTGAGGGAAAGAGGCATAGCCTAGGAGGATTCACCCTCCTGGTGTCTTTCGTGAACCTGATAATCAGGTCGTGCTTCCCCAAGGACTTACCGTGCGCCATGTCGTGGACAGCCACCCCTCCAGCCTCTCCTGCAGGGAGGGAAGCACTGACCGACTGTGCATGTCTGGGGGCCTTCACCTCGGGAAGAACACCAATTTGCGAACAAACGCCACTTCAGGGGAAATAGCTGCCTCATAGATGGAGCCTTGGCCTAAGTGACCGTGTCTACCACTGCCAGTGGTAAGCCACTAAAAGTCTTCCGCGTCCTGTCCAGGGCTTGCCAGACATGGAGATTCCAGAGGTCTGGGCGCGGGTGCCAGATGGTGCCCCATCCCTGAGAGAGGAGGTCCTGCCTCAGGGGAATCTGCCAGGGAGGGGCTGTCGCGAGGAGCGTGAGATCCGAGAACCAAGTCTGAGTGGGCCAATACAGCGCCACGAGGGTGACCTGTTCCTCGTCCTCCCTGACCTGAAGTCTGTGCAAGCCAGCTCACTGGGGGGGGCACACATTTGCGCAGCCCCCGGGGCCAGCTGTGTGCCAGCGTGTCTGTGCCGAGGGGTGCCCCCATCAGAGAATACCAGAGCGGGCAGTGGGAGGATTTCCGGGAAGCAAAAAGGTCTACGTGTGCTTCGCTGATTCGACTCCAAAACAGCTGGCCCACCTGGGGGTGGAGTCTCGACTCTCCTCTGAGCATCATCCACCGTGACAGTGCGTCCGCTGTACGGTTCGGGCTGCCTGGGATGTGAGTGGTCTGCAGCGACCTCAGTCCCAGCGAGTTGTGGCATGCGACTCGGACCTAAGCCGCCTTGGCGGTTTATATACGCCCCCGTCGCCATGTTGTCTGGCCAGACCAACACGCGCTTGCCCTGGATCAACGGCAAAAGCCTCCGCCGGGCGAGCAGTACCGCCAACAACATGAGGCTGTTGATATGCCAACACAGTCGTGTCCTGTCCAGGAGACAGTGGTTGCGTGCCCATTGCACACGGTGCCCCATCCTAACTTGGAGGCATCTGTCGTAACCACGACGCACCTGGATGCTTGCTGTAAGGGAACCCCTGCCCATGACAATGCAAGGTCTATCCAAGGGCTGAAGAAGTGGCGGCAGATCGGCGTGATGACCACGCGATGTGTGCCGCGGCGCCATGCCCATCTCGTGACTCGAGTCTGAAGCCAGTGCTGGAGCGGTCTCATATGCATCAACCTGAGCGGCGTGGCTGTCACTGAGGACGTCATATGCACCTGGAGCCTCTGAAACTGTTTCAGTGAATGATTTCAGGCAGTTCAGCACGGACTGCACGCACTCGCTCGTGGCAATCACACAAAGACGGAAAGGTATCTTTAAAAAGACGTTCACATCAACGTTTTGCTCTGATAGAGGAAAATATACTCTTTGCAGAAATATATACTGTCGAAACACCCAGGGGTGTAGTCTGCACTGCACTCTGCAGAAAGAGAGAAAGCCACTGAAATGCGCCATATATCCAACAGCATTCTATCTGAGGTGAATGGACCAGCAGTGGAATTCAGCTCGCTGACACACAACCACTCGGCTCCGAACAAAAAATCTGAATGAGTAGTTGCGAGCCAGCTCCTTTTATACCCATATGTCCGGGGGAGTGGCATGCAAATTCCACTCGCCAATTCTCATTGGCCTTTTTTCAAAGATTGGAGGTGTTTGGGGCTCCCAGGAGTGACACCTAGTGTCACTACATCGACACAACTTCGAGTGAGTGACAGAAGGGGAACACTGGAATATATCTTATGTAAGTGGACTTTGTGGTCTACTTAAGATGCATGTGTGTCACTCAGACCACTGACCCAATTTTATCTTCTAACTTCCTTTAACGTATCAGATTTACAGCTTCATACAGATTCTTCACCTTTTTTTCCCATCACAACAATTATAGTGGTGCAATGTAAAAGTATTTTTTGTGTCAGAAGAACATCTAGGTTATAATACCTAACCCCGTTTCCTTGAAAGGAGGGAATGAGACATTAGTTCAGAGCTGATGCTAGAGGCCGCTCCCTAGAGCCCTGATCTCTCTGAATGGGAAGCAGTTAAAATGATAGAAAAAGTCTCACCTGTGGTGGAGCACTTTAATTGACAGATAGGAAGAGAATTCTTCCTATGTGTAATCTAGGAATAATTAACTACACTGTAAAAAAAAAAAAAAAAAAAAAAAATAAGAACTAGTAGCTGTGGTTGCCAGAATAATTATGTAAAAAAAATACATTAAAAATGTAAACAACTTTACAGAACAACCAGTAAATTTGACAGTTTAAAACTGTAAACTGTTTTTACTGTATATTTTAGGGTGCAGTACTTTCGTTTATATTATTAAATGATAAACTTAATATATTAATCTGAAACTGTAAAAATCTGCTTTTCACTTTATAATGTATTGTTAATCACCGTAGTAATTACAGAAGGGCACATGATGACATGAAGTTCATCAATAGTGGCCCTTCCAGAAGCAATGACCTTTAAACATGTAGAGACAGTGTCACTTAACACCATCAGGGTAACACATGTGAAATTTAAATAATGCAATAAACATTAACTAAACTACATCAAATATAACACAGAACACCCAAAAGTACATAACTGATACTAAAAATAAGAAGAAACATAACTATTCCCATAAAAAATAATGAAATGTAATGGGTCACGCAGGACTTTCTGGGAACGCCAAATTACTGTTTTTATTTTTTTTTGTTTGTTTTTTTTTACCGTAATTTTAACAATAATTTACCATTTTTTAGTACATGTACAAAAAAGTACATGTACTCACTTGTTAAACATAATATAAAAGTTAACCATTAATTATAGGGGAAAATCATACTTTTTAAATCATCAAAATCATCAAATTTTTTTTTATTTTACAACATTTTACAGTAAAACTACATGTATTGTTTTTTTAAATATATTACAAAAATGTTTAAGTATATATTACGGTAACTACTCTCAGCATCCTGGCACTGACAGAAACATGGATACATCCAGAGGATACAGCAACACCTGCTGCTTTCTCCAACAACAACTCCTTCTCTCACACTCCTAGACACACCGGAAGGGGTGGGGGGAACAGGTTTGCTCATTCATAACAACTGGAATTTTTCACCACACTCTTCTCTATGTAACAATACTACTTTTGAATTCCATGCTATTACTACAATGCAACCCACAAAAATACATGTTGTTGTCATCTATCGCCCTCCAGGTCAGCTGACAAACTTTCTTGAGGAGTTGGATGTCCTGCTGTCATCCTTCCTGGAGGATGGTAAGCCACTTGTGGTTCTTGGTGATTTCAACATACACCAAGACAAGCCCCAGGCCACTGAGCTGAATGCTCTTCTGGCCTCATTTGACTTGGAAAGACTAAGCACCACAGCAACTCACAAATCGGGCAAACAGCTGGACCTCATTTTTACACGTAACTGTACCAACTCAAATATTCTTGTTACTCATTTACATGTCTCTGATCACTACTTTGTTCAATTCAACATAACTCTCCCATCTACATTATAACAGACTCCACCTTTGGTTTCCTTTTGCCGTAATCTCCGTTCTCTTTCACCCTCTCGCCTTTCCACTGCTGTCTCTACCTCTCTTCCCACACAAAATGTATTTTCCACCCTTGATGTAAACACTGCCACAGACACACTAAGTTCTACTTTAACAACCTGTCTAGACATCATCTGTCCTCTCTCCTCAAGGCCAGCATGTACTTCACCACCCAGCTCCTGGCTCTCTGATATCCTTCGTGAACATTGGACTGACCTCTGGGCAGCTGAGAGGAAATGGCGGAAATCTAAAGATCCAGCAGATCTAGGTAATTATCAGTCTCTGCTTGCAACTTTTTCAGATAACGTTAAATCTGCAAAAACTTCCTACTACCAGAACAATATCAACAGCACCACAGACACTCGCAGCTTGTTTAGAACATTCAACACACTTCTCTGTCCTCCCCCTCCACCACCTGACATATCCCTTATAGCAGATTTCTTCGCCACATTTTTTACTAATAATGTTACAACCATCAGCAATACATTCTCAGCACCTCACCCTGTCAAACACCGGTCTCCTGTATGCAACTCCTCTGTCACTATGTTCTCTCCTCTGACTGACACTGAGGTCTCTAAACTCCTCCTCTCCAACCACCCCACCACCTGTTCCCTTGACCCCATTCCTTCTCATCTTCTCCAGGCCATCTCTCCGTCCATCTTACCTGCATTCACTCACATAATTAACACATCTCTACTTACAGGCACTTTTCCCACTACATTTAAGCAGGCTCGAGTAACCCCGCTGCTGAAGAAACCCACACTTAACCCCATACAATTGAACACTACAGACCAGCCTCTCTCATCCCATTCTTGGCAAAAACACTTGAAAGGACAGTTTCAATCAAATCTCCACCTATCTCTTACAGAACAAGCTGCTGGATGACAATCAGTCAGGCTTCAAAAGTGGACACACGAAACTGCCCTGCTGTCTGTCAATGAGTCGCAGAGACAGGCGAAAGCTGAATCCAGATCATCCGTCCTGATTCTACTGGACCTTTCTGCAGCCTTCGACACAGTCAACCATCAGATCTTACTCTCCACCCTGTCTTCGCTGGGCATCACAGGAACTGTGCGTGACTGGTTTAATTCCTATCTCTCAGGTAGGTCCTTCAAGGTAGCCTGGAGAGGTGAGGTGTCCAAGTCACATCAGCTACTTTCTGGGGTACCTCAGGGCTCAGTACTTGGGCCACTTCTCTTCTCTATATACACAACATCACTGGGACCCATCATTCAGGCACATGGTTTCTCTTACCACTGCTACGCTGATGACACGTAACTCTACTTGTCTTTCCAGCCCAACAACACCACAGTGACTGCTCGAATCTCTGCCTGCCTGGCAGACATCTCGGCCTGGATGAAGGAACACCAACTGCAACTTAACCCAGCCAAGACCGAACTCCTTGTCTTTCCAGCCAACCCTGCTGTTGAACACAACATCACCGTGCAGCTGGGTGCAACTACAGTAACGCCTTCCAAAATGGTCAGAAATCTAGAGGTAACCATAGATAACAAATTACATTTCACAGACCACATCTCAAAGACCGCAAGATCATGTAGATTTACACTCTACAATATCATGAAGATAAGACCCTTCCTCTCTGAACATGCCACACAACTTCTTGTTCAGTCACTTGTCATAACTAGACTGAACTACTGTAACACTTTCATTGCAGGCCTCCCTGCATGTGCAAGTAGACCCCTGCAAATGATCCAGAATGCAGCAGCACATCTGGTCTTTAATCAACCAAAGAAAGAACATGTTACACCACTCCTTGTCTCTCTTTATGGCTGCCGGTTGATGCACATGTCAAGTTCAAGGCTTTGATGCTGGCTTACAAAACAGTCACTGGGTCTGCTCCAGCATACCTAAAATCATTTCTGCAGAGCTATGCCCCCACTAGAAGCCTGCGGTCGGCTAAGGAACGTCGCCTTGTTGTACCAACACAAAGAGGTACCAAAACACTTTCCTGGACTTTCGGCTTCATCATACCACGTTGGTGGAATGACCTTCCCAGCTCCATCCGTGAAGCTGATTCACTTTCTGTCTTCAAAAAACAACTAAAAACACATCTTTTCCATGAGCACTTAACCAGTCACCAAAAAATTTCCTTGTTGCAATTTAATCTGTTTTGAATGCTATTCTGATGCTAGTGAATCTTTGTAATATGGCACTTTTCATACCACTGTCTCCTTAAGATGATTCGCTTATGTGTTCCTCTTTTGTAAGTCGCTTTGGATAAAAGCGTCTGCCAAATGAATAAATGTAAATGTAAATGTAAATGTAAATAACAACAATAACTGTTTTGCCAAGAAGAGAAACAGCTAAGGTGATAGGGAAAGGCTCGCCTTTGGAGGGAGAGCTTTTACATATCACCGACAGGAGGAAAATTTCTTCCTGTGTACAATCCATGACTAAATCACTGGATTAAGAACCTGTTAACTGACTTTCCGGCCCCGGGAGGCAGTTAACATGTTCTTATGGACATTCTGTCCTGCAGACACTAGGGGGCTGCATGAGTGACATAGGAATGATCTCTTACACCATGTGGATAGAGTCAAACCCCACAGCCAACTCAAAGGAGATTTATATCTCTGCAGAACAAAAATGGGCTTTTCCCAATCAGTGGGTGTTTTCAAACCATTGCGATTCCCTACTTTCAATGGATAGTTAAGAAATTCCCATCCTGGTTTGGAAACACCCACTGATTACTACACTGAGATTCCTTACTTTCATTGGATAGTTTAGAAACGTCCGTTCTGGTTTGAAAATGCCCACAGATTTGAAAACACCCATTACTGTTCTGCAGAGACCTACACTTGACTCGAAGTTGGATCAACTGCTCACAAGAGGTGTTTACCAAGAGGGAAAATTATTTTGTGCAGGTGGGGAAGGGTTAACCTGCTTGTAAGGTTATCACCTGCCTTGAAGGGGTGTGAGTGACCCTTTAGCAATATATCCCACCATAGATTGCTTTCAGCACCATGGAGAGTCCACATGGGTTAGAGAGGCATGATAGTGCATTTCAGCACCAAGGATAGGTCCCCCCCCCCCCAAGACAGGGTGAGAGAACCGGGGTGTCTCATTGCCTGTAAAGCTTTCCATGTAAAAATCTACAGGGTTTTAATCCTGAGATGAATTCCAGACTGTAAATACACCAATTTTGGAAACCAAGGCAGGTTGAGCCATTTCGGCGCAATCCATAGCCTTGTATCCTTACCTCCTCTGATTTTGTACAACATTTTTGTTGAATCAGATAAGGAGGAAACTCATATTCTCACAGTAACTCCTCTGCAGTGACTTTTGTTACCAACTGATAAAGTTGTTTCACTTCAACACTGTCAAGGAAATTAACAATTGAAAAAAAGGCTCATTACTAATGGTCTTTCCTCGCATCTCTTTTCAGAACTCTGTGACAGTTGGCACAGCTGGCTGATAAGCACTCTTCTCTCTGTCCTTTTGTATGTGGGTACAGCTGCAGTCAGAGGACAGGTGAGACCAAGACAGTATTTAGTAATTATACACATTTACTCACATTAAACAGGGTCTGACATAATACATAATCAGCATTTTCAGTTCTCCTTCACAGTTTTTATTATTCTTTCATATGCAAGAGAAAAGACCTACAGTATGACTGCTCTATCCACAGTGCTGAAGGAGTCTGAAAGTCTTCCAATCAGTTCTGAGGCTAAAGTAAAACTACAGGAATGTATGTGTTGTGTCATAAACCATTAAACATGATCAGAAACAACTACTGTATTGGCTTGAAAAACATAGACACTTTTCTATAATTGGTAAATAAACAACTCACCTCAGCCCCAACTTAGAACAGATATAGCATTTCTTTAGATATATGGTATTTTTATTTATTTATTTATTTTTAAACAGCATTTCATGTAATATTTCATGATAGTTACAAACCAGGAGTGGATATATTCCAATGATAGGGCTTTTACTTTTGCAAATCTTCACTGTTTCTCTATCATATTATTATTCTTTGAATACTTAATAAAATTATCTGTACCACCTATACCAAAAATATATTGGGTCCAATCTGGGGTACAACAAGGCCAAAAGCCCCCTGGGGTAAAAGGCACTTTTTATTTTATTTTCTCTCAAAACACTGAATAGCAACCAAAGACTACCACAGCACTTTCCTAAACATCTGTTTGCCACTATACACTGCAAAATATTCCTGATCCATGAGATCTTTGTGTCTAGTGTTTAAAGCTTGATTTTGAGGCAATTTGATTTAATTTTCATTATATTTTTACATTTTTCAAATTTATGTAGCTAATGAAAACCCTTGAAATTATCACATTTATTTTGAGACAAAATACCTATTTGTCATTTTCAGTTTTATTCAAGGTCATTAAATCAAAAGTTTTTTAATAACTGTCCAATAAGTGAACGGATAGTATTTGGGTAAAAAGCTCCCCTGTTGCAGGTGCTAAAGGCCCCCATAAAACACATTGTTTTTTTTAAATGTAGCCAATAGATTTGTTCTGAAAAATGTTCAAAGTGGGCTCACATTGGCTGATCCAATAATAATGGAGATTAATTTGTTTATGGAACACTTGAGATGTTCTGAAGTAGTTTATTTGAGTAAGCATTATCTTAATTTGTTACTCCAAAAAAGCATCTTGCTGTCTCAAAATTATTTTGCGCTATAACAATTGCCCCTGTATCTACACAATATCACTTTAATACCCCTGGGGGCCTTTCACCCCAAGTGTGTGGACCTTTTATCCCAAGTGAGGGGTAAAATGCTCCCTCACAACCTTTTTTTAAAAACTGAATTTTAATCAAAACAATCTTCTGTTATTATTTATTTTCACACAAATTATGTTGCTCCATCAATATTCAATATATATATATATATATATATATATATATATATATATATATATATATATATAATTATTATTATTATTTATTTATTTTTTTTCGATCTTGATACATTTAGTGACCATAAAAAAGCAAATTTTCTTTAAGGTATGCCTTTAGCCCCATTGTACCCTTCAACTTTCTTAGAATTTTTTTTTTTTTTTTTTTTTCTGTTTGAAAATGTGTTTTAGTAACATCCCTCAACCACTACTAGATGGCGCCATGAGTCCTTAGAAAGAATACAATCTCTCTAGAGCAACTCTTCCTAAGATAAATACAGGTGCATCTCAATAAATTAGAATGTCGTGGAAAAGTTCATTTATTTCAGTAATTCAAATCAAATTGTGAAACTCATGTATTAAATAAATTCAATGCACACAGACTGAAGTAGTTTAAGTCTTTGGTTCTTTTAATTTTGACGATTTTGGCTCACATTTAACAAAAACCCACCAATTCACTATCTCAAAAAATTAGAATACATCATAAGACCAATTAAAAAAACATTTTTAGTGAATTGTTGGCCTTCTGGAAAGTATGTTCATTTACTGTATATGTACTCAATACTTGGTAGGGGCTCCTTTTGCTTTAATTACTGCCTCAATTCGGCGTGGCATGGAGGTGATCAGTTTGTGGCACTGCTGAGGTGGTATGGAAGCCCAGGTTTCTTTGACAGTGGCCTTCAGCTCATCTGCATTTTTTGGTCTCTTGTTTCTCATTTTCCTCTTGACAATACCCCATAGATTCTCTATGGGGTTCAGGTCTGGTGAGTTTGCTGGCCAGTCAAGCACACCAACACCATGGTCATTTAACCAACTTTTGGTGCTTTTGGCAGTGTGGGCAGGTGCCAAATCCTGCTGGAAAATGAAATCAGCATCTTTAAAAACTGGTCAGCAGAAGGAAGGATGAAGTGCTCCAAATTTTCTTGGTAAACGGGTGCAGTGACTTTGGTTTTCAAAAAACACAATGGACCAACACCAGCAGATGACATTGCACCCCAGATCATCACAGACTGTGGAAACTTAACACTGGACTTCAAGCAACTTGGGCTATGAGCTTCTCCACCCTTCCTCCAGACTCTAGGACCTTTGTTTCCAAATGAAATACAAAACTTGCTCTCATCTGAAAAGAGGACTTTGGAACACTGGGCAACAGTCCAGTTCTTCTTCTCCTTAGCCCAGGTAAGATGCCTCTGATGTTGTCTGTGGTTCAGGAGTGGCTTAACAAGAGGAATACGACAACTGTAGCCAAATTCCTTGACATGTCTGTGTGTGGTGGCTCTTGATGCCTTGACCCCAGCCTCAGTCCAGTTCACCCAAATTCTTGAATCGATTTTGCTTGACAATCATAAGGCTGCGGTTCTCTCAGTTGGTTGTGCATCTTTTTCTTCCACACTTTTTCCTTCCACTCAACTTTCTGTTAACATGCCTGGATATAGCACTCTGTGAACAGCCAGCTTCTTTGGCAATGAATGTTTGTGGCTTACCCTCCTTGTGAAGGGTGTCAATGATTGTCTTCTGGACAACTGTCAGATCAGCAGTCTTCCCCATGATTGTGTAGCCTAGTGAACCAAACTGAGAGACCATTCTGAAGGCTCAGGAAACCTTTGCAGGTGTTTTGAGTTGATTAGCTGATTGGCATGTCACCATATTCTAATTTTTTGAGATAGTGAATTGGTGGGTTTTTGTTAAATGTGAGCCAAAATCATCACAATTAAAAGAACCAAAGACTTAAACTACTTCAGTCTGTGAGCACTGAATTTATTTAATACACGAGTTTCACAATTTGATTTGAATTACTGAAATAAATGAACTTTTCCACGACATTCTAATTTATTGAGATGCACCTGTATAATAAATGCTTGAAATGCGTGAAAACACAGAAATCAGTGGAGAAAAGGGTTAATATCTTAAGGGTTAGAAATACAAATGCCTTGTATTTATATTTTAACAGGATTCTGATAATATTAATAATTTCTAGTCCAATCAAGAAATAACAAACGAGAACTCCATTAAGTATAATCTTCTCCATCTAGACACTAAACAGCTAAGGATGGAGTACACTTGGGTTTGCAAAACAAACCAACCCATCATTATTTTTGTTTACAACTCCCCAACCTCCAAACACCCCATCTTCAGCTGGAGTCAGACTCTTAAACCATGCTTCTGTGACATGAAAGCATATGACCAAAATAGAGGGATAGAGAGGATTGATTGAGGGATGGAAAAATTAAAGGAGAGAGCTGGAATAAGTGGAAAAGAAATAGAAGAAAATGACAGGGTAAAAAAAGGCATAGACGAAGTGGGCTGAGAGAGGGAGTGAGAGAGTGAAGGTACAGAGAGAGGGTTTTTTGATCTGTGGTGTCACGCAGCAGGAGGCTGAGATGCTCCTGCTTAACTTAAGAGACTTAACTGGGCTTGGTGGCCACTCCTGCAGTGTGTTTGTGGTGTGGTTAAGAAAAACTTTTTTACTTTCAGTTTAGTCATTCTTTTTGGGCCTTTTAAATGCACTAAAAGTCTTGTAATAAGATCGCAGGTCTGACATAAAACAGATAAAGGAAAAAAGTGCTGAGAGAGAAGTACTCGAACAACTTAAAGGAATAGTTCACCCCAAAATGAGTTTCTTTCTTCATCAAAACAGAATTAAGGTTTTTAGGATTTCATTTCAGGCCTCCTCCTTTAAACAATGTAAGTGAATGTACTCCATTTTTTTGATGGTCCAAAATGCATATTTAGGGTGCATCAAAATAATCCACACGACTCCAGTCGACAAATAAAGTTCTTCTGAACCCAAACAATTTATAATTTTTAGAAACAAAACAATACTTATATACTTTTTAACTACAAATGTTTACTTCCGTACATCTCTGTGACGCGCGCTCATGAGAGGGATGACGTAAGCTCGTTGGTAAGGTCACGTGGAGGAGGAGGCAGGAAGCACGTCATTGTTTACAAGAGAAACTTGCACAGACCACAGACCAAGCACTGTTCACAAACCAAAACAGTCCAAAACAATTTCAAAACAATATAAAATAACAAAAAAATAACTTCCAAATAATAATAAAAAAATATTACTGCAGTAAATAACCATCCTTTATTTCGGAGCAATGTCGTTGCGTTATCTACTTGTGCTTTTTCTTTAGCAGAAATATATAGGCTATATGACTGTCAGGAATTCAAGTTGTAGTTAGTGAAACTAAGTGTGAGAGCGTTTACTGAGATTCACAGGATTTACAGTGTTTACACAGTGAGATCAATGGTACAGGTGATATCACACAGAAGAGAAGCTTCACAAAATGAAGAAGAGGTAACAAGCAAAACAGCAGAGTAAGCACTAAACAGATATCGACGAAGATCAAGAGCAAATACAGACAGGTAAATAAACACTGCGAGTCCTTTGTGTGAGACTTGACAGTGAAGTAGCGTGAAATTGAGTTATTTATGCAGGTAGTGATGAGTGAGTGTATTGAGTGCAGGTGCGGTGAATTAGAAATCGGGTGATGAGCGGAGCGCTGAGGGAGGTGTGACAATGACAAAGTTTTCACATATGCCTGAGTTCGCTGGAAAAACAGCACGGGCACAGCCGATGAATTCAGATATCGACCCTTTGTTTCTTTCGATGGTCTGAAATCCTCAGGGGTAAAATGTTCACTGCACACCCTCCAATATTTGAGAGAATGTAGGGGTGTACTGATATCCAGGTTCAGCACGATAAGTCAGAGCTTCAATTGCTCATGATCATGTATAGGCAATCGATGAAAAGTTAATATTATTCCCGGCGTGCATTTTCTTTGGGGTTTCTGAAAGTTGAAGCATCCAGGATACACATGCCAAACGACCATTTTGAACAATACACTTACAATACAAATACAAGATATCATCACAGAGATGTACGGAAGCGAACATTTGTAGTTAAAAAGTATACAGGTGCATCTCAATAAATTAGAATGTCGTGGAAAAGTTCATTTATTTCAGTAATTCAACTCAAATTGTGAAACTCGTGTATTAAATAAATTCAATGCACACAGACTGAAGTAGTTTAAGTCTTTGGTTCTTTTAATTGTGATGATTTTGGCTCATATTTAACAAAAACCCACCAATTCACCATCTCAAAAAATTAGAATACATCATAAGACCAATAAAAAAAACATTTTTAGTGAATTGTTGGCCTTCTGGAAAGTATGTTAATTTACTGTATATGTACTCAATACTTGGTAGGGGCTCCTTTTGCTTTAATTACTGCCTCAATTTGGCGTGGCATGGAGGTGATCAGTTTGGGGCACTGCTGAGGTGGTATGGAAGCCCAGGTTTCTTTGACAGTGGCCTTCAGCTCATCTGCATTTTTTGGTCTCTTGTTTCTCATTTTCCGCTTGACAATACCCCATAGATTCTCTATGGGGTTCAGGTCTGGTGAGTTTGCTGGCCAGTCAAGCACACCAACACCATGGTCATTTAACCAACTTTTGGTGCTTTTGGCAGTGTGGGCAGGTGCCAAATCCTGCTGGAAAATGAAATCAGCATCTTTAAAAAGCTGGTCAGCAGAAGGAAGCATGAAGTGCTCCAAAATTTCTTGGTAAACGGGTGCAGTGACTTTGGTTTTCAAAAAACACAATGGACCAACACCAGCAGATGACATTGCACCCCAAATCATCACAGACTGTGGAAACTTAACACTGGACTTCAAGCAACTTGGGCTATGAGCTTCTCCACCCTTCCTCCAGACTCTAGGACCTTGGTTTCCAAATGAAATACAAAACTTGCTCTCATCTGAAAAGAGGACTTTGGACCACTGGGCAGCAGTCCAGTTCTTCTTCTCCTTAGCCCAGGTAAGATGCCTCTGACGTTGTCTGTGGTTCAGGAGTGGCTTAACAAGAGGAATACAACAACTGTAGCCAAATTCCTTGACACGTCTGTGTGTGGTGGCTCTTGATGCCTTGACCCCAGCCTCAGTCCATTCCTTGTGAAGTTCACCCAAATTCTTGAATCGATTTTGCTTGACAATCCTCATAAGGCTGCGGTTCTCTCGGTTGGTTGTGCATCTTTTTCTTCCACATGTTTTCCTTGCACTCAACTTTCTGTTAACATGCTTGGATACAGCACTCTGTGAACAGCCAGCTTCTTTGGCAATGAATGTTTGTGGCTTACCCTCCTTGTGAAGGGTGTCAATTATTGATCTGTCAGATCAGCCGTCTTCCCCATGATTGTGTAGCCTAGTGAACCAAACTGAGAGACCATTTTGAAGGCTCAGGAAACCTTTGCAGGTGTTTTGAGGTGATTAGCTGATTGGCATGTCACCATATTCTAATTTTTTGAGATAGTGAATTGGTGGGTTTTTGTTAAATGTGAGCTAAAATCATCACAATTAAAAGAACCAAAGACTTAAACTACTTCAGTCTGTGTGCACTGAATTTATTTAATACACGAGTTTCACAATTTGAGTTGAATTACTGAAATAAACGAACTTTTCCACGACATTCTAATTTATTGAGATGCACCTGTATAGGTATTGTTTTGTTTCAAAAAAATAATCAATTGTTTGCATTCAGAAGACCTTTATTTGTCGACTGGAGTCATGTGGATTATTTTGATGCACCCTAAATATACATTTTGGACCGTCAAAAAATGGAGTACATTCACTTGCATTGTTTAAAGGAGGAGGCCTGAAATGAAATTAAATTATGTTTTGATGAAGAAAGAAACTCAGATACATCTTGGATGGCCTGAGTGTGAGTAAATTATCAGCAAATTTTCATTTTTGGGTGAACTATTCCTTTAAGAGGAAGAGGAGTTTGAGGAGATGCAAGAACGCATTACAGATTGGGCCAATGTGGTCAGTGACCTGGTGCCTCTGACTGTCAAGGGCCTCAAGCTGAGAGGCCCCATAACTTGAAACAAGCCACTGCAGATTGATAAAGGTAGAAAAACAGCACTGGAATGTCTGCCAGTGACTACTGCCACAATGTGAAATAAACAAAGAAATAAAAATCTCAGAACTAACAGTGTCTTATAAACACATTACTGCAGCTTTGATGTTGTATGCTAAATGTGGTATATTGTTGTTTCTTTTGCAATGTTCTGTACACATTGGTAAAACCATTCTTGCGTAAATTGTCACATTCAATTCAATGCAACAATTCACCTAAGAATGGATTTATTGGAATGGAACTATTTACACAAAAATTCATTCTGCTCGTGTTTCATGAATGAGGCCCATGGTGTGCTCATTCTCATATCAAATTTGCGACATTATATCTTGCAATTGCAACTTTATTTTTCATATATGCAATTTCAAGATACAATTTCTTGCTATTTGGACAATACATCTCGCAATTACAACGAGGGTGCCTGGTGCCCCATGGCCTCTCAGTACCATAAACCATCTTTGTAGAAATGAGCAAATTGCTATCTAGAACCATTTATCCGCACCTTCACATAGGCATTAACCAAGTGTTCCTCCTTCCACAGTGCAGCAGACATAAATTCAGGGTAATTACCAACAGCATATGGGGATATTGTACTGGATGGGAGGGAGAGAGAGACATGAATGAGTAAGTGTATTATGGAGCTTGAAACACATGGAGGCTTCCTCTAGTGGTGTGAGGGACACATCCGTCATCTCTTGCCCCAGTTGAGAGCAGTGCTCCCTGCACATACACAGTGGCCAACAGACCTGTGGTTCATTTCAGTTAAAAATCCCTACATACGGTAGCTGTAGCGGTTTAAAAGTGAGTTGACTGCAGGAAGACAGAAAAGAGTAAAACAGTATGAGTTGGTCAGACATACAGTATGTCAGTTATTATCCCTGAAACATGCCTGAAAACTGATGAATTATTATTGCCCTAGTTTGTTACAGCCAATATGAAGTTAAGATTTTAATTTAAAAAGATCAAAATAATACAGTTGATCAGTGGTTGTTTCACCTAAACTGTCAAAATGGACGGATTCTGACTGTGACGTGTTGCATCTAATGATGCATAACCTCAGGTATATGACACATAGTATGGGATGTATTTGATGAAATTCTTTGTAAAAAGAAGAGAAAGAAGTGTCCATCTGCTCCACAGATGTTCTGCTCATTTCTATCTTTTTCCAACCTAAGCAATGAAACTGTCCAAGCTCACTCCTAAGCACTGAAGAACAATCCACACTCTTTCAAACAATGTAGCTTTTCTTAGCGATTTATAATGTAATATAATATTTAGGCATCCTAGAAGTGCCTCACTTCCTGCTGCCAGGTGGTGGCGCTGTGACCGTGAACCAAAATAGACACATCCATGTGATTAGACCCCAAGACTAAACATACATCTCAATTTTGATTTAAATCACACATTGCAACAGAAGATATGTTCTGCTCATTTCTATCTTTTTCCAACCTAAGCAATGAAACTGTCCAAGCTCACTCCTGAGCATTGAAGAACAATCCACACTCTTTCAAACAGTGTAGCTTTTCTTAGAAATTTATAATGTAATATAATGTAAGTGACTGTAAGCTGATGTAAGTGACATGAGAGATTCAAATCAAAGACCCTCTACTAAGGAAAACATCTGTCTGGACTTATGCTTTTGGACGCCCTTTACCTCAATGGAAAATTTATCATCAGAAGCTTTTCTAGTATGCCTAAATATTTTTTTTTCTCCAGAATGTGGAGACATATGTGATATATTGCTAACATTAAACTATCTAAACAAGAATAGAATGAGGAACAAAATCACAATGTGTCTTCATGTTTTTGAGAAAGGTGCCATTTCTCAGAGAAATGGAGACTGGCTTATCATTTTACATATAATGTTGTGAGTGACACAACGACTTGCGCTGTTCGTCACAAATTTAAGAAAAAAAAACAAATAAAACAAACAAAACAAAGGTGACCAGCTAGTCTTCCAGCCTGACTAGCTAAAAAGTTCCCAAACCCCTATAAACCAGCCAAATGACCAGCCTGACCAGGCTGGCTGAGAAGCAAAGACAAGCAAACCAACTTAGGCTGGTTTTAGATGTTTTAAGGCACAGGTGTTGAGTGGAAAACAGAGCAGGAAGTGAGATCAGAGGTGGAGGGATATGACACCTTATAAATAAATGGCAAGAGGATCAAGGAATACATGGGTCCATTTCCACCTGGTGGCTTTCAGAAAACAATGCAAGGTGGACACATGCATTTGGCATTTGACAACATTCTAAACAATTTTGAAGCAATTTGGGTAACTATAAGGTAACTTTTTAAAGTCTATTGTAAGAGCCTCACTTCCTGCTGCCAGGTGGTGGCGCTGTGACCATGAACCAAAATAGTCACATCCATGTGATTAACCCCCAAGATTAAACATACATCTCAATTTTGATCTAAATCACACACTGCACACAGAAGATATGAGGCACTTCCTGTTTCCCATTTTCCCATTCTCACCATGGCAACACTGTTCGATATATCAAAAATGTGTTCACAATTTAGCATCTTCAGGAATATTTAAAAGTTCAGAGACTGCAATATTCAAAACATCCAAAATGGCTGACTTCCTGTTGGGCAGAGCTAATAACTATAATTATGAAAGTTGTCCAGCTTGATGAGAACTATATATGTACCAATTTTGGTGACTGTAGGTGAAAATGGGGGTGCTACAGAGACCCCGTTACATGCCCATTTTAAAGGGGGCACTACAGATCCCCCCCTACACGCCCATGTGTGAACTTTTACCCAGCCCTAATGGGCGACGACTCTGATGTGTGTGCAAAATTTCATGAAATTATAAGCATGCCAAGTAATTCAAAAACACCCAAATATAAGAAGAAAGGAATAATAACCATTAATGTGTTGCCATGGCAACAGTATTTAAGATATCAAATATTCCTTTACATATTTGATATCTCCGCACTTTCAGTGCTTAGGCACATTGCTACAAATGCACAAATGCTCAAATACTCAAGTAAACCTAGTGAAAATGTGCATAATTCACATGGCTGGCAAGTTCAGGGAATGTAGGTGTCTGTGCTCAGACCAGACTCAGGGCTAACAAACAAACAAAATCCTCTGCTCGAGTGCCAGCTTTCTCTTTTCGCCCATACAGCACCGGCCTAGTCTCTCCCTCTTTTTATTTCTGCATGCTAAACAGGCTCAAGTTTAATTGTCCCTGGAGTGGGTTTTCAGCTGTTCATTTATAATGCAGAGAGGCTTTGCCAGGAACTGATAACCTTTACATCAGCACAGAGAGAGAGAGAGAGAGAGAGAGAGAGAGAGAGAGAGAGAGAGAGAGAGAGAGAGAGAGCAGGACCAGGAATAAATGAATGAATGAATACAGAGGGAGAAGAAAACAACAGATACAAAGTTTTAAAATGAACAAAGAGAAGGTCTAAAGTGGCAAGACATGATTAGTGTATACAGAATAGTAGAAGGATAGTGAAAGAAAAGTGAAAGGTGACTGAGGCTCACAGAACGTCATACGGGTTTGGAACAAGTTGATGCTGAGTGAATGAAATAATTTTAATGTATTGATTAATCTATCCCTTTACTATATATACATACGAAATGTTTTAATGGAAAGTAAAAATGAAAATGAGTATCTGTGAGGATTAGTGGATAGAAAATATAGTTAGCTCTATATACAACATGTGTGTATGTGTGTTTGCACAACTTTGAGTCTGATGATGTATGCACGAGTGAGGAAGTTAAAGGTAAATGATGCCCTGGTTTGTGTCAAGGCATTAGAACAAGCATATATATGCATGATGAAAAGAAAGCAAGAGAGAGCCGGGGATAAATGACAAATGAGTGTGTGTTTGTGAGAAAGAGATGGATGAGCAATGTTGTGAGCTGGATCACGCTCTTTCCCTATATGGCAGGGAAATCAATGTTAATGAGGGAGACAAGCATGAAAATGGAAGAGGATAAGAGAGCGGTTAATAGAATCATGCCAACAAGCCAAGGTAACCACACTCCTGAAGAGGAGTTTTAAAACCAGTTACTCAGGTTTGCATGGGACCAAAGAAAGCAGTATTAATTCAGCAACAACGATGAGAGGGTAAACTCTTGCACTGCCTATAAATGTTTCATGAATGCACTCAGTAACATAAAACATGTCAGAGGTCAATGCAGGTATTCTGGAAAGTCTGGGGACCAATTAAGATATCTTAACTAAATTCAATGTAGAAATGACTTTGGACACCGGTATAGGTGGGATTCAAGCTAATTCAGAGATCAAATGAAAGAGTGTGGTGGTACCCCATCAGTAACAGTCTTAATTGCAAACCATGAAAATTGGGGGTTTGATTCCAAGGTGTTAAGAAGTCAACATAATCACAGAGGAAATCGACATATTGCATCCGAAAGTTCACGTACCCAAAAATCAACCCCTTTGAACTGAATTACTGACAAGCACTATCCCCTTTCAGACATTTTTGCAGCAGTTCAAGTGTGAACACATTTCCCTGTAGCGCTACTGAGAGAAGGGATCTGGTACCGTGGTAACCAGGAAGCAATCACGTTCACATAAATAATGGTGTGCACCAGGGCTCAAGTTGAGGGGAGATGGCATTCCCCTTGTTGCAAGAAATACCAAAAAGCATCCCCCTTGTAAAACCACCATCCCCCCTTACCATCCCCTTTTGATTAATTGTGCTATGCATTACTTAGAACTAATCATGCAAGTAAAATATTTAATTTTCTACGTTTGATAAATAACAGACTTTAAATAACAGTGATTTGCTGGTCAGAATTAGATTTCGACATGTGTAAAGTTGCCAGATTTCTATAGGTGAAATCCCCCTATCAAATCTTGTCATTTGTACAGTTAGGAAATATTCTGCCAGGGTGATGCTTTAGACACGAACCTGGCAACCATGAGCACGCGAGCTCTCTCTCCATTGCGAAAAGGCGCCGGTTTTCTGAAAACACTGGCAGGTATGTCGGAATTTAGCAATGGGTTGATTTGTCCTTCCTAGTGTTCATATGAAAGTAACGCCACTGAAAGTAATGCAATTTTTCGAACGTTTCACGCACTTTAAAAATGGCCAAGGGAATAGTACAAGGAAATCTTTTGTCTTAATTTAAAAAACAAAAAAATAGAACAGAATGTAAGTGTTCAGTTACAACATGTACATGTTTTTAACTCAAACAATTTATGGGGTTTCGCCCATAAAAGCTTTTGTGTGTAGAACAACTGTTACACCACTGTTTAAGCATCCTTCATAGAAACAGCCCAAACTTCCTTTACTAGTTCGGCTATTGGAGTAGAATAAATGTGTGTCTGTGACAGTGGGAAAGCAATCCAGAAAAATAACTTTTTCATGATCATAACGGGGATTCTTTTCACAAAATTCATCATAAAATACAATAACAGAGGGTAACAGGTGCATATTATTGCCATGTTCCTAAGAGTCAATGAAGTGATCTATTTAATTAAAAATACATAAAAAAATGCAGTTCACACAAACCATTTACTTGAATAGACCTCTTGATGAGCACATTTTCATATTTTCAAGTCATATTGATATTTTTTTCTGGGGCTTAAAGTAAAATAAATCATGTGGTGTCCAGAGACAGTAAAAAAATTATCATTAAAATGTCATTAAAAGCTGAAATTCCTGAAAAAAGAAATGTTGGCATAATTGTCTTGGCAGAATAATCTTTTTTATTGTTATTTCCTAATTATTAAGCAGTGAAATAATTGTGTTTTAAAATATGATTCATATTTAAAAACGCTTTTGTCCACCAAATCAAAGTCATGGTGTAACCAACATGTAGGTAGCCATTTTGTTGTTTATGTTGACCATATAAACCATAAAACTTTATATTAAACTCTTTAGACTCTCAAGACTGAATGTGAAGTGTTAAAAACATCTGATATTTATTTTGACATTTTTATGAAAAGGCCCATTTTGTTCAAGTGATGTAGTGTAACCTTGAGAAAATTATATATTTTTTCACTCAAAAATTTATATTATATATATATATATATATATATATATATATATATATATATATATATATATATATATATATATATTACTTTGAAAAATGTTTTTGAAAGCTTTTTGGAAATTAATGATGAAATTGTTTATACTCTCATGTTGTCAAGGTGCAAAGAAATTATTATAAAATTTTTTATGACAATTTAAAAAAAAATGTTTTTTTAGAAAATGCTATAAAGATTACATTTCTGAGAACTTGACACAAAGGTTTTAAACTAGATTTTTAAAAGATTTCAAATTTTAACACCTTAGACAACCTTATTTGTCAATGACCCATAAGTATTAGACCCCCCCCCCCCCCCAAAAAAAAACTTTGACACCATTTTTTTTATATATATATCGACCACTGGTGTGTGCAATATCGAGGTTGCATTTTTGCTCAAAAATTAAATTTTTACTTCACCCACGGTTAGGTTTAGGGTTGGAGTTTGGCTTAAGGTGCTGAGCTAATGAAATATGCATTCCCATTGACCGTATTATATCATTGACAATAAATATTTAAAATACAACTCGCTTTTGGTGCCACTCTGTAGACATTTCATCAGGAAACCGAAGCTCACCTGTGCCCATACATTTAACCACATTTCTAAGCTTCAGCCACTGGAAGCAATGATTCATATTTTGGTAATCACAGACCAATCTCAGCAGCAAAACTTTCAACCTACTGTTGCCAAATTCAATCTGTCAACGTAACTTTTCACTTCTTTTTTCATACAATACATGAACTGGAAAATTCAGTTAAGTGATGTTGTAAAGTAGCTTTTCAAGAAAGTCTACTTCATTGTATGAACACTTTGGTTCATTGCTGAAATAAGAGAATGGTATGAGACAAGGGCTTTAGGAATAAATTCAGGAGTGACAGAGCAAATCAAGCAATTTTACAGAGAGAGAGGTACAGTCTAATAATACACTAAAGAAGCACTGTGGAAGTTGTGGTCATTCTTCTCAGAACAGTGAACAAATCTTTTTTAATAACCTACCTGGGAATTAAATATTTATTTCAAGGTAAAATGTGTGATTTCTGCACCAAATGGAGTTGTATTGGAACTAATGGCAGTTTTCAAACAGGCTTCCCAAACATCAAACATGGTTTGGACAAACAGATAGTGCTGTCCCAAACTCAAGCTATTGGTTGAGTCAAAGTTGACATGTCGCTCAAACAAGCTGAGCAATGTTGGAAGTGCAACAGAGCCACTACGTCATACGAATGGCTTACAAAGTTGTTTCATCGATTTTAACACAGACAAAATTGCAACCATCACCTTTTATACTCAAAACAAGATCAAGTGTTTGATTGGTTCAAAGATTTGTTTTTCTGTGGGCATTTTTAGCACTACACGCCTAGCCACAAAGCATGTGTGAGATTTTCTGCTGTTTGCTCACGCTAATATACACTATATTGCCAAAAGTATTCGCTCGCCTGCCTTTAGATGCATATGAATTTAAATGACATCCCATTCTTAATCCATAGGGTTTAATATGACGTCAGCCCACCCTTTGCAGCTATAACAGCTTCAACTATTCTGGGAAGGCTTTCCACAAGGTTTAGGAGTGTGTTTATGGGAATTTTTGACCATTCTTCCAGAAGCGCATTTGTGAGGTCAGACACTGATGTTGGACGAGAAGGCCTGGCTCGCAGTCTTCGCTCTAATTCATCCCAAAGGTGCTCTATCGGGTTGAGGTCAGGACTTTGTGCAGGCCAGTCAAGTTCTTCCACACCAAACTCGCTCATCCATGTCTTTATGGACCTTGCTTTGTGCATTGGTGTGCAGTCATGTTGGAACAGGAAGGGGCCATCCCCAAACTGTTCCCACAAAGTTGGGAGCATGGAATTGTCCAAAATCTCTTGGTATGCTGAAGCATTCAGAGTTCCTTTCACTGGAACTAAGGGGCCAAGCCCAGCTCCTGAAAAACAACCCCACACCATAATCCCTCCTCCACCAAACTTCACAGTTGGCACAATGCAGTCAGACAAGTACCGTTCTCCTGGCAACCGCCAAACCCAGACTCGTCCATCAGATTGCCAGATGGAGAAGCGTGATTCGTCACTCCAGAGAACGCGTCTCCACTGCTCTAGAGTCCAGTGGCGGCTTGCTTTACACCACTGCATCCGACGCTTTGCATTGCACTTGGTGATGTATGGCTTGGATGCAGCTGCTCGGCCATGGAAACCCATTCCATGAAGCTCTCTACGCACTGTTCTTGAGCTAATCTGAAGGCCACATGAACTTTGGAGGTCTATAGCGATTGACTCTGCAGAAAGTTGGCGACCTCTGCGCACTATGCGCCTCAGCATCCGCTGACCCCACTCTGTCATTTTACGTGGCCTACCACTTCGTGGCTGAGTTGCTGTCATTCCCAATCGCTTCCACTTTGTTATAATACCACTGACAGTTGACTGTGGAATATTTAGTAGCGAGGAAATTTCACGACTGGACTTGTTGCACAGGTGGCATCCTATCACAGTACCACGCTGGAATTCACTGAGCTCCTGAGAGCGGCCCATTCTTTCACAAATGTTTGTAGAAGTAGTCTGCATGCCTAGGTGCTTCATTTTATACACCTGTGGCCATGGAAGTGATTGGAACACCTGAATTCAATTATTTGGATGGGTGAGCGAATACTTTTGGCAATATAGTGTATGTGCGCAGTTTCATCTACCCTGCATCGAGAACTTTCCCTCTCTCTTCCCTCTCACTCTTGCTTTGAGATTCCTCCCTTACCCCTGAAAGAAGACAAACAGAATGAAACAAAGAGAAGACAGGGAAATAAAAGGAGAGAAGCAAATCAAATGAGCTGCTGTACTGCAGGTTTCTTTTCTCCTCTGAGACTCTACAGCCCAACACCCCTCTGTCCACTTGTTTCATTTTTCTCTCTCTTTCCCTCTCACACATTCTCACTCTCTTCATCTCCTTTTGCCAACATGTTAAATATTTATCCAGTACTAAAATTTTCAACACACCCACACACACAATCATCCTGAGGTGATGAGTTCAGTTAGATATTAGGAAGCAGTGTGGTTTGGCATTTGTTTCTTGAACAAATTTGTGTGCATTAGAAATATGATTTGTTTTTATGGGCACTACCGCTATGTATGTTATATTTATATTTTTATGGGCAAAATATGTGTGAGATATTCATGTGTTTAGTCTGTATGGGGAGATAGAATTCATCTATATGTAATTTAGAATGTATATGTGGATGCTAACCAATGTATTTGCTATAAACCAACTAGTTTATCAATAGACCAAGACATAACATTCACAAAATGTGTATCTATTATTTCCTAAATAGCATCACATATGTGTGCTTCTTTCTCCGGTTCTCTATTAAAGAAAACCCACTCTCTGTCTCACACACTCATACCTTCTACATCAAAGCCTCTCAGGATGTAGTCTTTGCTCTACTGATGGGCAAAATGTGGGCAATGGAGCTGCATGTCTCCTGTGTGTGTTTCTCCCTTGATGGACATCCAGAACATTCATTTTTTATGGGTTTAAATGCCTGAGGGACAAATTCCATTACACCAAGGCAGACATTATTCTCTAAGCTCTGAAGTCTAAAAGAAGACAAAAACAACAAAAAAAAAAAACAATCCAACAACAGTGGAGAAGGTAATAAATGATTCCCTTTGAGACATGCCCATGTCCAAGCACAGTACAAATAGCTATAACAGGCAGTATCACAGACAAGATTTGGAGTTGGTATATCCTAAATCTTGGCAGATTAGTACATCTGGATTTCAAGTGTTTTGCTCAGGGGCTTAGGATCCATTATAACTGAGGGGGACATGTCCACCTCACTTTTAAAAATAACTAAATTCTAAACTTAGTAAGTTGCAATCTACACGAGATAAGACGTGAGCAAACAGAGAAGTCATCTTTGACTATTGTAAGTTAATGTTGTTTACATTAAAACATTTTACATTTTGGTAATTTTCAGCAAATTTTAAATCTCTGAACTCTTTATTGTTAGTCTTTTTCACTGAAACACTGAATGACCAATAATGTCAGATCTACAGTACAACCACCAGGCAATAAACTGAAGGGGACGGATATTCTTAGAGTCATGTGTGTGACAACAATAATCAATGTCATAGTATACTTCCAAACAATATATATATATTTTTTTACTTTCCATGTTTTTTGTTTGGCTATTATATTGAATTTAGAATAATGGGAGTGGTGATGTTTGTGGCATATCTATTTTAGAAAAAAAGAAACGAAAAAAAGATCAGTGACCAAATCAACAGTTTAGACGGAGAGGTGACACAAGCTTCTGAAATTATTCAGGTAAGATCATTTGAAATGGACATTAAGGAATTTTGTGCTTTGATTCTTTGGTTCTGGCAGACTGGACCAATGTTTGAAATGTTTGACAGCAGTCAATAAATTATATGATAATTCTTTAGTTTAATATGAACATTTTCATTCAAACATGGTTTCTAAAAAATGCTGATGTTTCTTAAACATTCAGTTTATATGCTTTCTTTCAACTGATATCACATATTCTGAAAAACAAAAAACATTTACATTTTCCTTTTTTTGTGATTTTCTCCCCTTTTCTCCCCAATTTGGAATGCCCAAATTCCAATGCGCTCTAAGTCCTTGTGGTGGCGTAGTGACTCGAGGATGAATCTCAGTTGCCTCCGAGTCTGAGACCACCAATCCATGAATCTTATCACATGGTTTGTTGAGCGCATTACCGCAGAGACGTAGCGCGTGTGGAGGCTTCAGGCTATTCTCCGCAGCATCCACGCACAACTCACCATGTGCCCCACTTGGAGCGAGAACCACACATTATAGCGACCACGAGGAGTTTACCCATTGTGACTCTACCCTCCCTAGCAACCGGGATAATTTGGTTGCTTAGGAGACCTGGCTGGAGTCACTCAGCACACCCTGCATTCGAACTCGCGACTCCAGGAGTGGTAGTCAGCGTCAATATTCGCTGAGATACCCAGGCCCCCATAAAACATTTTCTTAATCAAAAATTCTCTAAAACTGATGTATTGGCAGTAGTAGCATCAGCGCGTGCAGCGTAAAAATGGAACGGAACACCCGTTTTGTCAGCATAACGTGCTGCACTGAATCTTCCAGAGTAGACAGCATCACTGATTATAATGGGTTCTATTGCTTTTGACGTGATTGCTCGCGTCTGATGTAGACAGGGTGCTAGAATGTGTCCTCCCAGTTTTCAGATCTTTCCTATGCCCCTAATTTTGCTAAACATTTTGATAATATTAATGCCATAGATCCGATGCAAATCTAAATTCTGAATAAATGGGAATAAATCTGAATCTTTGATGTGGGACCTCCTACCTTCTTTGTATCACAGTCAAACTCCATTTCCACAATGATAAATGCTCTAGATTGTGAATATGTGAATGTAACAGCATGTGTGATGTCTCTTGGAGAGGACCATCAGGTCCTTGAGATGTATTCAACTACAGAGAAAAAGGAAACAGAAGTTTCTGGTTCATAAGCTTGGAGTACATAGATGTGTCTCTATATGAGAAAGAGAGGGGGAAAGAGAGAACAGCAGAAAGGAAATGCATGTAAGTATGTATTCGCACAAAAGCTCAGCATATGACGCTGTTTGCTTGCTAAGCGAATGTTTTACCTTTTCCATCCAAGCATAACTGACAGAGACAATCACAACTATCTGGATGCTCCAAACTGCTATATGTCACTAACCACATCCCCTCATTGCATATTGAGTTCTATGTAGAGCTTAGGTTATTTAAAGGGACAGTTAACGCAAAAATGAAAATTCTGCAATATTTACTAACCTTCATGTTTTCAAACCCTTTCTTCTATGGAACACAAAAGATGTTAGGCTAAATGTAACTCTCAGTCATCATTCACTTTCATTGCATCTTATTGTCCATACCATGAAAGTGAATAGGGACTGAGGCTAATATTCTGCCTAACATCTAATTGTGTGTTCCATTGAACAAAGAGACATACAGATTTAGAACAACATATGAGTGAGTAAATTGTGACATAATTTTCATTTTTTATGAACCATCCATTTAAACATAATTGTATTTTCATGTACAGATATTTAAAAACAACATGTATTAGATCATTAATGTGTTGCCAGTAAGCCTACCTCTAAGATAATTTACAGTAATGATTTACGATTTCCAGTGTTATTCTGGTGTAGACGTTGACTCTGCTGAAAAACAACACAAACTAGTCTAAACAGTTTTCTGATCTTAGGTGTTTAAAGCTGGTTAAGCTGTTCTAGCTGGTCTCCAAGACTGACCAAGCTGATGATTAGCTGGTTTAGTTGGTTGGTCAGCTGGTCACCCAGTCTGACAAGCTTACAAGTGCCCAAAACAGACCAGTCTAACCAGCTTGGTTGGGAAAAAAGAAAATACCCCCCAACATTATTAATAATCATTTATAATGAATTATACATTAACAAATTAATTGTGACCTGGTGTATATGATGATGATAAACAACATGAAGTGTGTTATTCTTATGCATCTTTTGCCATCATCGCTTCTCAGTTTAATACAAATTTCAGTAAAAATCTTAGCAATGGCATCATCAAATCAATTTTGGTAACTGAATCTAATGAAGAGTATGAGAGGTGTGGAATGTGAGCATAGCACTGAAGGTTAAGAGATAGCAGAAGACTGAACAAAGGCATATCAAAGTTTTGCACTTTTTTTTTAACCCTCACTGATCTACAAATCAAGTTTACAAGAACATCAGCATTTAAACATATCATATATCATTAGACTATGTCAACGAAATTGACTTCAATGGACCTCATGACTGCATGTGCTGAAAAGAAGACCTGGAATGGGTCACAGTAGTAATTGTGTGTCTAGAGAATATCCACAAGCCTGTCACAGTATAATATCTAATTACTGAATTACTTTTAATAAACACTGGAAAAGGGCACCCTACAGTCTTTGAGCAATATCATTCTTTATGAAGGAGAAATTAAATAATCACTCTTCTTCAGACTCACATACATCCTACAATGTGCTGTAATAAAAGTAATATCTTCATCTAGGCAAAGGTTCTCTTTGGCTGAAATGTGTTCCAGTTTAAAGTATGGTAAAAAAAATGTCCCCTCCATCAAAGACAGGTCCTGCCTGAAGATCTTAAAGATCTTAAAGGCAGAGATGAGGATGGAACATTGAAAAGACTGCTTTGAGCAGCTGTTTAATTATTATAACCGCTTCAGCCCCTCTCTCCTGGTAAAAAGCAGCGACAGTACAATTACACACACACACACACAGGTTTGATCGTAGGCCTCAGGGACGTGATCTAATCATAAGTGCGAACTTTGCAAAATTACAGCCACCATACATTTGTACTTGAAAAAAAATTAAACGAGTGCAACGTTCGATTTTTCAGAGAAACGGTAAATCTGTAAATGTTAAGATAAAGCATTTAAATTAAGTGGCATTTACTCATGTGTATTCTGCAGAGGCTGTGGGATGTGTCTGAAGGTGTTTAATAAGGTTGCTGGTGTTTCCCCCTTTGCCTTGAAATCTCTGTTAACATTCATGGCAGATGGGTTTTCCCGGTCTCATCAGGCAAAACCCAAAATAATTCAAAATCTCGCTACGTGAATTGTGTTGTGTAAATAGCATCTCACTCTCCAAAGTTTTACTTAAATCCATATTATCCATTAGGAGACACAAACGCCAAATTAACATGCTGGGATTCAGATGTGTGTGTTTGAACTTGAAGCATGGGAAAACACTCATTTAAAAATAAAAAATACCATATAAGGGGCAATTTCTAAACAGCATTTTGCGCTCTTAAAGGGCACTGCATAAAGGGGATGCCACTCGAAAAGACTACATTTTAATGTTATTGCAGACATATGTCTGATTCAAATGAAGTTTTTAGTGAAAATAATATTTACTACCGCACATACAGTACAACATAACTTACGGTACTACTGTATTGACGGTACTACCTTTTAAAAATACTGTGGCACCACCAGTATTTTGAAACTTCAGTATCACGATACTACCATAGCACCAGTCTATGTGCAACCCTACTGGTACCTATTTAGCCTATTTACAACCTGCTTTCTTGTAAATTAACTTAAGCACCCAACAAATCAATGAAAGCTGTATACAGCCATACACAATGTGTGTCAAACTATGGAAAGCCAAAAGGGACAAAATAGTGTTGTTGATTTTTTTTATTGTGTTTTAAAGTATAGGTGTTAAAAACATGCAATTTCTGATCTTCGAGTGTATCTAAGGCTGAGACAAAAGTTAGCAAGACTTTTTTAGTTTATTATATAAATGACACCTCATAGATGTATTCAAATTTTTATTATAAAGTGTATTATATTCCGACTGATATTTCATCGAAGTATGGCCCCATATCCACAGAGGTCTGGGCTAAGCCCCGAATGTCCACTGACCCTAGCACCGCCCCTGCTCCTATCTACAGCTCGAGACAGGTAAGATGACTTACTAATAAAATGAATGGAGACTACCACTAGATGGAGCTGGAATACAGGTAAGTCATATAAATAATTCAATAAATATGATCGAAGTACTACTAAAGCTGCTGTCAATATGCTTCAGTGTGGAGCTCTCTAACGTTTTTGTTACTTTTGTTTGTTTGTCATGTTTTTTGTCACTCTTTCATGATCATTATGAATATTCGGCAGAGCATACCTCATAATTATTTGCCGGTGTTTGATTATTCTGACGTTTTATTAGACATCTTCACTCTACAGGTGATCCAAAAAATGCACACGAGGGAAGTGAGTCGGCGCGCTTGTGGAACTTCGTCAACGCAGCTTTAGGACTCTGCTGCCAAGTATTCATCTGGCGAATGTCCGCTCCCTCGCCAACAAAACGGACAAACTGCTTCTGCTCGCTCAAACAAATAAGGACTTTTCTAACTCCACTGCTCTGTGTTTCATGGAAACCTGGCTGAATGAAGCCATCCCGGACAGTGCTTTTCATCTGCCGGGCTTCCAGCTGTTCGGAGCGGATCGCATTGCGGAATCATCGGGGAAAACAAGAGGTGGAGGAACATGCTTTTACATCAATGACAGTTGGTGTACAGACGTAACAGCGTTGAAGAAGATGTGCTATCCTACTTTAGAAGTGCTCTTCATCAACTATAAGCCTTTCTACTCGCTGCGGGAGTTTTCCTAGTACATTCTGGTGAGTGTTTATATCCCACCACAAGCAAGTGTGAACACAGCGTTGCAGCAGCTGGCTGATCATATCACAGACACAGAGCAACAACACCCGGACTCACTTATTATTATTATGGGAGATTTTAATAAAGCTAACCTCACCCGTGAACTGCCAAAATACAAACAACACATCACATGCCCCACCAGAGATAGAAATATACTGGACCACTGCTACACCACTGTAAAGGATGCATATCACTCTGTCCCACATGCAGCTTTAAGACTCTCTGATCACTGTCTGGTTCATCTTCTCCCAACCTACAAGCAGAAATTAAAATCAGCTAAGCCTGTAGTAAGGACTGTAAAGAGATGGAATAATGAAGCAGAGCTGGAACTACAAGCCTGCTTTGACTGCACTGATTGGAGTGTTTTTGAAGCTGCAGCCACAGACCTGGACGAGCTCACAGATACTGTGACATCATATATCAGTTTCTGTAAGGATATGTGCATCCCTACTATGACATTTTTATCATTCAATAACGATAAACCATGGTTTACAGGAAAACTCAGACAGCTTCGTCATGCCAAAGAGGATGCTTACAGAAGTGGGGATAAAATATTGTACAACCAGGCCAGAAACACACTGACTAAGGAAATCAGAGTGGCTAAAAGAAGCTACTCTGAAAAGCTGAAAAAATAGTTTTCAGCAAACAATCCTGCATCTGTGTGTAAAGGCCTGAAAAGCATCATCAAGTACAAGACACCCCCCTCACTCTGTAGAGAGTCAACTAATGGTTGATGAACTGAATGTGTTTTACTGCAGGTTTGAAAAGCCCAGTCTTACACCCATCCCCCACTCTGATCTTCACTTCACACACACACACAACACCTCCTGGAACACCCCTCCTCCCCCCTCCTGCTACTCAATCTGCACTTATGATCTGTGAAGAGGATGTGTGCTGGGTCTTTTGGAAACAAAAGTCTAGGAAAGCTTCAGGCCCAGATGGTGTTTCACCTGCCTGTCTGAAAGTCTGCACTGACCAACTGGCCCCCATCTTCACACAGATCTTCAATAGATCACTGGAGTAGTGTGATGTTCCCTGCTGCTTCAAATACTCCACCATCATTCCGGTCCCCAAAAAACCCCAAATCACAGGACTTAATGACTATAGACCTGTCACTCTCACGTCTGTAGTCATGAAGTCGTTTGAGAGACTGGTTTTGGCCTACCTGAAGGACATCACTGGACCCCTGCTGGACCCCCTTCAGTTTGCTTACCAAGCAAACAGGTCTGTCGATATGGGACTACATTATATCCTGCAACACCTCGACAGACCTGGGACTTATGCAAGGATCCTATTTGGGGACTTCAGTTCAGCCTTCAATACCATCATACCTGATCTTCTCTCAACCAAACTGACCCAGTTCTCCGTGCCCACCTCAATCTGTCGATAGATCACCAGCTTAATGATATCAGCTTGTGAGACTGGGTAAACTCACATGCGGGACCCTCACTGTTAGCACTGGTGCTCCTCAGGGATGCGTTCTCTCTCCACTGCTCTTCTCCCTGTACATGAACTGCACTGCAAAGGACCCCACTGTCAAGATCCTGAGGTTTGCAGATGACACCACAGTCATTGGCCTCATCTATGATGGTGACGAGTCTGCATACAGACAGGAGGTTGAACAGCTGTCTGTCTGGTGTGGTCACATCAGCCTTGAGCTGAATACGCTAAAAACAGTGTAGATGACAGTGGACTTCAGGAGATATCCCCCCGCATCCTGAACAGCACTGTGGCAGCAGTGGAGTCATTCAGGTTCCTGGGCTCTACCATCTCTCAGGACCTGAAGTGGGATACCCACATAGACTCCATTGTTAAGAAGGCTCAGCAGAGGTTGTACTTCCTTCGCCAGCTGAGGAAGTTCAACCTGCCACAGGAGCTGCTGACACAGTTCTACTCAGCCGTCATTGAGTCTGTCCTGTATACATCTATAACTGTCTGGTTTGGCTCAGCCACCAAATCAGACAAAAGGAAACTACAACGGACAGTCAGGACTGCTGAGAGGATTATTGGTGCTCCCCTGCTCACCCTCCAAGACCTGTACATCTCCAGAGTGAGGAAACGTGCAGGTAGAATCACTCTGGACCCCACACACTCTGACCACTCCCTCTTTGAACTGTTGCCCTCTGGCCGGCACTACAGAGCACTGAGCACCAGGACATCCAGGCAAAAGAACAGTTTTTACCCTCTGGCCATTTTCCACATGAACAATTAAACTGCCTCAGGACTCCTCTATAGTGCAATAATGTAAATACATATCTCATGTACATATGTAAATTCACATATTTCAATAACTCAGTAACTGTACATACCCCTACCTTGCACATATATTACCACTTGCACATGTACATACACCATTCTGTTATATGTATGTCCTATTATCTGTATGTCTAATTATACTCTTACCTTGTTTTATATTCTGTGTCTCACTGTAATGTTCTGTGTGCACTTGTTTCTCCTATCACCAAAAAAAATCCTTGTGTACATGTGAACATTTGGCAATAAAGCTCATTCTGATTCTGATTGCAGCAGCACTAGGGCACCTTCCCTGTTCTGTAACGTCCCACAAATTATTTGGTCTTTTTCATCTCTTTAATCATCTTAGATGTGTGACCGAGTGGAGGACACTGTGACCTGCCATCATTCCATCTGACAATAATCAGAATAATTTAAATATCAGCAATGTTTAAGCTGCCACAATGCAATGTCCATGCTACAAGCATACTAATGCTTCAAACATTTATCATGGAATAATATATGGATTATGGAATGGAGTGTATACTGTACCAGATGTATTTTACATTGAATCGGAAACAGTAGGTTGACTTTTCTTTAGCTAAAATCAGTCCGTGCTTACCAAAATTTGAAACACTGCACCCAGTGGCCAAAGTGGTAACTATTGCTGCACGTATGGGCACGTGTGAGCTACATTTTTTTGGATGAAATATCCACGGAGGACGTCAAAAGCGAGTTGTTTTCAGCTGTACAGGATGTAATTCAGTGAAGAGAAATGCATATTTTATAAAATAAAACCCAGACCCCAAACCAAAACCTAACCATCAGTGGAATAAAAATTTAATGTTAGGGGGGGAAATACAACCTACAAATCGTGCTCATCACTGACAATGTGGACCTGATAGAGATTCTTCTAATTACTGAGATAACAGCCTCTGCGGTTCTATCATAGGAGAGAGCGTAATGGTCAACTACCATGTTACAACAGTAAGTCACCATTTATGGATATTATTGCTGCCTTCAAGCGGACCTAGGAAGCTTGTACTTCCGAGCTGGGCATTCATTACAACGACATGTCATGCATTCAAGTGGGCAACAAAATACAGAAGAAGCCAAACTTAAAGAAATACACAATGAATGATGGCAAAAGCAATTTTTCTGTTGTACCAGTGAATAAAAATAAATTAATACACTGGCATCACTTATTCATGACATATATGATTTATAAATGCATGGTATCTAACAAATTATTAATTCATTTGCTTAAAACAAGCCGCGAAATGTGAGTCATTAGTTGACTGTCATATATAACAAATTAATATTATTAAAATAAAGTACAGAAGTTGAAATATTTTTGTAAAATCATTCGTTTCCATCATCTTTCCTGTCGACATGCCCCTTCCAACATCCCATGTCGGCAACTCGTGTATCATCTAGAATTCCGAGTTTCCCACTTGTAAGTACAACATAGCTTGATCTTTCATGTGCTCAGAACTCGTATTTATAATATTTCCAACTCTACTTGAAGGGCACATATTGACCTGTTTCATGTGATGTTACTGTATCACTGTGCCACCATGTTTATGACCAAAATTGCATATACCTTCAATGTGCTGCACTGTGGGATGACCTTCTTCAGAAGTTAAAAGAATCTCTAACATTCACATAGATGGGATCATCACAGATGTTTTGTAATATTGTGACCAAATCATCAGACCTGAAAACAACATAAAACATATCTAACATCTGAATGAGAGATGTTTCTGATGATATACTGGTGAGGCGATGTATATCACTTCACAGGTCTTTCACCACCATTGTGTTCTCCCACTGATGGTCACAAATGGCAGCTGCGAGGAAAAAGAGACGTCACAATACAAATTAATGGGGAGAGCCGTAAACTGATACCTACCTGTCGCAAAATTCTATTCTCTTTTAAAACAGCAATTTTATCGTAGTAAACTCCACACATAGTTTACTCCAAAAGGATTGTTAAGTGTAAAACATGTTGAAGATTAACGGACAGGTGGTCAATTAATTAAGAGATGAGCTGTTTCCTCACAAAAGCAGTTTATTCAGCACACTAAAGCATCTCCATCATAGACGTCCACTCAAAAAGATCGGCCTCTTGTCTCCTCACCAGTGTACCACCATAGAATGTCTATGGGACACGTTATGCTATTTTAGGCTAAGCATGTAGGCTCCCCATGCTACAAGAGCTCTGGACGCAATTACTTCATCGTATCAGTATGGGATGCGAACCCAACTCTGAGACAACATGCCCACAAGGGAAGGTATAGTTAAGTAATATCACATGAGCAAGAGTGCTGTATGGCTCTACATCAGCATGGTGCCATGTGCAGCAGGTAATCTCAGCTGTGATGATGTAGGGCCATACAGCTTGATTGCAAGTGTGATATTGCTTATATACAACAGTTCAACGAACAAGTAAATAAAAAAATGAGGAAAAACCGAGTATGGCCACACAACGCAAAAAAATCCCCCCAAAAAACATACTTGTGCATGGAACTATTTTCTTATGCCACGGATCATGATCTGCCGTTACTAGTTCAAAAGATGCGCACATGACTCCCTTACTAATTCGAAAATGTCACTTTAGGACTAGAAACGAAGGCTTGGGCTGTTTTTAACAAGTCATTAGAGAAACAAGGAAATGTGTGTGTGTGTATGTGTGTGTGTGTTAGAGAGAGAGAGAGAGAGAGAGAGAGAGAGAGCAATTACCTGAGTCTGTGTGACTGTTGCTACTCCCAAGCAGTGATGAACAGTAAAACTATAGCAGTTATACTTTTTTCCACAGCTGTAGTGTAGTGTTAGTCTAACTGGCTCATAAAACATAAAAATGGTCTTTTGTCTACATCTGCTGGCTGGACTGGGGGGCCACAGAAAGGCTGTTCCATATTGTACAGCACATCCAATCGCATTCAGTGGGAGACGCGGATATAAACACGGAGAGAGCGCGCGAAAGCCGCTGGGCAGTGCACGTTGATGGAAGAGCTGTCCGCACCCCAAACCCCCCTCCCCTGTCGGACAACTAACTGGAGGGGGGCCCGCTGAATATATTTTGTACCGGGCCCAAGAATTTCGAACTGCTGCCCTGTATACAGGCACCAAAATTACATCCTGTAATGCCGGAATCATTGTCACTGTATTTTTTTACTGTGAATTTCTGGCAACCACAGCTGTCAGTTTTTGTTTTTTTACCGTGAAGTTAACAGGATTTATTTTATTTTATTTATTTATTTATTTTTTTTACATTGTAGGCATTCACATAATGGCCTTTACTAAACAAAAACCTTCTACAAATGATACAAAGAGCTAAGTATACAGTAGTAGCGATCTCTCCAAGTAGGCAAAGGAGGCAGTGCCTCCTAAAAAAATCAGATGAGAAAAATAAACGACAATACATAAATAAACAAATAAATATTAAGAAATGTGAGCTCAAACAATGTGTGTAGCAGTCATATTTCTGCAGTCACTCCGTCAAGCAGTGACACCCAGTGGATAAAGTTTCAGAGGGAGGCAGCATCTCTCATGCCTCCCTTCAGCTCATTTCAATAGCACTGAGCAGTGAGCACCCAAAGTGTGGGGTGAATGTGAGGTGGGGTAACTGCCGAATATAGGCGAAAAGTCATGTGAGGGGAGACATTGGCTGCATCCGAAACCAGGAAAATGCTGCCTCCGGAGGCTGTATAAGGAGGTAGGAAGGGATTAAGGCACATCGGAATCCAATGTTTGTGTCACATCCTGTCTACTGAGATACCTTCATTTGATCGATTTTTGAAAGCAGCATAGATGTATCCTTCGCTGCCTATGAAATCCCACAATACTGTGCACGGATCCATGGCAGTTGAGCTGAATAAAAAAAAAAAAATGGTGGCCAAAAAGGCAGATAATAGCCAGTTTGTGAATAAATGTCAATTTCTTTCCCCATTTATTCCAACTTTTGATTCAATTTCTAGCAAGAACATTGTATTGCAGTTATGAATATACACTTGGTTTTTGCCAAAACTCTCTTGAATTTGTTCTAGATTATTAGACCATTGTGGTTCGGTTGGATGAATGAAGTAGACGCATTACTTTTAGTGGATATCAGATGGTGATAATCAGTTGCTGGTATCCTAGCAACGATGTGATGTTATGCTGCCTCAGTAGCCTGTCCAAAACCAGTTTTTGGAGGTACCTTCGTACGCAAATGCTGTCTGTTGAGTCACCTTTGGTTTTGTGCAGTCATAGGCTCCAAATAGCGCTGATTCATTCAATATGCTGTCAATCAATCAATATGATAATTCCCGCCTCTCATGCTCTTGTTCCTTGCAGTGGGTCCCTGGAGATTGCTACGAATGGGACAAATTGATGTAAGTGGATAAACTATTTGCACAGTAAACTACTAACCTGCACGGACAACAGCACTTTTGGCCACATCCAAATCAAAATGAACTTGAAATGACTTGAAACATGAAATGGTATGCTAGTAAGCCCCTTGTGCACTTGCTCTTAAATGTGGCAACTCGTGCCTTCATGAAACCTGATGTGTTTACCAAGGAGCAGATGACAAATGATCCAAAAATCAGATGACTAAAAAGAACAGGCGAACAGGGATATGTACATGAAAACATAAAATATATATGAAATATGCTTGTTGTTGTATTCTTGTAGGTATTGTTTTTGATGCAATGTAAAAAAATATATAATTGTAATACAATGCATACACTTGATGAGTTTTTGATTTGACTTGATTTAATAAACAGTGTTAATATGAACTTACAAAAATATAAGCATTTCATGCTTATTTAGAGTGCAAGTTAAAAGGAATTCATATGGCTTTCCATATAGAAATCTGATATATGGCAATTAACATACAGTACATTAGTTCATTTTGTTTGGGCATATACTGTATGTACATAGCCTATTCAAATTATAGGATAACATTTACATTCATGCATTTGGCAGATGCTTTTATCCAAAGTGACTTATAGTGCCCTTATTACAGGGACAATCCCCCTGGAGCAACCTGGAGTTAAGTGCCTTGCACAATGTTGGTGGCTGTAGGGATCAAACCAACAACTTTCTGCTTACCAGTTCAGTGCTTTAGTCCACTACACCACCACCACTCCGTGGATAATAGACTATGATTTAAGGAAAATATGTTATATATAGGACAACAGCCTTTTTTAGTATTTTGTTGCATTTTTGAGCAAGTATCTGACTTTTTTTTTACATCATATACAGTATTTCTATATAGGCCTTCTTCTTTAAATCATATGTTGTGATAAATATGATTTCAGATTTGTATGGGTTTAACCTGAAAGCTATGTACTATAAATGTCAACTGGAACTGAAATAGGAATTTACATTGGACTTACATTTATTGTTATTTGGAGAGCTTTCCCTGCAAATATTTATTGTATATATGTGATTAATTAATCGCCATATTATGTCATTCGTTTGATTAACAATTTAATCAATTGACAGACCTAAAATTAACATAATTTGCCTCATATATCTGAGTTATCTTCTGATTTTTCTAAGTGAATTGAGCCATAGAAAATAAAAAAATAAAAACATACAAATCTTTTTGGTCACATAGCACCACTTGTAAAATATTGCCTTGTCATTGGCTATTGTCTGGCTTTTATGAGATTATTTGAATATTTGTGATCATTTGTGCATATGTGTATGTTTATAAAAGAAGAGTATGTGTGAGAGGACTGGTACTGTCTGTTTGTTGGTGTGGTAGCAGCAGTTATGCTTGTCTTTTTTTCTGACTGACCTGAGCCTTTTGCCAAAGGGAACAGCTTGGAAAAAGATATGACTTGTGTGGATGGGGGAGGTCAACAGATTTAATAATGTGCCGTGGCTTGTCCTTGTGTGGGCAGACATGGCCCCAAACCAGACAGTGATTGATTAGGTGAGAATGGACTAAATGATGGCGGTGTAAAATTCGATCAGTCATTTGATCCATCTGTCATATCCAGCCATCTTTTAAAAATGGGGGTTTCAACTAAGGCTAACATACCTCCTGGTTAGATAAAGGTTATCATCTAATAAATGTACAGTGGGGATAAGCCTGACACTGAGAGAAGCCCTGTGCTAAACAAAAAACAAAAAACAAAAAAATAAGCATCCCTGGGGTGCAGATGTGTGATGGTCTAATTTAGACTAATAGGACTTTATTTAGGCTCCATCTGTAGCACTGCTTGCTTTCATGGCATCAAACACTCGTTTTCTCTCTCTTTCTCACACACATGCAAGTCTCCACTTTTAGCTTCCAGGAAAAATTTATTAGAAAGTGAGATAGATGCACAATTAGACCCTGGAGACCTTTTATTATTTTTATTTTGCTTGAGAAACCTAACTTCATGTCTCCCAGTATTTTTGGAATATGTGTGTGAAGAGCTTTAATATTCCATTTACAAGGTCTTCACATGTGTAGTGAGCAATTATATGATTTCACACATCTGTCAAACTGTTTGAAACACATTCCGCATATATGCTCGCACATTTTCAGACAATCTCAAAGAGCCAGCTAAGAAATATTTTAAATGGTGCTATGTGACTAAAAATATTTCTGTGTTTATAAGTTTATTTCCTGATCTAACTCTTCTTGGTCACTGATCATCAGGGGGGCGACACTGGGGGCCGGGGGTGTGCGGATGTCTGGGTGGGACTGGTTGTATAGATCTAGTTGCTGTCCTGTCTCATGGGGGTGCGTGTGGATATCTGTTATGTCAGATAGCTTCACCGGGGCATTACTGGATAGATTTTTTAATAATACACATTTTGCAGAATCTGTAGGAGGTATGTAGACCTATGACCTCAACAACAGATGTTTAGTTGTTTTAAAGTATCTTTGGTTTTCTCTTCCTGTTTAGTTTATCTCAATTGCAATTTGCCCTCCTGCTGAATGACCTATAGTCAAGCTTTCTTTTACTCATGTGTTCAAGAGCTGACTGGTCGTTTATGTTGCTTGTTAATTGTGTGTCCTTTTATTTGTCTTTTATAATTGTTCACATCGTTATTTGGGAAATTATGTATGTTATGTATAAGGTATATTGCATTTGGTAAATAAAAAAAGATGTTTATTTCTATGGCACATAGAAATAAGTTACTATTCTGAAGTTACTATTAAAGACAATAAACATACACTTTCTGATCATAGACCAACAAGTCTGGAAGTGTACAGATTATTTCTGACTAACTAGAACTAATAAACTACTTTTTGGGGAGTGAAAAACTACTTTAAGGGGGGCTGAGAATGTACTATTTCATCCCATTGATGAAAAATTCATCATCTTGATCATCAGTTAAAGTAATATTATTATCAAGGATAATTTGCAGAAAAGGAAAGAAACCCAGGTGAAAGTCCCAATAATTCACACATTCATCTCAAGTGTAAGCTTGACAATTACTGCATGAATTCTGTTTCTTGTTATTAAAATTAGAGCAATTGAGAATGGTTGTGAAAAAATAAATAAATGCTAAAGTTTACTCTAAAACTTAAAGGAGTAGTTCACCCAAAAACGTCATGGTTACTTTCGTAACCTCCGTTCCCTGATGGAGGGAACGAGACGTTGTGTTGATGTAGTGACACTAGGGGTCACTCTTGGGAGCCCCAAACACCTCTGCTTTTTTGAAAAAAGGCCAATGAGAATTGGCAAGTGGAATTTGCATGCCACTGCCCTGGACATAAGGGTATAAAAGGAGCTGGTATGCAACCACTCATTCAGGTTTTGTGCTGAGGAGCCAAGACCAGGTCCCGGCCATTTCAGCGGGTAGTTCAGCGTTGTGGCAAGAGGGACACAACATCTTGTTCCCTCCATCAGGGAACAGAGGTTACGAATGTAACCATGACATTCCCTATCTGTCACTCACTCGACGTTGTGTCGATGTAGTGACACTAGGGGTCCTTATACAAAACGCCACAACTAGCTGAACTGTGTTACGTGAACTGGCGGTGTGTGACGGGCAGACCATTGTGTGCCTCGTAGCCAGTGCACCAGGCTGTCACGTAACCTCCCCCAATGCTCTTATGAGCGTCGAATGGTCCTACAGGAACAAGTCGACTGCCCAACAATAGGGATAGGCTAGCCGAGGCTTCTTTTCCTCTCTTTTCTCCCCAAAAAGAGTGGAATTTGTTAACCGACTGGGAGCCTACGTGTCTACGTTGGGGGGTGTCCCTCCCAAGGGGAAGACACCACGGAGACCAAACCCTGCCCAAAAAGGGGGGGGGGTTTGAGTGGAATACGTCACATAGTCTTACCGAGTCTTGTTGGAAGTATGTCATGTGGAGAGGTCCCATGGTAGGTCCTACCCGAAGGGGGAGGAGTTTCTACAGAGCATGGCGACCGGGGGCAGAGGGGTCTCTGCCCAAGGAAGACACAGATTACCGACAGGGAAACGATTTTGCGGAAGATATCACATGGGGTCGCCTTCGGGGAACCAGCACATGTGGAGCACCTACCTCAGTACAGGGACTCATTAGAGCACATACTGGGCCGGCAGTGAGTTTCTCCGCAAACTCAACTGCCAGAGGGCTAAGGAGGAAAGTCATCCAGGGATCACAGTCTGTGAACATGACTGGGAGTCAAAAGCGCACGTCTTCACCTCATGGGAGGGGAAAGGCACAAAGCGCAAGCAGTACACCCGGCCAGCTGTCCCGGAACTTACCTACTCGTGCCTGCCAATACATGGGACGAGACCGGCTCAACCTGGAGATTGTAGAACCTCGCAAAGGTGTTGGGTGCTGCCCAGCCCGCTGCTCTGCAGATGTCTGCCAAAGAGGCACCACTGTCCAGGGCCCAGGAGGCCGCCACACTCCTGGTAGAGTGGGCTCATAACTCCATAGGGGGTGGCACGTCCTGAGCCTGATATGCCATTGCGATGCCGTCAATGACCCAGTGGGCGATCCTCTGTTTGGAGACTTCCTTTCCGCTGTCCACCAAAGCAGACAAAGAGCTGCTTGGAGCTTCTAAAGCTCTGCGTGCAATCCAAATAGATGCATAAAGCTCGCACCGGACACAGCAATGCCAAGGCTGGGTCTGCATCCTCCTGGGGCAGCACTTGCAGGTTCACCACCTGATCCCTAAAAGGGGTCGTGGGAACCTTGGGCACATAGCCCGGTCGGGGTCTCAGGATGACGTGAGAGTAACCCGGACTGAACTCCAGGCAGGATTCGCTGACAGAGAACGCCTGCAGGTCCCCTACCCTCTTGATGGAAGTGAGCGCAGTCAGGAGGGCAGTCTTCAAAGAGAGTGCCTTAAGCTCAACTGACTCCAGGGGCTCGAAGGGAGCTCCCTGTAGACCCCGAAGGACTACAGAGAGGTCCCATGAGGGGATGGGGCGTGGTCTGGAGGGATTCAACCTCCTAGCGCCTCTCAGGAACCTGATGATCAAGATGTGCTTCCCCAAATACTTACCATCTACTGCATCGTGATGAGCCGAAATGGCGGCTACATACACCTTCAAGGTGGAGGGGGACAGCCGCCCCTCCAGCCTCTCCTGCAGGTAGGAAAGCACCGATCCGACTGCACATCTCTGGGGGTCTTTGCGTCGGGAAGAACACCACTTAGCGAACAGACGCCACTTTATGGCATACAGGCACCTCGTAGAGGGAGCCCTAACCTGAGTGATCGTGTCTACCACCGCCTGGCGCAACACAAGATCTTTATTAGATGATCTCAGAAACCTGGCCAGGATTGATCGGGGCCTTTCTCCCTCAGCAAATCTGTGAGCTGGGACTCTGTGAGCTTGCTCGATTTCCAGTTTATGGCCTGTTATGTCGAGCAGACTCGGGAAAAGCTCGTCTAGGAATTTCACCATATCTCTGCCCTCCTCATGCTCAGGAATTCCAACAATTCGAACGTTATTCCTGCGGCTACTATTCTCAAGATCTTCAAGCTTTTCAAGGAGATGTTCCAAATCAACTTTGGTCATGGGCGGATTAGCAGTTAATTCCCTCTCCGAAGACTCCAGACAATCGATTCGTCTCTCAACATCAGTCACTCTTATAACTAACTCAGAGAATTTTATTTCCATCGCAGTAATTGATCGACGTATTACAGCGAGATCCTCCAAGTCAGCAAGAACCTTCGTCAGCATCACCGACATGTTGGACAGCTGATGCTGGATCTCCTCTCCTGTCGCACCAACCAAATCGAGTCCCCGGTCTGTAGGCCTGTTGGGGCTTTCATCCTGAACATGTGAGTGTCTTTTAATGTCTCCAGAGCCCGAGGATTTTTACTTCTTTGCCATGTTTTGCCTCAAAGAGCAAATGTGTAACTGGGTGTATCAAATTTCACCAGATTATAACATGAAAATAATAAAATAATTTAGCAAAGTGCGCAGAGCTCGACGCTCACACGTCTGCTTCTTGCATGGCGTCACATGACCCCCTGGAAGACATTTATTTTACATTGTTTGCTCATCTGCAATACGTCTATTAGATGTATGTTAATAAGTTGTCTACCTGTGCTTGACCGAATCAACTCCAAATCAGCTGGACCACCTGGGGGTGTAGTCTCCACTCTCCCCTGAGCATAACCTGTCGTGACAGCGTGTTCGCTTCGGTGTTGAGGTCGCCCGAGATGTGAGTGGCTCACAGCGACTTGAAGCGCTGCTGACTCCAGAGGAGGAGACGGCGGGCGAGTTGTGACATACAACGGGAGTTTAGGCCGCCTTGGTGGTTGATGTACGCTACCGTCGCCGTGTTGTCTGTCCGGACCAACACATGCTTGCCCTGGATCAATGGCTGGAGCCTCCACAGGGCGAGCAGTACTGCCAACAACTCGAGGCAGTTGATGTGCCAACGCAGCCGCAGGCCAGTCCAAGAGCCAGCGGCTGCATGCCTGTTGCATACGGCGCCCCAGCCCATCTTGGAGGCATCCGTCGTAACCATGACGCACCTGGAGACCTGCTCTAGGGGAACCCCTGCCCGTAGAAATGCTAGGTCGGTCCAAGGGTTGAAGAGGCGACAGATTGGCGTGATGACCTCGCGATGTGTCCCGCGGCACCATGCCCATCTCGGGACTCGAGTCTGAAGCCAGTGCTGAAGCAGTCAGACTGGACAGCCTGCTCTCCGATGATGCAATCAAGAGCTCATCCGAGCGCCGAAACGAGATCGTGAACTCGCCCTAAGATGAGCTGGTGGTCTCATCCCAGCGGGTCAAACGAGCGTACTGGGGAATGGGAAGTCTGTGGGGAGTTACCCGGCGGAGTGGCTGCCATTGGGGTCCCCAAATCACCCCCAGTGCTAACCGACGCAGCCTCAAACCCGTAGGTAGAAGGACCGAGGCGGGGAGGTCTTTCCCTATAACGAAGGAAAAACCACGACCGCAACGTTGCCATGGTCACGCCTCGCAGTGAGAACATGACCCGTCCACAAACGCTGTCTCCGCGTGGGCAGTGCCCAAGCACGTAAGACAGCGACTGTGGCCATCGGAAGCGGAGAGGTAACGACCGCAACCAGGAAATACACACAAACAGAGAGGCATCTTTAAAAAGATGCTCTCCGTCAATGCCACTCTTTTAGAAGGGAAAATATACTCTTTCAGTAGGAAGAATATACTCTTTTAGCTGCTAAAGCGCCCAGGGGCGTTCTCTGCACTTCACCAGTGCAAGAGGGGGAGAAGCCACTGTAATGCGGCATAAATCCAACAGCTTTTCGAGGTGAATGGATCAGCAGAGTAATTCAGCTCACTGAACACAACCGCACGGCTCCGAAGAGGAAATCTGAATGAGTGGTTGCGAGCCAGCTCCTTTTATACCCGTATGTCCGGGGGAGTGGCATGCAAATTCCCATTGGCCTTTTTTCAAAATCAGAGGTGTTTGGGGCTCCCAAGAGTGACCCCTAGTATCACTACATCGACACAACCTCAAGTGAGTGACAGATAGGGAACAAATTATTCTTATTATTGGCACCTTATTTTATTTTTATTTTTCCTGTCACTGCTCTTATTGCGTGTTTTGATGCTTTGGCAATATTGTATGTAAAACAATGATGTCAATGAAGGACTTTTCAGTTGAAACTAGAGCAGAATTAACTAGAGTAATGCACATCTGTCAAGTCATGTCATCCTCTGTGAAAGAGCCATGTAAGCAACGTTTTTAAAGTGCAGTCTTAAATGTACATTTTTCAAGGAAAAACATACTTTCTCCCTTCAGATATGTACACATATGAACACAAGTACACACTAAACTAAAAACAGCAGCAATGTGCGCTTGTCTCTCCAGTCCCGGATCTCCTCAGAGGAGAGCAGTGAGTTATGAATCAACCACACAGTGACAATATTAAGCTGTTTTATGACACCAACAAAAGGAGGGATAGAATCTAATGTATGAGTCATAAACCTGATATAGTGACACACGGACACAAAAACACTTACACTTACTTTGCCGCTGGAGAACAACCCCTTGGGCACAGGTCATAAATCAGCACACACATCACGCTGTTTCCTTAATTACTGCCTCTATTAACTGTTGTAATTAATCTATCATTATTTCACTCACTTACTGCAACTGCACTTGTTCACCTCAGTAGATGGACTTTACCATCTACTCATCTACTGCATAAGTTTATCTCATTGTACAAACTGAAAAATGTGCCTTTAGATTTCAGAAAGTTCATATTCTGCATACAGCATGCGTGTGCTTGTTGTCATGTTTTTATTATTAGTAGTAGCAATTAAGCTGTCCTGTCTCCAAGACTCTCAAAATAATAGCCAATCTCTACACAAGTTTGCTGGGATGACAATGGGTAATGGGATACTGAGAGAAGGGTGTGATGTAGTTTATGTCAGATTCATATGTATGTATGCTTAAAGCTGTGTAGAATTTTTTTATGTTAAAATCCTTTCTCATAACCCAACTTGCAAGCCATTAGGAGTTTGAGTTCACCTAAAAGTGTAATGTCCGACTTCGCCAGTCAGAAATCACTAGAGATAATGTTAAAGAGGTGTGTGAATTTGCAAAAACACTGTACACTGTCAGACACTGTAATATGCTCTGGCCCACTCCCTGCTCGTTGTGGTGACGAGGTTTATAGTAGATTAGTGTCACTGAATGGCTGGATGTCTGAGTGATGTCTGGAGCATAGAATAGGATTTATAGACAATTGGAAGAGTTTTTGGGGTAGACCTGACCTGCTAAAGAGAGACGGACTCCATCCCTCCAAGGAAGGTGCCACTCTCCTCTCTAGTAATTTGGCTCATAGTCTTAATAATGATAGTATTTGACTGGGGCCCAGGTCAGGAAGCAGACAAACTGGTTAATCCGAACATCTGCTAGCTGCCTTGAGATGTCACACAGGTCAAATAAACTACAACACATAGAGACTGTATCACCTAGATATCACATAGAGACTGTGTCTGTTCCCCAAACTACCAAACACAAAATCACTAAATAATTTAGAAAAAATTTGATTAAGGTCAAACTTGAACAAAAACAAACAAATTAAAGATAAACATCATATATAGATAGGGCTACTAAACATTGGATCTCTTTCTACCAAAGCACTAATTACAAATTAAATTATTACAGATCATAGTTTGGATGTGCTCTGTTTGACCAAAACCTGGCTTAAACCGGATGAATATATTAGTTTAAATGAATCTACTCCCCCAGGTTATTGTTATAAACATGAGCCTCGTCTGAAGGGTCGAGGAGGAGGTGTTGCTACAATTTACAGTGAAGTTTTTGGTGTTACTCAGAGGACAGGATATAAATTTAAGTCTTTTGAACTAATAATGCTTTATGTGACACTGTCAGATATAGATATAAATAAAAAAACTCTGTAGTCGTTTACCCTTGCTACAGTATATAGATCACCCGGGGCTTATTCTGATTTCCTTGGTGAATTTGCACATTTTTTATCAGATCTTGTAGTTACTGTAGATAGAGATTTAATTGTTGGTGACTTCAACATTCACATAGATAATGAAAATGACACATTGGGATTAACATTTATCGATATTCTCAACTCTCTTAGAGTCAGAAAAAATGTAACAGGACCAACTCATCACCATAATCATACACTAGATTTAATTCTGTCATATGGAGTTGATGTTGATAATATAGAAATTCTGTCGCAGAGCGATGACATCTCAGATCATTACCTCATCTCTTGTATGCTGCGATTAGCTAATGTTACTCAATCTACACCACGCTATCATTCAGGTAGAACTATTCTTTCGACCACTAAAGATAGCGTCACTAATAATCTTCCAGATCTATCTCATACACTCAGTAAATCCCAAAGCCTAGAAGAACTTGATGAAATAACAGAAAATATAAATACAGTCATCCCCCATCGATTAAAGAAAATTAAAGAAAAAAGCCCTGCACCATGGTACAATGATCACACTCATGCTTTCAAGAGAGCAGCTCGGAAAATGGAGTGCAAGTGGAAGAATACAAAATTAGAGGTATTTCGCGGTGCATGGAAGGATAGCGACTGTAGCTACAGACAGGCAATAAAAGCTGCCAGGTCAGCATATTTTAGCAAACTCATAGAAAATAACCACAACAATCCTAGGTGTTTATTCAGTACTGTGGCTAAATTGGTTAGGAATAAAGCCTCGACTGAACCAGATATTCCGTCGCAGCACAAGAGTAATGACTTCATGAAATTCTTTACTGATAAAATTGAAATAATCAGAAATAAAATTGGAATTATGCAATCGTCTGTCACAGTACCTCAGAAAACAGTGTCTCATAATTTTCCTCACGTGCAACTTCAATCCTTCGCTGTCGTAAGTCATGAAGAGCTAACAAAACTTATCGAAACATCAAAAGCCAGAACATGTTTGTTAGATCCAATACCAACCAAGCTCTTTAAAGAGGTATTCCCTGTAATCTGAGGAACCTCTTCTTAATATTATTAACTCCTCGCTATCCTTAGGACATGTCCCAAAAAACTTTAAAATGGCAGTTATCTAACCGCTTATTAAGAAGCCACAACTTGATGCTGGAGATCTGGCTAATTATAGACTGATTTCAAATCTCCCATTTATGTTGAAAATACTAGAAAAGGTAGTATCCTCCCTAATATGTTCATTTCTACAGAGAAATAGTATATATGAACAATTTCAGTCAGGATTTAGGCCTCATCACAGTACAGAGACTGCACTTATCAGAGTTACAAATGACTTGCTCTTATCATCTGATCGTGGCTGCATTTCACTTCTAGTGCTTTTAGATCTTAGTGCTGCATTCGACACGATAGATCACAGCATTCTCTTGAATAGGCTAGAGAATTATGTTGGCATTTGTGGAGTTGCATTAGCATGGTTTAGGTCCTATTTAGCAGACCGCTACCACTTTGTCTATGTAAATGAGGAATTGTCAAACCAAACAAAAGTAAAGTATGGAGTGCCACAGGGATCAGTTTTAGGGCCTCTGCTTTTCTCCTTTTATATGCTTCCCCAGGGAGATATTAACAGGAATTGTGGAATAAGTTTCCACTGTTATGCCGACGATACTCAACTTTATATTTCTTAAAAACCTAATGAGATTGCACAATTCTCCAAATTAGCAGAGTGTATCAATGAAATAAAAGATTGGATGGCCAGAAATGTCCCTCTACTCAATTCCGACAAAACAGAGGTACTAATTATTGGACCAAAAACCTCTAAAAATAAACTGCTAAAATATAATCTGACTCTCAATGGATGTACTGTTACATCGTCTTCAACAGCGAAGAACATAGGTGTTATATTTGATACCAATCTGTCCTTTGAAAATCAAATTACCAATGTTTGTAGAACAGCATTCTTCCACCTAAGAAATACTGCTAAATTACGACACATGCTCTCTGTTGCTGATGCTGAAATACTAACTCATGCGTTCATGACCTCAAGACTAGATTATTGTAATGCATTACTGGGAGGATGTCCAGCAAGATCAATAAATAAACTTCAATAGGTTCAAAATGCAGCAGCCAGGGTGCTGACGAGAACCAATAAATATGATCATATTAGCCCCATTTTATCATCGTTACATTGGCTGCCTGTTAAATTTCGTATTAATTTTAAAATTCTGTAAACTACGTTAACAGCTAGCTCCGCAGTACATAAGTGACCTTCTACCATGCTATATTCCATCACGTTCATTACGATCGCAAAATTCTGGCCTATTAATAGTTCCTAGAATATCAAAATCCACAAAAGGAGGTAGATCCTTTTCATATTTGGCTCCTAAACTATGGAATAGTCTCCCTAACACTGTTGCAGACACACTCACTCAGTTTAAGTCTAGACTAAAGACTCATCTATTTAGGCAGGCATACACCTAATTTATCCTTCAACTCACAATTAGGCTGTTTTAGTTAGGTCTGCCGGAACCAGAAACAGTGATCATGATCTATAACTCTGCAATAAATTGAATGGCATCTATGCTAATATTATTTTATTTGTTTCCCTGTCACAACCTTGGGACTCCTATCCTGAGGTCACCAGAACCGGCTGGATCCAGCTCCATTCCTGCTTCGTGTTGGACACCACTGCTACATGTCGCTGTGTGATGATGACTAATAGCAGCCGGTGCCAGCCAAACATCACTTCAGTCTGTTACGATGGACTTCAGAGGATGAACTGATGCCAACTCCAACCATAAGACATGGGATACTTCATATGCCGTTGCCTGAACCTTGGACTTAGGATAGACTTCACCGAAATTACAAGCCAGGTTGAACTGCGATGCACCTAACTGATCTCTGCCTGCATCACCTCGGTCTAATGATGGACTACACTCTTGAAATGGAATACATAGACTATCAAATAATTGCCAACAAAACCCTTCATCAGCCAACTAACAAGGACAATTGTATCTATGTGAACTTCTGCAGTTAATCCAGGATGGACTTCAAAGATGTTAGTCATTAATCTTACGGTTGATACAAAATCTTTGTTTTAAACACTGGCCCTTAACACTTACTTAGTTTAATAATTTTAAACAATGACTTGCACTATACATAAGCAATATTGACATTATATTCATGATGTTAGCCAGTGGTATTTGCATGCCACTCACCTGGACATACGGGTATAAAAGGAGCTGGTATGCAACCACTCATTCAGATTTTCTCTTCGGAGCCGAACGGTCATGCTCACTGAGCTGAATTCCCATGACTGTTCATTCACCTCTGCTGGATCTGATGGCGCATTTCAGCGGCTTCTCCCCCCTCTGCACTGATGCAATGCAGAGAATGCCCCTGGGCGCTTCGGCAGAAATAAAAGAGTATATTTCTCTAAAAGAGTATATTTCTCTAAAAGAGCGGCACACACGGAACGTCTTTTTAAAGACGCGTCTTTCTAAAGATGCTTTTCCGATTGTGTGTTATTCCTGGTTGCGCTCATTATCTCTCGCCTTCTGACGGTCACGATCACTGTCTTTCGTGTCTGGGCACTGCTCACGCGGAGACAGCGTTCGTGGATGGTCATGTTCTCATTGCGAGGACATGTCCATGGCAAAGATGCAGCCGCGGCCCGCCTTGGTAAGAAAGCAAGCCAGCCCAGAGGCTCCCCGCCTCGGTCCTTTTACCCACGGGTATGAGGCCAGCGCGGCTAGCACTGGGGGTGATTTGGGGACCCCAATGGGACTGCCACCGCCGGGTATCCCCCCGCGGACCTCCCATTCCCCAGCACGCTCGTCTGCCCCGATTGGGCTTCCGGATGAGTCCGCCGGCTCGTCTCACGGCGAGTTCGACCTCTTATTCGGAGCCCGTGAAAGTGATCAGCTCTTGAGCGCAGCATCGGAGAGCGGGCTCGTCCAGTCGGAAGCCTCAGCTGGGCTCCTCCCTTCGGGGACGATTGCCCAATCACAGGCTGACATGGAGATGACGACATGCTTTCCTGGGCAGCCGTGAGTGTCGGCTAGAGTGGAACCCTCTGCTCTTCCTTGAACCCTCGCGGCTCGATGATTGATTCCTGGGCTCGTGGTACCGCTCAAAGCCATGCCCCGCCCCCGTTCCTTTCTTCCCAGAAGTGCATGAAGAGCTGATAAGGTCATGGGAGGCACTTTTTACTGCCCGGTCCTGATCTTTTCAGCTTCCCCGCCCTCACTACCCTCGATGGTGGGGCGGCCAAGGGCTATTCGGCAATCCCCCGGTGGATAAAGGTGCTCGCAGTGCACCTATGCCCGCAAAGCGCCGCCACCTGGCGTGGGTGCCCAAAGCCCCCATCAAAGGCCTGTAGGTTTACGTCATCTCTGACGGCCAAGGCCTACGGTGCCGCTGGACAAGCCACCTCCGCCCTGCATGCCATGGCTCTCCTGCAAGTCCACCAAGGCGCTAAAGGAACTGCATGAGGGTAGTTCCGCCCTGGGATTGATGCAGGAACTGCGCTCGGCGACCGACCTCGCTCTCCGAGCGACGGAGGTCACGGCGCGGTCTCTCGGGCAGACGATGTCCACATTAGTGGTCCAGGAGCGCCACCTTTGGCTCAACCTGGTCGAAATGGGTGAGGCCAACAGGACACGGTTCCTTGCTGCCCCCATCTCCCAGGCTGGCCTATTCAGCAAACTGCCAAGCAGTTCTCGATGGTGGAGCAGTAGACGGATGCTAGCCGGCATATCCTGCCCCGGCACGGCTCAAGATACCGCACCCCATCTACTCATCGCCAAGGGCATCCCCCTGCGGTGACTGCACCGGCTCCGCCACAGCCCGCCCCTTCGGCCCGGCCCCAACGTGGAGACCCACCGCAGGAGGCAGACGCGACCCGTCTCGTGGCCGCCCAGAACCCGTGAAAGGCTTCAAAGCTCCCTTGAGACGGGCGACCCAGGGACAACGAAACCCGCTGCTCTGGAGCTGGTAAGCAGATCTCTCCATCTTTTTGTTACCTTTTGCATTTAATTGCGTTGTATGCCCAAGTGGCTGCAGTACTCAAGAGTTCAGCAAGAGTGGTTTCCTTGTTCCCTGGGTCACGTATCCGGTGTGCACGGCTGTCATCACGACCACTGTCCACCACTCTATTTGGCAGGATTGGCGCTTCAGCAGCGGTCTTTCGCCCCTGAGCGCCCAGCTGTGGCACAAATCTGCCCCCGATGTGACAGTCTCCATGGGTCATGAGGACAGGCCTCTTCCTCCCCCGTCCCAGGCTGTTCAGGGGGTGGTCACAAGGAGCCAGGTAAGTGCTTCGATGTCCTTAGACTCAGCACTGCCACGATGTGGTGTGGCACCTCGAGCTCCGCCCCGCTGCGTGGCCCCACCTGCCGGTATGTCCGATGACGTTGTCCTTTTGGTCCCCCTTGTGCGGAACTTGGACGCGTGGCTTGCGCTTTCCAATCCGTCGTGATGGCTGGTCCGGACCGTCCGACTCGTCTACGCGATTCACTTCGCCAGGCGTCCGCCCAGGTTCAGCGGTGTCCACTTCACCTTGGTGAAGGATGAAAACGCTGCTACCTTGCGCGGAGATCGCTACCCTCCTACGGAAGGGCGCGATAGAACCTGTCCCTCCAGCCGAGATGAAGAAGGGGTTTTACACCCCCTACTTCATCGTACCGAAAAAAGGCAGTGGGTTGCGGCCAAACTTGGACCTGTGAGTACTGAAATAGGCTTTACACAGACTCCCGTTCAAGATGCTGACGCAAAAACGCATTCTGGCGCGCGTCCAGCATCAAGATTGGTTCGCGCCGGTAGACCTGAAGGATGCGTACTTCCACGTCTCGATCCTTCCTCGACACAGACCCTTCCTGCGGTTTCCGTTCGAGAGTCAGGCGTATCAGTACAAAGTCCTCCCTTTCGGCCTGTCCCTGTCTCCTCGCGTCTTTATGAAGGTCGCAGAGGCTGCCCTTGCCCCGTTAAGGGAGGTGGGCATTCGCATTCTCAACTATCTAGACGACTGGCTAATCTTAGCTCATTCTCGAGACATGTTGTGTGCACACAGGGACCTGGTGCTCTCACACCTCAGCCGACTAGGGCTTTGGGTCAACTGGGAAAAGAGCAAGCTCCTCCCGGTTCAGAGCATCTCTTTTCTCGGTTTGGAGTTGGACTCAGTCTCCTTGATGGCGTGCCTTACGAACGAGCGCGCCCAGTCAGTGCTGGCCTGTTTGAAGGTGTTCAAACAGAAAACAGCGGTTCCACTGAAACTTTTTCAGAGGCTCCTGGGGCATATGGCATCCTCGGCGGTGGCCACCCCGCTCGGGTTGATGCATATGAGGCCGCTTCAGAACTGGCTCCAGACTCGAGTCCCGAGATGGACATGGCGCCACGGGACACATCGTGTGGTCATCATGCCGGTCTGTCACCGTCTTTTCAGCCCTTGGACCGACCTCTCGTTTCTACAGGCAGGCGTTCCTCTAAAACTGGTCTCCAGGCGTGTCGTGGTCACGACAGACACCTCCAAAATGGGCTGGGGCGCTGTTTGCAATGGGCACGCAGCCGCCGTCCTCTGGACAGGTCCGCGACTGCATTAGCACATCAATTGCCTCGAGTTGTTGGCAATTCTGCTCACCCTGCGCACATGTTAGTTCAGACAGACAACACGACAAGGGTAGCATATGTCAACCGCCAAGGCGGTCTGCGCTCTCATTGTATGTCACAACTCGCCCACCGTCTCCTCCTCTGGAGTCAGCAGCACTTCAAGTCGCTGCAAGCCACTCACATCCCGGACAACCTCAACACTACATCGGACGCGCTGTCACGACAGGTTACCCTCAGGGGAGAGTGGAGACTCCACCCTCAGGTGGTCCAGCTGATTTGGAGTCGATTCAACAGGCACAGGTGCACCTGTTCGCCTCCCAAGAATCCTCCCCACTGCCCGCTCTGGTACGCCCTGACCGAGGCCCCCCTCAGCATAGACGCACTGGCACACAGCTGGCCCCCTGGCCTGCGCAAATATGCGTTTCAGACCCTGTGCAAGGTCAGGGAGGACGAGGAGCAGGTCGTATTGGTAGCACCCTATTGGCCCACCCAGACGTGGTGCACGGACCTCACGCTCCTCGCGACAGCTTCCCCCTGGCGAATTCCCCTAAGGAAGGACCTAATTTCTCAGGGACGGGGCACCCTCTGGCACCCGCGACCAGACCTCTGGAATCTTCATGTCTGGCCCCTGGATGGGACCTACGGTGGTAGACACGATCACTCATGCTAGGGCCCCCACTACGAGGTGCCTGTATGCCTTTAAGTGGCGACTGTTCACTAAATGGTGTTCTTCCCGACGCAAAGACCCCCAGAGATGCGCAGTCAGATCAGTGCTTTCCTTCCTGCAGGAGAGGTTGGAAGGGAGGCTGTCCCATTCCACCCTGAAGGTGTACGTTGCCTCCACGGCAGCACACCACGACGCAGTCGATGGTAAGTCCTTAGGGAAGCATGACCTGATCATCAGGTTCCTAAGAGGCACCAGGAGGCTGAATCCCTCCAGACCGCGCCTCGTTCCCTCATGGGACCTCTCTATACTTCAGGGTCTACAGAGAGCCCCCTTTGAGCCTTTGCAGTCAGCCGAGCTTAAGGCACTCTCCTTGAAGACTGCCCTCCTGACTGCGCTCACTTTCATCAAGAGGGTAGGTGACCTGCAAGCGTTCTCTGTCAGTGAAACGTGCCTGGAGTTCGGTCCGGGTGACTCTCACGTGATCCTGAGACCCCGACCGGGCTATGTGCCCAAGGTTCCCACCACCCCTTTTAGGGACCAGGTGGTGAACCTGCAAGCGCTGCCCCAGGAGGAGGCAGACCCAGCCCTGTCGTTGCTGTGTCTGGTGCGCGCTTTACGCATCTATCTGGATCGCACGCAGAGCTTTAGAATCTCTGAGCAGCTCTTTGTCTGCTTTGGTGCACAGCGGAAAGGAAGCGCTGTCTCCAAGCAGAGGATCGCCCACTGGCTCATTGACGCCATAACTATGGCATATCTCGCCCAGGACATGCCGCCCCCAGTACGAGCCCATTCTACCAGGGGTGCAGCGGCTTCCTGGGCCCTGGCCAGGGGTGCCTCTCTAACAGACATTTGCAGAGCAGCGGGCTGGGCAACACCCAACACCTTTGCAAGGTTCTACAACCTCCGGGTGGAACCGGTTTCGTCCCAGGTAGTGGCACGCAACACATGCGGGTAAGCCCGGGATAGCCGGCCGGGTGTATCGCTTGCACATAGTGCCTTCCACCTCCTTTTGAGCTGAAGACGTGCGCCATTAATTCCCAGTAGTGTTCACAAGTTTGTTCCCTGGTTGACTTCCTCCGAGCCCTGTGGCAGTCGAGACTTCGGAGAGATTCGCTGCCGGCCCAGTACACGCGCTAACTAAGAGCCCTGTTCTGGGGTAGGTGCTCCGCATGTGGCGGTTCCCTGTAAGGCTAACCCCATGCAATTATATATCTTCCGCTAACTCTCCACATGGTTGGAAAAACCATGTGACGTATTTTTCCACTTAAATATCCCCCCCTCTCTTTGGGTGAGGTGTGGTCTCCGCTGTGTCTTCCCCTTGGGAGGGACACCCCCCCGACTAGACCTGGCGGCCCAGTCGGATAATACCCCTTCTTTTTTAGGGAGTGGAAAAAAAGAAGGGGAAAAGAGGCCATGACTGGGTTAAGGCTGTCTCTATCTTTTGGGTAGTCGACTTGTTCCAAAAAAGGGCTGTTCGACACTCATAACTATGTTGGGGGAGGTTATGTGTCGACCTGGTGTGCTGGCTATGAGGCACACAGTAGTCTGCCCACCACACCGCCAGTTCATGTAACACAGTTCAGCCAATTGTGGCATTTCGTATAGGGACCCCTAGTGTCACTACATCGACACAACGTCGAGTGAGTGACAGATAGGGAACATCATGGTTACTTGTGTAACCTCCGTTCCCTGATGGAGGGAACGAGACGTTGTGTCCCTCCTGCCACAATGCTGAACTACCCGCTGAAATGGCCGGACCTTATATCGGCTCCTCAGCAATATACCTGAATGAGTGGTTGCATACCAGCTCCTTTTATACCCGTATGTCTGGGGGAGTGGCATGCAAATACCACTCGCCAATTTTCATTGGCCTTTTGTCAAAGACCAGAGGTGTCTCGGGCTCCCAAGAGTGACCCCTAGTGTCACTACATCGACACAACGTCTCATTCCCTCCATCAGGGAACGGAGGTTACACAAGTAATCATGACGTTTTCTGGAACCTGTTTGAAAAAAATATTTATTTTTGAAATTCCATTAGTGATGCTAGTGGTGCAAAATCTAAAACTTTCTTTGAGAATTTAAATTAAAAAACATTGTAGCTTTACACTATACATCATACCTATTTAAACTGAGGAGACACTGTCATCATTAACCCATCCTCACATCGCTCAAAACTCTTTTCCTGTGGAACACAATAGAATTATTATTTATTTATTTTTTTTATGTAGAAGCTAAGCTGCTCTTTTCAGGGCCAGTCAACCAATTAGGCGACATAGGCGACTGCCTAGGGTGGCATCGCTTTGGATGCGCCGATCTACTGAGCATGTGTCCAATCTGTGTTGAACAAAATGCACCCTGTGCGTTCTGATAATGTGTTGTGGCGCACTCCACAGAACATACAGACTGTGTACTAAATGCCTTACTACCATACTACTCTTACTGATTCTGTTATATCTGTGTTTGGCAAAAACAGTGAGAATAGTATGAATAGTATGCCATTGTGAACACGGCCATAGACTCATGAGCGTGGGGCTCATAAATCGGAGCAATGTGTGAAATAATCACTCTTTTGAGTCGGTTCTTCTCAATGAATTTGTCTAACGTGCAGGCTGAATCATTTGAAGCACTTTGTCACGCAGTAAAAGAGTTACGGGATGCTTTAAAAGACAGAGAACCAAAACAACGCTGAATGAAGTGGATATTTACTTACAATTCTCTGAAACAAAACTTACAGCTGCATTCAATTGTTTGCCATTGATAAAGAAAGGCATGTGTGAGTGCGTTTGTAGACTGTGAGCGATTGTCTACTGCAGGTAAATGAAAGCTTATCAAAAACCTAACATTACATGAAAGCACTTAAAAGTACCAACAATTACCAAGCCAATACCATGTTTATTGGACATGTTCCTTGGAGTAACCTACCATATAAATACCATGATATATTATAAAAATACCAAGGTTATACCATGATACTGCCACAGCAGGCTTTTGAGAAGCCATAATATGCACTTGCATATTTCTTCCCAACATTGTTATAATGAATGTTTTTCTAGTTTGAGTTTATACACATTGGGATGTATTTAATTATGTGTTAATTTGTACTATTTTGTGTACAAATTTATATATTACTCTCTAATAATTTTTATCTACACATAGAAAGTGATCACTGGTTGTCAAGTTCAGTTGCAATTTTGCTTGGTTGTTTAAAAAATGGCTCAAAGAAAGCCTGGAATATGGTGGACGGGCAACTGATAACCTTGAGGGGGGCTGTGGACTAGATTTTGTATCTACAATGTCTGTGCAGGAGAATGTTAATAGCCAACGCCACACTAACAGACTCAAAACAAGTGGATTTTGGCCAAGGGCATCACACATGCAGACTGTTTGCTGAGATCTCTCTCTCAGTCGGAGGTATGACACACTTGCTGATTAAGAATGGTGGAGGGGTATCAAACATACAGACTTACTGCAACTCTCTATTTCACTGAAATAACAACAGGGGTACCACATGAGCATAAACAATCTGAACGGAGCGATTTAGGAAGCAATTCATACCTTGTGAAAGTGTGTGATTGTATATTTTTACCCTTGAGGCTTGCCGTAGAACACATATGTCCCTATCCAGCTTTCAGTGAGTAAATAAATAAATTACATTCAATAAAACAGACGTCGTGCATATGCTTTCTGATTTCATTAGTTATTTTAGTGTGGATAAACAGAATCACTATGTATTACAATCAGCGTTTGTCATGATATACAGCTGAGTGTGATGAAAACGTTCAGATCAGCATGACATCTTGTCAGTTCTTCAGTAATAGAAGAAGCTCATTGGTCATTTGAAGAGAACACAAGAGCTTGACCTGGCGACAGAACAATTTTTTTCCGTCATGTTGGATCCTTCTTTCCCGTTGCTGGAACCATTAACTCAGCAGGGAGTCCCGAAGGTCAAGTGATTCACAACCTCCCGCTGGTAGAAACTAATGCACGCTTCGTCTCCCTCCAACTGGCCGCCGATTATGTTAATGAAGCTCACACCTGAAAATCACTGGGGAAATCGGCTAGTGTGGTGCTGGCTTTAGGGACTCAAAACCCATCTGAGTTAATGGTGCTACCAAACATCCAGAACATCCAACAGGTTGCAATTTATTTGGCAGTCAGATGGGGAGTGCTTTCATGGTCTTGGCAGTAACCAAACTCACCACCTCCGATTCATGTTGAAAACTGACATTGTCCTGGTCTGATCTGATCTATGTCTGTAAACGTTTTCTTCTGCAAAGCAAAGACACATACCAGAAAAGTAACAGCAAGACACAGATTTTTAAGTGCCCTGTAAACAATGTTCTGCCAGTCAAAAAAATTGCTTTATGTGGCAAGTGCTTTTAAGTCCAAAATGTTGTTTAATCAGACTGAATCAACCTGACAAATCAGGTTATTCCAGAAAAAGCCATTTTTAAATAAAAATAGACCCTTGAGGTAACAAATGCAGGTTTTTGCAACTTTTTTCAATGTATGTTGTTTATTAAAATCAATCTTTTTCTCACATCTGACAAGGCCCCCCAGTGTGCATGAACATATGCATTCTACACAAGCCCTGAAGGGCAAATACACATCACAAAGCTTCCACAGGGCAAAGTCACTCCAATTGCATCCTAAATCCAGACTATGACAATGTTTTAATTTACATGGCACTCCTGTTCTTATTTCAGCAAGCATCAAGTTGATTTGCTGCCAAAATCGAGCATTGCAATACGTGACAGGGAAATTTCAGAGGCAGTTGTTTAATTTGTCATGCCTCTTATATTCTTAATCAGTGAGCGTGACAAACCCACCGACAGAGGAGGGCACAATTTCAGCTGGAAGACTGGCTGACATTCCCCACCAATGTTAAGTTGTTTCAGTTGTCACATTGTTCTTCAACAGAACAGAAGACCAATACAATGAATGCACACAGACACAAACATATTCAAATGCTTCTAATCCAAATATAGAATGATTACAATTACATTATCCTCCATATACTTACCCATGAATCACATGAAAAACAAATGGCAGAGGCTATTTGCACTAAGTGCAAATAAATAGTGATAGAGGCTATTCACACTAAGTCTAAATAGCACCAAAAAGCATCTTCTTTGCACTAAGTGCAAATAGTGTTAGATATTATTTACTCCCTTATTAAATATTAACATACAGTAGGGCATCATTGCACTGTGTTTATTGTGTTTATTTAGAGTCCCACAAACACCCAACACAAACCCCTACCCCTAAACCAAACTCCAACTTTCCCTTAAAAATATGAACTATGGTTCCCTATTGTCACTCACTCGATGTTGTGTCGATGTAGTGGCACTAGGGGTCACTCTTGGGAGCCCCAAACACCTCTGATTTTTGAAAAAAGGCCAATGGAAATTGGCGAGTGGAATTTGCATGCCACTCCCCTGGACATACAGGTATAAAAGGAGCTAGTATTCGTGACCATCACGAACTCAAAACATGGAAATAAACTCTCTTTTTACACTCTTCTGACAAAAACATCACTTTTGATATTTCCCTCTGAGATACCTCTCTCCACCGACTCACTGATGCAAAAGGATGGTGCTTAGATTAGAAATCAAAAAACAATACACAAATTCCAGAAACCAGTTATTTGGGTTATATACAGGAAAGCTGAGGAGTACAAAATCAAGACTTGATGCAGGTCAGACTCGAACCTGCTTCCCTGTGAGCCGAAAGCTCTTACGTGTCATGACAGTTTTCTCATTTTTCTTCATTCGCTGTCCACTGTCTATTTCAGTTAGTGTCCTCTCTTCTACTCTCCCTCTGAACACTACAGTCCAGTTCTTGTGGAGAGGAGACCATGTACATATTCAGTCTCTTTCTCCGTCCATAATTAGTTCAATTAGATGTGTCTTCATACATCTCAGCTGCTCCTGCTCAAATACACTTCTGAAGCTGAAAAGTAATTATGAGATGTGGGACTCCATCAAACCTCCAACTGGTATATTTAATTACTGTGGTAATAGTTGTTAATGACTTTGCTGATTGATTCATTGAGGGACGTAGGAGGTTTAAAGCAGAGCACACCACCACAAACATGCATAAGCAGGTGGTGTTTCTTACTTTTTTCTGGCCCTCATCTCCTCCCTTTGCTTCCTGTCCTCTTATTCTTTCCCCTTTCCTCTATAATGTTTTATTTTTTAATCTTATATTCATTTTCTGTTCCTTTTCTCACCTTACTTCTGTTCATTCTCCTTTCTTTGCACAGCTAAATGGAATGTTGTGTCTGTATTAACATACAATTGACCACAGTTACTTTTAATAATAAGTAAAGTTATATTTACTTGTAAATATAAATGTGCTTGTGTGCGTGAGCATGTATATCCATGTTTATATAATCTCATAGGATGCTGGTTTTATCCTCAAAATGCTGCTTGGGGACTACAAACAAGTGAAACGTCAAATTCTTCCCACTCTTAGAGGAGAAAAGTGTGTTTAAATGTGTCAGGATGCTCCAAAAACTGAAAATACAAAATCCCATTTTCTTAATTCCACTGGCGTACTGCTGGCTGACAAACATTATTAAAAACCCACATCTAAATCACACAATCATCACAAATTCTCCTCTCTAACCATAGTAAAACCTTCTGTTATACACAAGACCAACGTTTGCGTGTGAAAAAACGCAAAAAACTGCACTACGTAGCAGTGTGGTGTGTCTTGTTGGTGACTGCAGGGGTCAAACAAAGAAAAACAGGTAGTGCATGTTAATGATAACGAAGATAAACAGTGTGTATATGTGTGTGAATAAGTGTTTGTGTGAGCAGCATATTTAATTAGGCTGTGAGAATCAATTAGTATGCAGTGCGATATTAAAGTGAAGGTGAGGACCGGTGTGTCCTCTTATCTCGACTCACACGGACCAAATAAATGTTGGACTTCATGGCGGCCACACTAAACATTACCCTACATGCCCCTAACAATGGCCTTTGTATTCAAAAAATTATTCAGTGATGTTTCAAATCTGATTTGTGCAATTTCATTTAAGGTGAAATCACTGCTAAAAGGCAGATTTGATGGGCAAGTCCTTGAATTGATATTGCCTTTGTATTTAACAATGTGCCTACCCTGTATCTGAAACCCTTAAGTAGTTCTTGTAGTTTTACACATTTAAAATTTTATGAATTTGCTTGAGAAGGGGGAATATGGAGCATAGTGTAATTTTTTTTTTAGAACATTTTAAAATACTAGGTCAAAAACACTAATATCTTAAACCAATCAGGTCAGAGTAAACTGGTCTACGAAAACCACATTCCAATCAGGTTACAAGAAGCAGGTAGACCAGCCTTTGCAAAACTGTGCTTGCAAAACTCTTCTGAGGGAGAAAGTCATGCCAAAAGTGTGAGCGCATCAAAAGGGAAGACGGAACAATGTATTTCGGATTATTTCTGGAAAATATTTTTGCCACAAGCAAAAGTAATTTACACTTTTGCAATAGTTTATTTTTAAAAAAAATAAACTTGCATATATTTATTTTTTCTTACACTTGCAACTTGATTTACACCTTTACCAAACATTAAGTTCACATACAACAAATGTTTACTCTTGCAATTTGATTTACACTTTCACAAATCTTACTTTGTACATGCAAATCATTTAGGCACTTTTTTATCTATATAGTTAAATCACTTGGACAGCAACTGAATAAAAATAAACACAGCCCCAGTATTTAAATATGTCTATACCAATGAAGTACTTTATATGAAATGAGTTATATATATATATATATATATATATTCTAATATCATTGAGATCAAATTAAATAGATTTATGTTACCATGCGTTTCCTTCCTGTGACTTTAAGAGCAGTGTTCTATTTTGGGATTACAATGTGCATGCTGAGACTTGACAATCAAACTATGAAAACAGTCTCACTTCTCAGACCACTGGTTACCCTCTAAAAATCAAAATATTATACTGTATTTGGTATAATCACATTAGAGTGGTATTAAAAACATTGAGAAAATATCTATTTTCTGGTTATAGTAAAGCATTGATGCAAGCCTAATGTGATTTATAAATATCAGCTAATTCACAAGGATAAATATTTTGTAAATTACACACTATCTTATACATACAATTGTATTTGGCAAAGAACATCCATCAGCATTGTGGAAGTGCAAAGCAGTTGTTAATTAACGTTAAAGGAAGTGTTTAATCATAATTTACACTTATTAATGAAAGCAATTATGCTTGCTTCTTAATACATAAACAAATACTTTCATGATGCTCAATGGCATTGAATTTGAAACCTAATAAATAATTCTGAAACTTAGAGGTAGAAATACAAATTAATATGTGCTCCACGAAGAATAAAGCAGTTGATCGTACACTTACAAAAAAAAAAACAGACACACAGGTGTGCACCAATGCTTTGAAATTTTAGCATGAAATGAGGCAGTCTTTCAGTGCACCTCTGAATAGAGGCCGATATGTTGTTTTGGCTGAAATTCACTCATAGTCAGCTCCAGATCATTAACCCCCCGCAACCCCTATTTTGTCTTATTTTCACTTTATTCTTTTTCCTGTCTAACCCGGTTTGTCCTGCCTGCTTATTTCAAACCCAATCAGTTTGTATACACTTCAGCTGTAATGCTATTTTACCTCCTGGAAAGGTTACACTGAAAAAAATGTGTGTACATGGCAGATTGCTGTAGGAGGCAGTTAGGTGTGTTTACTTGTGTATTTTTGTCACATATTTGTTACAGGAGAGCTGAATTTGTGTGTGCTCTCAAAGGACGAATTATGTGTTCATTAAATGAAGAGCATATTGTAAATATGAAAAATGAATGGCAGCTGTGGTTGCCAGAAATTTAACGTAAAAAATATGGTGACTGTGTTTTAGGATTTGCAAGAATTTTGATGCCTGTATATTTTATGGTTCACAACCGTTTATATTATTAAATGATACAAACTTGATATACTAACCTTCAGAAACTATAAATATCTGCTTTTTACTTCAAAATGCATCGTTAATCAATGTAGTCACTACAAAAAGTGATGACTTAGAAGTGGCCCCTCCAGGAGCAATAATTAATACACATGAAGACAATGCACAGTGTTACTCACACAAACACAAAACACCATCAGTGTAACACTTGACAATAAAATAATGCAATAAACATGAACTAAACTGCATAAATAACATAGAACACCCCAATGTACATAACTGATATAAAAATAAGAAGAAACAACTATTTCCGTAAAATAGAATGAAATGTGATGGGTCATGCAGGGACTTCTGGGAATGCCCGATTATTGTTTTTCACCATATTTTGTACAATGTTTTACTGTAACATTACAAGTATTGTCTTGTTAAATATATTATAATTTTTTTACTTTATATGTTACAGTAACTACCCATTACTCTTTCGTCATGGTACTATTAACTCTCTCAACTGAAGTGCTGGTCATGTGCATGGCAACAATACACAGCTGTGCTCGCTTGTCAAAGTGTAAAGGCCACGCCTTCTCATGAATAATATCAAGAACACCCATGATGTAGAGGAGCTGAAATTCAATGGAAAGCTAAACCATGTACGTCACGTCCTGTGACGTTGACTCGATGTTCATTTCAAACCCGGAAGATGAAAATAGCCCTCTTGAAATAATAAAAACTAATGTTGACGTTCTCTTCCCTTGTGTGCAAGGCATATATATACCTGTTAACATCTCAAAAAATGTGTTGTAATGTTTCATGACCCTTTAAAGCAGAATGATGACAATTTATGTGTGCAGTCATGACCTCCTGCAAAGTTACATACCCGCTTTATGATACAAGCACTTATTACATTTGAAATTCTTTAGCTTTCTTATTCTAAAATTCCTTCAAAGCATTTAACAAAAAATTATCCTGTAATTTTAATTGAGTAGTTATTTGGATTGTAGTCATCTGGCAATGTTTTGGTTAAATCATTGCATAAATACTGCAGCTGCTGTATAAGTTATGCATAACAAAATTCTAGATAATATGTCAAATGCTCTGATCTTGATCGTTAAGGTTCCACTGATGAGCAGTGCCATTGTAACACACCAAGGGAAGAATGTTGCCACATCCATACAAAGGTGTTGTTTAGAGAGTGCAGACAAGGTCAAAACAAATAGTTTAATTAAATTCAGTTGTAGGTGTCTGGTTGAATATTTGTGATGTTGCAATATGCCAAGGGCACTCTCTGCTACAAATGCAACTGGCTAGCAGTACCTGAACAATTGGCAGCATATCATGAAGTGCTGCATATGTAAGGACTGCAGTCAGTAAGGATGCAAATATTGGCAGCCTGTTAAGTCAGAGGTCATTTGTTTTTTTGGCATACTTGTATTCTATGCAGTGATGTACCTGATATAATTACAGCTATAGTTTAGAAATACCTAAATATATCAGTGCACAAATATTCAGTATTATGTAGAACTCGAGTTGCAAAGTACATCTGAAATGTATTGTTCTTATAGCTACATTCTTGATAAGAGTAGTTGTTCTTAATTTGTTAAATATAGTAGTATTATGGAATATTTGCTATATTACTATATTGATTATGTGACTTTCCTATAATTGTATTAATAAAAACAGAAAACAGTAAAATATAATTATTTATTTTACTTATGAGTCATTTGTGTAACAACATGCTAACGTTAGACTCAGGAATCAATTGCTAACTTCAATCTCTTGTGCATTTTTATTGAAACAGGAATTAGGAGTGGGACATACTGTATATCATTATACTACACAAACATCCATGGGCTTTATTTTTGTGACCGCGATAGGTGCAACGCTACGGGCAGCACTACATGCAATAACTGAGCTCTTTGTCTTATCTAATTTTTGTGAGAGTGCTAATTTTAGTGTTTACTCTATCTGTGGGTGTATGCGTACAAACTGTATACTGTATTTTTTAGTTAATGTATTCATTGTATCATCAGTATGACTCTCTCCAGGACATAGACAGCCTGTGGTTATGCTGATGTATATTACAGACTGATATGAAGGAGGGGCACTCAGTCATCTGCTATTAACATGACTCACAGAGGCACCAGCATGGAACAGTTCACTCTGTTCTGGTAGTGGTTATAAAGCTGTCAGCACCTCTCTACAATCCCTTTCCTACAAAAACCAATTTATGGTTCCATCCCCTCCTCTCTCCACACTATCCAATGTTACTCGAGACCTGTAATTCACATCCATTGTTTAAAAGAGCATCTACAACAGCAACATCTCCTGTGTTTGTACAATTGCATAGTGTAATATATAATACAAGGCGTATAAAGTGTATCAGCTAGCTTTTCTTTTTATACCAAAGGCCAGTGTGATTTAAATCAAGCTGCGTAACAATACACACAGCAGTCGTGATTTCCACCACACTGACTGACTCAGCATGAATAAAAAGCCAAATGAAAATATGTTGATAATTACCCTCTTTCTCTCATGGTGTCCTTTTCCGTTCATCTGCCTTTATTATTCTTTATTTTTCCTGTAGTGTAGACATGATTTTATTTTCTATGTTAATGTAAAAGGGTTAAGGATATGTTATGCAATCATAGCTTGGTTTGAGTATCACTCTGTTTTACTGCCATCACTCATTCTGAATGAAATGGATTTTGTCTTTCCATATCTATTTAAATGGTTAGTTCACCCAAAAATGAAAATTCTCTCATAATTTACTCACCCTCATGCCATTCCAGGTGTGTATGACTTTCTTTCTTCTGCAGAACACATTTTAAGAAAAAAAAAAAGAAAAGAAAAATATCTTAGCTCAGTAGGTCCTTAAAATGCAAGTGGATAGTGGTCAGACTTTTGAAGCTCCACACAACTCCAGCAATTAAATTAATGTCTTCTAAAGCAACACGATCGCTTTTTAATATTTAAGTACTTCTTAACTAGAAAGCATTGCTTCCGGTCAGCAGCGGTATATGTGTGTGATGTAATCGCATTGGTATGTTCACGTGAGAATTGTGCGACACACCCGGAAGAACAGCGCTGTTTACATCTGAGTAGTTCGCTGTACAGAAGCTTTGTTGTCACACCATGTGCTCTCGTGACATGAATGCGCATACTGCTGCTGACTGGAAGTGATGGTTTGTTGTTAAAAAGTACTTAAATATTGATCTTTTTCAAACCAAAAGTGATTGTTTCATTTTAGAAGACATCATCGTATGGATGATGTTTATACTGACTGTGATTTTTGGAGCTTCACAGGTCTGATCACCATCCGCTTGCATTTTAAGGACCTACTGAGCTGAGGTATTTTTCTATTTTTCTTCAAATGTGTTCTGCTGAAGAAAGAAAGGCATACACACCAGGTATAGCATGAGGGTGAGTAAATGATGAGATAATTTTCATTTTTTGGTGAACTATCCCTTTAATAATTAATTAATCTTACTTTTTAATTAATTATTAAAGGGATAGTTCACCCCAAAATGAAAATTCTCTCCTTACTTATTTTTGGACCATTGTAATTACTAAGGCAGGACAACCACATTCCATTTTACTGACTTACAAACTCACAGATCATGAGTAGTTTGTCATCTGGGTTCTGCTGAGGCCAAGCGTACATTATTGTGAGATATATGGAAATGAGCACAGCACAAGTCATGAAGAAATACAGAATATCATAGAGTAAGAGAATTTCCATTTTAATTTATGCATCTCTCTCTCTGTGTGTGTGTGTGTGTGTGTGTGTGTGTGAGTGAGAGAGAGAGATCTCTGCCAAGGCACTGCAGTCAATTCCACTTGACGAGAGAATGTCTGAATCACAACATTTCTCTCTCTCTCTCAGTGGTAAACTAGTGTGAAAGCATCAGCTTAGGTCAGATGTGTGTGAATAAATAGCTGACTCTATAGTACTGAAGGCAAAATGAGGTTATGGGGATCCAATAAACTTTGCAACAAGGTTACAGTCACATAGCAGAACAGGATTCTCATCATCACAGTATGTTCTTTCTTTCTTTCTTTCTTAAAGGATAGTTCACCCAAACATTTAAATTCTCTCATTATGTACTCACCCTCATGATATCCCAGGTGTGTATGACTTTCTTTATTCGCCAGAACACATGCGAAGGAAAATAGAAAAATGTCTCAGCTCAGTAGGTCCTTAAATTCCCAGGAGGCCGCTACACTCCTGGTAGAGTGGGCTCGTAACCCCGCAAGGGGTGGCACGTCCTGAGCCTGATATGCCATCACGATGGCGTCAATGACCCAGTGGGCGATCCTCTGTTTGGAGACAGCGCTTCCTTTCCGCTGTATACCAAAGCAGACAAAGAGCTGCTCGGAGCTTCTAAAGCTCTGCGTGCAATCCAAATAGATGTGTAAAGCTCGCACTGGACACAGCAACGCCAAAGCTGGGTCTGCCTCCTCCTGGGGCAGCGCTTGCAGGTTCACCACCTGATCCCTAAAAGGGGTCGTGGGAACCTTGGGCACATAGCCCGGTCGGGGTGTCAGGATCATGTGAGTGTAACCTGGACCGAACTCCAGGCACGATTCGCTGACAGAGAACGCCTGCAGGTCCCCTACCCTCTTGATGGAAGTGAGAGCGCAGTCTTCAAAGAGAGTGCCTTAAGCTCAGCTGACTCCAAGGGCTCAAAGGGAGCTCCCTGTAGACCCGAAGGACTACAGAGAGGTCCCATGAGGGGACGAGGTGTGGTCTGGAGGGATTCAACCTCCTAGCATCTCTCAGGAACCTGATAATCAAGTCGTGCTTCCCCAAGTACTTACCATCTACTGCATCGTGATGAGCTGAAATAGCGGCTACATACACCTTCAAGGTGGAGGGGGACAACCGCCCCTCCATCCTCTCCTGCAGGAAGGAAAGCACCGATCCGACTGCGCATCTCTAGGGGTCTTCGCATCGGGAAGAACACCACTTAGCGAACAGACGCCACTTTAAGGCATACAGGCGCCTCGTAGAGGGAGCCCTAACCTGAGTGATCGTGTCTACCACCGCGGGTGGGAGGCAACTTTGGTCTTCCGCGTCCCGTCCTAGGGCCAGACGTGGAGATTCCAGAGGTCTGGTTGTGGGTGCCAGATGGTGCCCTGTCCCTGAGAAAGAAGGTCCTTCCTCAGGGGAATTTGCCGGGGGGTCTGTCGCGAGGAGCGTGAGATCCAAGAACCATGTCTGGGTGGGCCAGTAGGGTGCAACTAGGATGATCTGCTCCTCGTCCTCCCTGACCTTGCACAGGGTCTGTGCAAGTAGGCTCACTGGGAGAAATGCATATTTGCATAGTCCAGGAGGCCAGCTGTGTACCAGCACATCTATACTGAGGGGTGCCTCGGTCAGGGCGCACCAAAGCGGGCAGTGGGACGATTCCCGGGAAGCAAACAGGTCTACCTGTGCTCGAACGAATCGACTCCAAATCAGTTGGACCACCTGAGGGTGGAGTCTCCACTCTCCCCTGAGGGTAGCCTGACATGACAGTGCATCTGCTGTGGTGTTGAGGTCGCCCAGGATGTGAGTGGCTCATAGCAACTTTAGGCGCTGCTGACTCCAGAGGAGGAGACGACGAGAGTTGTGCTATGCAACGGGAGCGTAGACTGCCTTGACGGTTGATGTACGCTACCGTCGCTGTGTTGTCCGTCCGGACCAACACATGCTTGCCCTGGATCAATGGCCAAAACCTCCGCAGGGCGAGCAGTATTGCCAACAACTCAACAAAGGCAGTTGATGTGCCAATGCAGCCGCGGGCCAGTCCAGGAGCTGGCGGCTGTGTGCCTGTTGCATACAGTGCCCCAGCCCATCTTGGAGGCATCTGTTGTAACCACGACGCACCTGGAGACCTGCTCTAGGGGAACCCCTGCCCATAGAAATACAAGGTTGGTCCAAGGACTGAAGAGGCGGCGACAGATCGGCGTGATGGTCACATGATGCGTCCCGTGGCGCCATGCCCATCTCGGGACTCGAGTCTGAAGCCAGTGCTGAAGTGGTCTCATATGCATCAATCCAAGCGGTGTGGCCACCGCTGAGGATGCCATATGCCCCAGGAGCCTCTGAAAAAGTTTCAGTGGAACCCCTGTCCTCCATCTGAACGCCTTCAGACAGATCAGCACCGACTGTGCGTGCTTGTTCATGAGGCGCGCTGTCATCGAGACTGAGTCCAACTCCAAACTGAGAAAAGAGATGCTCTGAACCAGGGAGAGCTTGCTCTTTTCCCAGTTGACCCAAAGCCCCAGTCGGCTGAGGTGCCGGAACACGAGGTACCTGTGTGTGCACAGCAACGCTCGAGAGTGAGCTAGGATTAGCCAGTCATCTAGATAGTTGAGGATGCGGATGCCCACTTCTCTTAGCGGGGCAAGAGCTGCCTTTGCGACCTTCGTGAAGACGTGAGGGGACAAGGACAGGCCGAAGGGGAGGACCTTGTACTGGTATGCCTGGCCTTCTAAGGCAAACCGCAGGAAGGGTCTGTGTCAAGGTAAGACCGAGACGTGGAAGTATGTGTCCTTCAGGTCTACCGCCGCGAACCAATCTTGATGCCGGACGCTCACTAGAATGCGTTTTTGCGTCAGCATCTTGAACGGGAGTCTGTGCAAAGCCTGGTTCAGTACTCGCAGGTCCCGGATTGGTTGCAACCCACTGCCTTTCTTCGGTACGAAAGAAAGTAAGGGCTGTAGAACACTTTCTTCATCTCGGCTGGAGGGAATGGCTCTAGCCACGCGCCCAAACTCCGGGCGAGGAGGACCAAGGGAATGATCATGTGGAACGTACCTGCGGGTGGGGCGGAGCGGCACCATTGAGGGTAGTGAGAGCGGGGGAGCTGAAAGACCAGGACCGGGCAGTAAAAGGTGCCTCCCATGATCCTGTCAGCTCCTCATGCACTTCCGGAAAGAAAGGGACTGGGACGGGGCATGGCCGTGGGCGGTGCCCTGAGCCTAGGAACCAATCGTCGAGCCACGAGGGTTCAGGGGAGAGTGGAGGCTTTCACTCTAACCCAACGCTCGCGGCCGCCCGGGAAAGCATGTCCGTCATTTCCACGTCGGCCTGAAACTGGGCGACCATTCCCGAAGGAGGAAGCCCAGCCAAAGCCTCTGTGTCAAACTGGACGAGCCCCGCTCTCCGATGCTGCGCTCGATAACTCATCGTCTTCCCAGGCTCCAAACGAGCGGTCGAAATCGCCCTGAGACGAGCCGGCAGTCTCATCCGAGAGCCCAACCGGGGCAAGCGAGCATGCTGGGGAATGGGAGGTCCGTGGGGGGATACCCGGCGGAGGTGGTCCCATTGATGTCCCCAAATCTCCCCCAGTGCTAACTGATGCAGCCTCAAACCCGTAGGTAGAAGCACCGGTGTGGGGAGCCGCTGACCATGTCATGTTCTCGCAATGAGGACATGACTCATCCACGAACGATGTCTCCATGTGGGCAGTGCCCAGACACATAAGACAGCGATCGTGGCTGTCAGAAGCGGAGAGATAACTACCGCAACCAGGAATAACACACAAACGAATAGGCATCTTTAAAAAGACGTTTTGTGTGTGCCGTTCTTTTTGTGAATGAAAATATACTCTTTTAGAATATACTCTCTTATTTTCGCTCTGCCGAAGTGCCCAGGGGCGTTCTCTGCACTCCATGGGTGCAGAGGGGGAGAAGCCGCTGAAATGTGTTGTAAATCCAGCAGTTTTGAGGTGCGTCTTTGGAGGGAATTGAATTCAGTGCACTGAATACAACCGCTCGGCTCCGAAGAGAAAATCTGAATGAGTGGTTGCATACCAGCTCCCTTTATACCCGTATGTCCGGGGGAGTGGCATGCAAATTCCACTCGCCAATCCTGATTGGCCTTTTTTCAAAAAAGCAGAGATGTTTGGGGCTCCCAAGAGTGACCCCTAGTGTCACTACATCGACACAACGTCACAACAAGTGAGTGACAGATAGGGAACATGAGATTACCTCGGTATCCATGGCAACTGAATACGTCACACGAGAGACTACTTGGACTCCACCCTCTCCTGAAGTGTTGGATTATAGTTAAAAAGTACTTAAATATTGATCTTTTTCGCACCAAAAGCGATCATATCGCTTTAGAAGACATTAATTTAACAGCTGGAGTCGTATTGATGACGTTTATGCTGACTGTCTACGATTTTTGGACCTTCAAAAGTGAAATAGCCATTTACTTGCATTTTAATGACCTAATGGAGTTAATTAACAGAGGTTCGGGAGGAGCATGTTAATTTTAATCTGACAAATCACAGCCCACGAACAAGAGTATATAAGCTGCTGCTTACCAGGCAGATGGATCATAGGATGCAACTTCCCTGCAAAGCATTCGGCTCCACCAGAACAGCTCTTCCATCCAAACAGTCTCGTTATTCAACAGAAGCTGCTACAGCAGCCCTTTGTTCTTAGCAGAATTGATGGCTACCATGTTAAGTGTTATATATTTATTTATTTATTTTTATTTCTTTTTTTACCCTATCTGTCTTTCTATGCTCCATTCGATGAAGCAGTTTATAGTGTGAAGTTGCTGCCACAAACTGGCTGCTCCTGCACTTTAAAAATGTGAAATAGCTCTCTGCGACTGCTCATATGTTCTCTTATCTAAACTTTCCACCCAGAAAGCAGTGCCAGCTGCCTCCGCGAACAGGCGCCGTTCCGGCTTCATGCCATTAGAATTACATTTTTTGAAAGCGAGAGAAACAAAGATTAACTATTCAATCCAACCACCATTTCAGCCCCAGCATGTTTAATCAGGTTCTGCCACACAGGTGATGCCTGTCAGCCTCATTACCTCGCTGCAGCTTGTTTAGGGGGCGTGCTCTATTCAGCGATTCAACATGAATGTCCTTCTAACATGAATATCATGATTGTTTCTCCCTCCAAAGTCCCCTTCGGAGCGTGATTTATTTAATTCTGAACACAGGGGCATCATGCAACACAGAACTCCCTTCAATCGACCGATAAGCTAATGACAAATTCTTTTCAAACAAACCAGACATTTTAACGCAAGCTCGCTGCCACGCAGCACTCACTCTGACCATTCCACAGCACACTGCAGTTATACAATAGTGATGGGTCATTCATGAACGATTCGTTCATTTTGAACGAATCTTTTATGTGACTCAGAAGAACGAGTAGTCTCAGAGAGTGATTCGTTCATTTTGTGTTGGCCACGCATGTGCATTGCGCAATCTCCATTCCTTTGTTACGTGAAAACCGCATAGGAGCTGTACAGGAAACAGAAATGATTAGTTCACCTCTTGACTCTTTTGGTTCGAGTCGTTTGTTCTTTTGTCACATGACAGCCGTATACGCTATGCATTGCTCACACAGGAAACAGAAATGATTAGTTCACCTCTCGAGTCTTCTGGTCCGAGTCGTTTGTTCTTTTGTCACATGACAGCCATATACGCTATGCATTGCTCACACAGGAAACAGAAATGATTAGTTCACCTCTCGAGTCTTCTGGTCCGAGTCGTTCGTTCTTTTGTAAGGCGTATATGCACAACTGTATATATATATATATATATTGGAGATACTACAAAAACAGGGTCCATTTTTTCCTGTAGGCTAGGCTAAACCCTAAGGTTTATTATTTATTGATTATTAAGACCTCTCATGCACCAAATAACTTTTGGCGGGAAATGTTAATTTATGTATTTTATATACATTTATGCAGTACAGATATATTACTATTATTATTATAATTAAAACAGCAACAGTAAGACATTTTAAATAAGTTCAATATTAAAAAAAAACAAAAAAAAAACTATTACAAAAAGTATATTTATTTGCAACAACAAATTAACAGCAAAGAGATTCCTGTTGTTAGAATAGCTGCGCTGCATCATCATGGTAATATTTCAGGCGAAGATAAAGTGGAAGTGACGTACACTATATTGCCAAAAGTATTCGCTCACCTGCCTTTAGACGCATATGAACTTAAGTGACATCCCATTCTTAATCCATAGGGTTTAATATGACGTCGGCCCACCCTTTGCAGCTATAACAGCTTCAACTATTCTTGGAAGGCTTTCCACAAGGTTTAGGAGTGTGTTTATGGGAATTTTTGACCATTCTTCCAGAAGCGCATTTGTGAGGTCAGACACTGATGTTGGACGAGAAGGCCTGGCTCACAGTCTTCGCTCAAATTCATCCCAAAGGTACTCTATCGGGTTGAGGTCAGGACTCTGTGCAGGCCAGTCAAGTTCTTCCACACCAAATTCGCTCATCCATGTCTTTATGGACCTTGCTTTGTGCACTGGTGTGCAGTCATGTTGGAACAGGAGGGGTCCATCCCCAAACTGTTCCCACAAAGTTGGGAGCATGGAATTGTCCAAAATCTCTTGGTGTGCTGAAGCATTCAGAGTTCCTTTCACTGGAACTAAGGGGCCAAGCCCAGCTCCTGAAAAACAACCCAACACCATAATCCCTCCTCCACCAAACTTCACAGTTGGCACAATGCAGTCAGACAAGTACCGTTCTCCTGGCAACCGCCAAACCCAGACTCGTCCATCAGATTGCCAGATGGAGAAGCATGATTCGTTACTCCAGAGAACGCGTCTCCACTGCTCTAGAGTCCAGTGGCGGCGTGCTTTACACCACTGCATCCGACGCTTTGCATTGCACTTGGTGATGTATGGCTTGGATGCAGCTTCTCGGCCATGGAAACCCATTCCATGAAGCTCTCTACACACTGTTCTTGAGCTAATCTGAAGGCCACATGAACTTTGGAGGTCTGTAGCGATTGACTCTGCAGAAAGTTGGCGACCTCTGCGCACTATGCGCCTCAGCATCCGCTGACCCCGCTCTGTCATTTTACGTGGTCTACCACTTCGTGGCTGAGTCGCTGTCATTCCCAATCGCTTCCACTTTGTTATAATACCACTGACAGTTGACTGTGGAATATTTAGTAGCGAGGAAATTTCACGACTGGACTTGTTGCACAGGTGGCATCCTATCACAGTACCACGCTGGAATTCACTGAGCTCCTGAGAGCGGCCCATTCTTTCACAAATGTTTGTAGAAGCAGTCTGCATGCCTAGGTGCTTCATTTTATACACCTGTGGCCATGGAAGTGATTGGAACACCTGAATTCAATTATTTGGATGGGTGAGCGAATACTTTTGGCAATATAGTGTATGTCTTTCATTACTCCCTTCATCAAGGGTGTTCGAAAAGGGAGATGGGCAAGATGGCAGGCTAGACACACACATTTGATAGAGCGGCCTGGTTAGTCTCTGAATTTAGACTCGGAAAAAGAGTATATCTCTGATCTACACCCACCAGAAGAACACTTTAAAGCCTGACTGTGCACATTATATTGCTAAATGAGTAAGTCACCTCAGCAATCAAAACATCCCAAAATAATCATTCCTCCAGCTGCGGGTGTGAACAAGATGGCCTCGGAGTCGGCCTCAGGTGATAAAGAGATAGAGGTTGAGGATGGGAATATAGAAAGACGACGAGATTCTTCTCATATCACTCCAACCAAGCCAAAAATAATAAAGAAATTAAGATCAGATGATAATGAAATCTCCAAAGCTGTACTATTGCAGGCCATCAATTCACTAAATGTACATTTTGACTCTCAAGACAAAAAGTTGGAAGACTTGGTGGACCAAATGCGAAAAAACAGCATTATGATTGCAGAGATTTCCAAGGCCGCTGAATTCAATGCAGCTGAGTTTAAAGACTGGAAAATATAGAGGGCAGACCTGAACAAATCAGTCGAATGTCTAACTAAAGAGCTGGAGAGCAGAACATCCGAGTTGGAGTGGTACAAGATGAGGTGGAATCTCCAGATCAAAGGAATGAAGGAGAAACCGGATAAGGATTCCTGCAGAGAAGTAATGGAACTTATTGCTGAGTTGACACCTCATCTTGTACACAAGTTGGAGGATATTATAGACACTGTGCACCGAATTGGGAAAAAAGAAGCAGGGAAACAGAGACAGATGATAGTACAATTCACAATGCGGAAACACTGGGATGAGATTTGGAAGTCAACGAAAAATTCTTCAGTGTGCGTGGAACGTGGAGTGAGATTCATGGAAGATCTAACAAGAGAGGATTGAAATGCTGTGTTGTGCTGTGGCCTTTGATTGAGAAAGCACAGAAAGATGGAAAGAAGGCTTACTACCAGGGTCCCCAAGGTTACACTGAAGGAGACGTATTGGAGCAACCTGAACTTTTGTTTGAACTGAAGTGGTGGGTTGTCTGTGTGAGCTATGACATTTATGAGACATAATAGGTCATGAGGTATAGTTTATGTTACTTTAACTGTATTTCAAACTTGAAAGTTTGCATCCTTTATAAGGAGTGTAATTTCTTATTTTTGTTCTGAGTTCTATGTTTCCTGTTAAGATACCCTTCTCTTTAATTTCACTTAATGTTAGGGGCATACATACAAAGTGAAAAGAAAAGCAATGTTTTTATTTTGCAAAAGTCAGGGCCCTCATTTTACATTTCTGCAAGAAACTCATTCTAGTTCAGATGATGTCCCCTTCTGGTCAAATCAGTGGGGTGATAATATTATATTTAGTCATTATAGCACTCATTCTGCAGGTGTGGCAATCTTGTTTAATAACTGTCCAGGGAAAATAATTTCCTCCAGAGCAGACTTAATTGACATTGGGTAGCAGTGGTGTTGAACATTGAAGGTATTTTTTTCATCTTGATTAATCTTAATGGTCACAATAATGTTAAACGAAATCAACATTTGCTTTTTGATATTTCCACTTTAATCTCTGAATTGAAGACGTTATACCTAACAGAAAATATTATTGTAGGAGACTTTAATGTAGTACAAGATGAGGCACTTGATCGATATCCATCAAAATACGACGATTCACGGACAAATCCTTCAATTTTGGATTTTTGCAACAGCCATAAAATGATAAATGTGTGGAGACATCTTAATCGTAGACAGTTTTCTTGGCTCAAATCCAATGCATCCAGCAAATCAAGAATCTATTACTGGCTTATTTCAGACCATTTGTTCACTTATGTTAAGGACTGCACTATTTCTGCAGCTCCTCTTACGGATCATTGTAGTACTTCTTTATTTGTTAAACCAAAAAACTGGAGATTCACGCAACAAGTGCTACTGGAAGTTTAATGCTGATCTGCTTTTAATGAAGGATTTTGTGACAGAATAAAACAGTTAATTGAGAGTGTCAAAAACAATGAAGAAGTAAATTCTAGTGTAAACAGATGGGAATATCTTACATTTAAAATCTGGGAATTTTCCATTAATTATAGTAAAATTTTATGTTGTGTCTTTTCGTACATTTACATTTCCGTAACAATGTTTCGTTTTCATTGTTGATGGGTTTTCGAGCAGGGGGATCGCCAAACTGGATCGCGCAACCTTAAAGCCCAGGGCCCCCCCGGGAAGTCAAGGGCCCCTGGGCACTGGCCCCATTGGCCTGGTCAGTAATCCATCTCTGCCTTTATCCTCTGCATTGATGATGAATTTAGAGTCCTCTGTGATAGTGAATTACAAACTGAAGAACTTGATTTAGCTATTCAAAAACTTAAATTAAACAAATCACCAGGCCCTGATGGATTTACATCTAATTTTTATAAATTATTTTGGAATGATGTGAAATAGATGATGTTTAATGTGTTTGTAGAGTCCATTGAAGAAGGATGTTTAAGTTGTACTCAGAGTCAAGGAGTGATTACATTATTACCTTAACCAGGTAAGGACTCAAGGTATGTAGACAGTCTTCATACAATAACTTTACTCAACAACAATTATAAAATCTTTGCACATATTTTTGCAAATAGATTAAAATGGGATTAAACATTATAATTAGGTTTCACAATCAGGACTTCTTAAAGCACAGTCTATTCACAATAATATAAGATTGGTTATTGATTTGTTGGATTATAGTGATTGGATAGAGGATGACAGATTTATTTTATTTTTGGATTTTAAAAAGGCATTTGATATGTTAGAGCATTCTTTTCTTTTCCGTGCCTTGCAGTCTTTTGGACCAAAGTAGAATACTTGTCTAGGGTCACATATCCTGCAATGGCATTAGCTCCTTCTTAAAAGAAATGAATCAAAACATGTATAAAGTTATTTGGAAAAACAAACTCATATTAGGAAATCATCCTGGTTACTTTTGTAACCTCCGTTCCCTGATGGAGGGAACGAGATGTTGTGTCGATGTAGTGACACTAGGGGTTGCCCTTGGGAGCCCCAAACACCTCTGAACTTTGAGAAAAGGCCAATGGGAATTTGGCGAGTGGAATTTGCATGCCACTCCCCTGGACATACGGGTATAAAGGGAGCTGGCTCGCAACCACTCATTCAGGTTTTGTGCTGAGGAGCCGAGAAAAGGTCCCGGCCATTTTAACGGGTAGTTCAGTGTTATGGTAGGGGGGACACAATATCTCGGTCCCTCCATCAGGGAACGGAGATTACGACAGTAACCAGGATGTTCCCTATCTGTCACTCACTCGGCAGACCATTGCGTGCCTCATAGCCAGCGCACCTGGCCATCACGTAACCTCCCCCAATGCTCCTACAAGTGTCGTACGGTCCCTTGCACCTCAGGGACAAGTTGACTGCCCAAAAACAGGACAGGCTACCCCAGCCGTGGCCTCTTCTCTTCTTTTTTCTCCCCAAAAAAGAGTGGAAATCAATGGACTGGGGGTCATAATTGTTCGCGTCGGGGAGGGGTGTCACTCCCAATGGAAAGACACCGCGGAGAACACACCCTGCCCGAAGGGGAGGTAACGTGTGAAAATACATCACATGGTCTTACCGAGTTTTGTTGGCAGTGTCGCATGTGGAGAAGTCCCCATGGTAGGTCTCATCAAGAGGGGACGGAGCTCTACAAACATGGCGACCGGTGGCAAAGGGGACTCTGCCCAAGGAAGATGTGGGTTTACCAACATTGAAAATGTCTCGCGGAAGATACATCACACGGGGTTACAGACAGGCAACCAGCGCATGTGGAGCACCTACCCCAGTACAGGGCCTACTAGCACACATACTGGGCCGGCATCGAGTTTCTCCGCGAACTCGCCTGCCACAGGGCTAAGGAGGAAGGACATCCAGGGTCCACGGTCTCGTGAACACGGCTGGGGGGTAAAGGTGCACATCTCCCCCTCCAGGAGGGGAAAGGCGATGTACGCAAGCGATACACCTGGCCAGTTGTCCTGCACACTTACCTGTTTGTACCTGACAATACACGGGACGAAAATGGCACAACCCAGAGATTGTAGAATCTCGCAAAGGTATTGGGTGTTGCCCTGCCCGCTGCTCTACAGATGTCTGCTAAAGAGGCGCCATTGGTCAGGGCTCAGGAGTCCGTCACACTCCTGGTAGAGTGTGCTCATAGCCCCAAGGGGGGTGGCACGTCCTGGGTGTGATATGCCAAGGCGATGGAGTCAATGACCCAGTGGGCAATCCTCTGTTTGGAGACAGTGCTCCCTTTCCGCTGTCTTCCAAAGCAGACAAAGAGCTGCTCAGAGCATCTAAAGCTCTGCATGCGATCCAAATAGATGCGCAAAGTGCGCACCAGACACAGCAATGACAAGGCTGGGTCTGCCTCCTCCTGGGGCAGCGCTTGCAGGTTCACCACCTGATCACGAAACGGGGTCGTGGGAACCTTGGGCACATAGCCCGGTCGGGGTCACAGGACCACGTGAGAGTATTCCGGACCGAACTCCAGGAACGTGTCGCTGACAGAGAATGCCTGCAGGTCCCCTACCTTCTTGATGGACGTGAGTGCAGTCAGGAGGGCAGTCTTCAAAGAGAGTGCCTTTAACTCAACTGACTCCAGGGGCTTAAACAGGGCTTCCCGCAGGCCCTGTAGGACCACGGAGAGATCCCATGAGGGAATGAAGCGCGGTCTGGGAGGGTTCAGCCTCCTCGCGCCACTAAGGAACCTGATGATCAGGTCGTGCTTCCTGTTGCGAGGAGTGTGAGGTCCGAGAACCAAGTCTGGGTGGGCCAGTAGGGTGCTACTAGGACGACCTGCTCCTCATCATCCCTGACCTTGCACAGGGCCTGAGCTAGTAGGCTCAATGGGGGGAACGCATACTTGCGTAGCCCCCGGGACCAGCTGGACCACCTGGATCTCCCCTGAGCATGACCTGCCGTGACAGCACGTCCGCAGCACTGTTGAGGTCGCCCGGGATTTGAGTGGCTCGCAACGACTTGAGTCACTGCTGACTCCAGAGGAGGAGATGGCAGGCGAGTTGCGACATGCGATGGGAGTGCAAGCCACCTTGGCGGTTGATGTATGCTACCATCGCCATGTTGTCCATCCGGACCAACACGTGCTTGCCCTGGATCAACGGCCAAAGCCTCCACAGGGAGAGCAACACTTCCAGCAACTCGAGGCAGTTGATGTGCCAACGCAGTCACGGCCCTGTCCAGGAGCCGACGGCTGCATACCCGTTGCACACGGTGCCCCAGCCCGACTTGGAGGCACCTGTCGTGATGACGACTCACCTGGAGACCTGCTCTAGGGGAACCCCTGCCCATAGAAATGCCAGGTCCATCCAAGGGCTCAACAAGTGGCGACAGATAGGCGTGATGACCACGCAATGTGCCCCGTGGCGCCATGCCCATCTCGGGACTCGAGTCTGAAGCCAGTGCTGAAGCGGTCTCATATGCATCAGCCCGAGCGGTGTGACCACCGCTGAGGATGCCATATGCCCCATGAGCCTCTGAAATTGCTTCAGTGTGACCGCCGTTCTCCGCCTGAACTGATTTCAGGCAGTTCAACACTGACTGCGTGCACTCGCTCGTGAGGCGCACCATCGTCGAGACTTAGTCTAACCCCAACCCGAGAAAAGAGATGCTCTGAACTGGGGAGAGCTTGCTCTTTTCCCAGTTGACCTGAAGCCCCAGTCGGCTGAGGTGCCTGAGCACCAGGTCCCTGTGCGCACACAACAAATCCCGAGAGTGAGCTAGGATTAGCCAGTCTTCGAGATAGTTGAGGATGCGGATGCCCACTTCCCTTAGCGGGGCAAGGGCTGCCTCTGCGACTTTTGTGAAGAGGCGAGGCGACAGAGACAGACTGAAGGGGAGGACTGGAAAGCCCGGCCATCGAAGGCAAACCGCAGGAAGGGCCTGTGTCGAGGTAAAACCGAGACATGGAAGTACGTGTCCTTCAGGTCTACCACCGCAAACCGATCTTGATGCCGAATGCTCGCTAAAATGTGTTTCTGTGTCAGCATCTTAAATGGGAGTCTGTTCAAGGCCCGGTTCAGTACTCGCAGGTCCAAGATTGGCCACAACCCACCACCTTTCTTTGGTACAATGAAGTAGGGGCTGTAGAACCCCTTCTTCATCTCAGCTGGAGGGACAGGCTCTATCGCGCCCTTCCGCAGAAGGGTCGCGATCTCCGCACACAGGGCAGCAGCATTCTCGCCCTTCACTGAGGTGAAACGGATGCCGCTGAACCTGGGCGGATGCCTGAACACCGGGGCTGGTGAATGCTCTGACATTGCGATCTGCATATATCAGAATCAGAATCAGAATGAGATTTATTGCCAAGTGTTCTCATGTACAAAACGATTTTTTTATTTTTATTTTTATTTTTTGGTGATAGGAGAAACAAGTGCACACAGAACATTACAGTGAGACACAGAATATAAAACAAGGTAAGAGTATAAATAGACATACAAATAATAGGACATACAGTATAACAGAATGACTTATGTACATGTGCAAGTGGTAATGTATGTGCAAGTTAGGGGTATGTACAGTTATTGAATTAAATATGTGAATTTACATATGCACATGAGGTATATATTTACATTATTGTATTATGGGAGAGTCCTGAGGCAGTTTAATTGTTCATAAGTAAAATGGCCTGAGTGTAAAAACTGTTCTTGTTCCTGGATGTCCACTGAGCGCCGGCCAGAGGGTAACAGTTCAAAGAGGGAGTGGGCAGGGTTTGTTGGGTCCAGAGTGATTCTACCTGCAATTTCTCCTGAAGTCCACTATCATCTCCACCGTTTTTAACATGTTCAGCTCAAGATTGCTGTGACTGCACCAGACAGCCAGTTGATCAACCTCCCGTCTGTATGCAGACTTGTCACCATTGTGGATGAGGCAGATGACCGTGGTGTCGTCTTCAAACTTCAGGAGCTTTACAGTGAGGTATTTTGCAGTGCAGTCATTCGTGTACAGGGAGAAGAGCAGTGGAGAGAGAGCGCATCACTGAGGAGCACCAGTGCTAATAGTGAGGTTCCCGGATGTGAGTTTACCCAGTCTCACTAGCTGCTGCCTATCTGTCAGAAAGCTGGTGATCCATTGACAGATTGGGGTGGGCATGGAGAGCTGGGTCAATTTGGTTGAGAGAAGATCAGGCATGATGGTATTGAAGGCTGAACTGAAGTCCACAAATAGGATCTTTGCATAAGTCCCAGGTCTGTCGAGGTGTTGCAGGATGTAATGCAGTCCCATATTGACAGCATCATCCACAGACCTGTTTTCTCGGTAAGCAAACTGAAGGGGGTCCAGCAGGGGTCCAGTGATGTCCTTCAGGTAGGTCTCTCAAATGACTTCATGACCACAGACATGAGAGCGACAGGTCTGTAGTCATTAAATCCTGTGATTTTTTTTTTTGGGGGGGACTGGAATGATGGTGGAGCATTTGAAGTAGCAGAGAACTTCACACTGCTCCAGTGATCTATTGAAGTTCTGTGTGAAGATGGGGGCCATTTGGTCAGCGGAGACTTTCATACAGGCAGTTGAAACACTGTCTGGGCCTGAAGCTTTCCTAATCTTTTGTTTCCAAAATACCCAGCACACATCCTCCTCACAGATAATAAGTGCAGATTGAGTAGCAGAAGGGGGAAGGAGGAAGGTTCCAGGAGGTGTTGGTGTGTGTGTGTGAAGTGAAGATTAGAGCAGGGGAGGGGTATGAGACAGGGCTTTTTTTTAAAAACTTGCAGTAAAACACATTCAGTTCATCAGCCATTAGTTGACTCTCTACAGAGCATAACGAATATTAACCATAACAAGCTAATTAAACATTAAACATGATTGTCACTAGAGGGTGACATGTAACTGTTGTATCTGCAGGTCGGAGACAGTGAAACAGGTGTTTTTGCCTGTCAGTCATTGACGCTCTATGAGAGTTTGGACGTACTAAGATGGCCGCCCGAACACTTATGGTGGCTTCACCTCCTGCTGTTAGTTTAACATTGCGTCAGCGATCCAGTTCTATATATATCAGTGGTACCATCACATTTTTTAACCACGATGTATCATGCAACGTTCCATTTGACCTACTGCTTTTTGCATGCTATAGGGAAATATGCATATTTAGACGTGAGGCAAGTTTTCTCGCAGGCAGTGTGCCATACCTCAGTGTGTGTTGCTCAGGCTGTAGTGCAATGCCTATTTACTGAAAGGAGATGCAAGGTGACTGTTTTTGATCGCATCATAATTATATGATCATAACCCGGCAGCACCTCAGCAATAAATCATGCAATCATGCACCCATGGTGGCACTGCACACTCACAAATGCACATATGTACAAGCACACAAAAAGATGGATGAACAGGCACACTCACCTCTCCCCTATAATACTATTCACATTCCATTTGCAGTTACTGCCGCTGTGCTGTTCACATGACTCACTCACTTCACTCTTCAATTTGTTCTCTACCAGCTGTGAAAAGCCTACACTGTTCCAGCATTTTAGTTCACGTCCTTCAGGACTCCAGAAACTGACACTCATGCATGCACACATTTGCATAACACGAGATTTGGACAATTTAAGAGTGTGATAAAGGTTGGATGAAAGGCAGCCAGAAGGGCAGAAAGAATAAAAGAGTAATTACATTTAGTCATTTAGCTAACGCTTTTATTCGAAGCGACAGTACTATTACCCGTGGCGTCTCTGGCCCTTTAGTTGTGGTGGGACACACCCAAGCAATTGCCTAACCCACCATGAGGGCATGCACAAATATCCCTAGTCATTTAATATCAAGCAAAAATGCACTGAAAACTTCCACATCGATTGAGAGGTAGTGTATGTTATCTCACCCAACTCACATGAACAAATGTCACAAACATCAACAACATGTACACTGGTGGACAAAAGTTTGGAATAATGTTCAGATTTTGCTCTTATGGAAAGAAATTGGTACTTTTGTTCACCAAAGTGGCATTCAACTGATCACAATGTATAATCAGGACATTAATAACGTGAAAAATTATTATTACAATTTGAAAGAAATGTTCAGAACTTCTTAAACTACTTCAAAGAATTCTCATCAAAAAATCTTCCACGTGCAGCAATGACAGCTTTGCAGATCCTTGGCATTCTAGCTGTCAGTTTGTCCAGATAATCAGGTGATATTTCACCCCACGCTTCCTGTAGCACTTGCCATAGATGTGGCTGTCTTGTCGGGCACTTCTCATGCACCTTAGAGTCTAGCTGATCCCACAAAAGCTCAGTGGGGTTAAGATCCATAACACTCTTTTCCAATAATCTGTTGTCCAATATCTGTGTTTCTTTGCTCACTCTAACCTTTTCTTTTTGTTTTTCTGTTTCAAAAGTGTTTGTTTTTTCTTTGCAATTCTTCCCATAAGGCCTGCACCCCTAAGTCTTTTCTTTACTGTTGTACATGAAACTGGTGTTGAGCAGGTAGAATTCAATAAAGCTGTCAGCTGAGGACATGTGAGGTGTCTATTTCTCAAACTAGAGACTCTGATGTACTTATCCTCTTGTTTAGTTGTACATCTGGCCTTCCACATCTCTTTCTGTCCTTGTTAGAGCCAGTTGTCCTTTGTCTTTGAAGACTGTAATTAATGACCTAATACTGACCTTAAGACATGCCAGTCTATTGCATACTGTGGCAACTCAAACAAACACAAAGACAATGTTAAGCTTCATTTAATGAACCAAATAGCTTTCAATTGTGTTTGATATAATGGCAAGTGATTTTCTAGTACCAAATCAGCAATTTAGCATAATTACTCAAGGATAAGGTGTTGGAGTGATGGCTGCTGGAAATGGGGCCTGTCTAGATTTGATCAAAAATTACTTTTTTCAAATAGTGATGGTGCTGTTTTTTACATCAGCAATGTCCTGACTACACTTTGTGATCAGTTGAATGGCACTTTGGTGAATTAAAGTACCAAATTCCTTCCGAAACAGCAAAATCTGTACATTATTCCAAACTTTTGGCTGCCAGTGTACACGTACAATTACATTAAATGAACACTGCACAAACTACAGCAAATCAGCAATTAATTAGAATTAAATCAGCGTAAATCCCCACTGAAGTTCACTTGAAAAGAAATGATGCTTGACAATCTTTCAATCAGTGACTTTCCTATTGAGATCTGGTAGTCCATGAATTAATTAATTTTCAACTGAAAGCTTAGAAAGGGTGTTTAACGTTTGTTGACCCATTGGCATTTCATTTGTTTTCATCTTTTAAAGTTTCTCTCATATGAAGCAATTTGACCATGTTTAGTGAAATCTGCAATAGTTGGTCGAAAGTTCTAAAATCGGTCTGTGAGCACTGAAATTTGAATCACTGCCCCCCATTGGCCAAGGCTGGAAGTGTTGTTGAATGTATGGGCACTGGGATCTCCAGTTTCCAGGTGAAAAGTCCATAGAGTGGCACCAAACACGAGTTGCATTTTTTGTTGTAAATTATATACAGGGTTGGAAAGGTTACTTTTGAAATGTATTCCACTACATATTACAGAATATATGCTGTAAAATGTAATTTGTAACGTATTCCGTTAGATTACTCAAAGTCAGTAATGTATTCTAAATACTTTGGGTTACTTCTTCAGCACTGGTAGATTTTTTTCACTTGTTTTGACTATAAAAACTCTGCCAGTACAGTAAGACAAAATACACATGTTAAAAATACATTCTGACAATACAAACCTAAATATCTTATGCAGTGTTGTTTCTAAAACAAGATCAATCTAACTGATCTTGTTTTAAGGATTTTTTGATATTTTTACGGGAAGATAATACAAAAATTATTATCAAGAATACGATTTTTGCCCTAATATCAAAGGTCTTACTAAAAAAATAAATAAAATAAATTATGATCCAATGTGAATTTTCTTGATAAAAAAATATGATCGTGCCTGGTAATGTGCATGTAAAATGGCTAGAAATAGCATTTTAGCTTAGAGTAAAGCTGACAATTTACACGAGGTTTATTTCTATTTCTTCTGCTCCAAACTTACTTCTCTGTCTGCTCGTATGAATGTAACACATCATAAGAAAGTGTTTCACAGCTGTTCAAAAGCACTTTGGATCGCATCATTTATATGTATAAATGTTTTCCATCTGAAAGAACTAAATATTAAATGAAACAAATGACAGTAAAATGCAAAGTAATCTCTTCAGTAATCAAAATAATTTTTGAATATAACTGTATTCTAATTACCAATGATTTAAACTGTAACTGTAGTGGAATACAGTTACTTATATTTTGTATTTTAAATACGTAATCCCGTTTCATGTATTCTGTTACTCCCCAACCCTGATTATATAATACAGTCAACAGAAATGCATATTTGTAAACTCTACTCCCTAACCCAACCCTAAACCTAACTGTCAGTGGAGCAAAAATGCAACTTTTGAGTTAAAATGCAACCTCAGAATCGCGCTCATTATTCTTTATTTGAGCACAATTACTTGCCAGACCAGATCTCGTGTCTCTAAATTTTCTCACACCACATGCTATCAGTAGCGCTAGAGGGAAATGTGTTCACACCTGAACTGATGCAAAAATGTCTGATGGGGGACACCTCTAGTCAGTAATTCAGCAGAATGGGTTGATTTCAGGTTACATGAAATTCAGGAAGCAATATGTCGATTTCCCAATTGACCATGTTTGCACCATAGCACTATCTGGTGAGGCCCAGCAACTATAATGGTGATGAGATGCAACTGTTTATTACAGGTTCAGTATTTCTGGAGAAACCTGAGGTTAAGTGCTTTGCTCATGGCATGGCCCCTTGCTGGGTTTGAACCTACAACCTTTAAATTACCAGCCCAGTTTTTAACTGCTAAGCTACACCACCCCAATTGTAATAATAATAATAATAATAATAATAATAATAATAATAATAATAATTGTTGCTATTATCAAAATGCATGTTATCCTCCATCTTGTCTATAAGAGGCTATGTGTTACACATACAATGCTTATTAATAGGTCTGCACATCTTCACAGGAAACAGCCACACTGTCAGCAAATGACAAGAAAAGCACATCAGAGGGAGAGGATTAAAATGAGTCATGATGGACACATGCCTCTTGTTAAAGGAAAACAAAGTAAGTGCTAGTGAGAGAGAGATGGGATTGTGACAGGGGAGATGAAGGGGGATGTCACCCGAGGAACATCAAACCCAGCCGTGACAGCTGGAGGCAGATGCTCATATGTAACATTCACACACACACACACACACACACACAAATGTATATACACTTCTATTTTCATCTTACATGCACAAGCAAGGTGAAGTCTCAGACAGATCTCTGTGTGAGGAGTTGTGGAAAGTAGTACTAAACTGTATTATCTGGGGCTGTATTTTCATGAGTGCGCAAAGCGCAGCCCTATATGCCACGACCGTGCTCTACGTCTTATCCAATTTTTGTGAGAGCACTTATTCTAAGTATTATTCTAATTTTTTTGTGTCAGCGCAAAGCACAAGTGGGCAAGGGTGGGAGTGTTTGCGTTAACTGTGGGTGTATGCATGCAAAATGTGGGTGTATTGTATGTAAATGAAGTGCCGCAAATTGCAATTTGCTATTTTCCTGAGAAATAATTCTTTGTGCTATGATGTTTCAAAAGCATGTCTGTTTCCAGTGCAAAGTCCAAACTTCCTGCAGTTGCAGTTTTGAGATTCTACCTGAAGGTGGTAATAAAGTTCAATTATCCTATAATTATTCAACTATTATTACTATGTTTATATTTACAATTGTATTTATGATCTAATTTGTATAACATCCACCTGTTAGCGTAGAGTGATTTTTAAGTCAGTGTAAAAGGTGCTGGTGAAAGAAGTTGGAGAGGATAAAATGTTTGGATTTTGTATGATTTATTTTTTTTTTTTTACGACTTTGTTATTTTGATTATATTTTTGTTTTGTTTAAAGTGTAAAATGGATTTAGAAATATTTGTGGTTACATTTTTTCATGTTTCAATAAATTAATTTAATTTTTCAATATCAAAATCGACCCACTTAGACATTAATTAACCAATGGCGTGAGTTGGGAGCGGGACTATCTCTTTGTTTGACCAAAAGCAGATGGGGGACGTACTCAGAAAACGGTTTTGAGAACATTGGTTATTTTTGTAATTCCATTTGGTGGCGTTAGTGGTGCAGAAATTACATCAACTTTAATGCCACATGTGGGTGGATCTTTGTTAAATTCAATTACTGTAAAATAAATAAATACTGTAAAGAATACTGTAACTGTAAATACTGTAATTGGAAAGATAGACTTGAATTCAAGAGCATTTAATGTACAGTTCAACACTGTATACTGTAGTCATTCAATTATACAGTAAACTGTAGATATAAAACCTTAATAAAACCATGTATATATTATAGCAAGCAAGTAACCATTTAGTAATAGCAGACACTAATATCTAAAGTGACTTACAATACACTTATTACAGGGACCACTTCCCTGGAAATGTCTTTCACAGCAAAAGTCATACGAATTTCCAGTGACATGAGACATATCGATTTCCTGATCTTGAAATTGCTTGTGCAGAGTAGCCTACAACTTCCAATCTATAATGATGTGCCATTTGTCACTGAATCATTCTTCTGAGTCAGTTATTTTAAATGTGGAAAAGACATGGAAATTCATTGGTCAAAAATGGTGGGAACCCTGTCATAAACCAGCTGAAACTGAATGTGATGACAAACTAAGGCTTGAATAAAAATAAACTGCAAAAATAATTTTAATTACAGGTCTGCTTCTCCACCAAACTCCAGTCAACTCAAATCTGTATTAATGCATCATATCCAATTAACCAAGCAGTTACTCTAGAATGTAGATAATAATGTAATAATGTAGAAATTAACATTTACCTCTAATATTTTCCTTGTATATGTCTCATTTGTCGTTATTGTCGTGAGCGAGGAAATGAACTGGGCTACCCTGTCACTCAACGATCCAGTTTGAGATGAAAAACGTGTATACGTGCGAATTCGCGAGACCGCGAGTGCGGAATTCCCCCATCGCATGGGTCAGATGACTCTTCTACCAGCCATATGTTTGACACCATTGATGTAGAGCACTGCATGAACAGTAGATGGGGCTGTTTGGCCGCTGCTATTAGTGGTGGATCGCAGTTTATTGTGCTTTGGGAGCGCAAGTTTCTGCAAGCCCAAAAAACGTGACTGTACAAGCCAAAAAAAAACGCAACCCGCGACTTACGATTTTTATATGCGACTTTATGAAAAAACAAGCCCAAAGTCGCTTATAATAAGCGGACATGACAACACTGATTCACAATCTTTGTGCATATCGCCCCCTACTGGGCAGAGAGGAGAATTTATTTTAAAAAATGGCTTGAATGTTGATCTGTTTCTCACCCACACCTATCATATCGTGTCTGAACACATGAATTTAACCACTGGAGTCATATGGATTACTTTTATGCTCCCTTTATGTGGATTTTGGAGCTTCAATATTTTGGCACCCATTCACTTGCCTTGTGAGGACCTACAGAGCTGAAATATTCTTCTAAAAATTTTCATTTGAGCTCTGTAGAAGAAAGAAAATCATACACATCTGGGATGCTAAGAGGGTGAGTAAATCATGAGAGAATTTTCATTTTTGGGTGAGCTATCTCTTTAAAAAAACAAAATCTGATGAAGCACAATTTGAATGGGCACCATGAGAGACAAACATGCATCTTAAAACTTCATGGTGTCTAGAAAGTGTCAAAAACTTTTACACTGTGTTAACACAATGCATGTGTACACAATGTCAATGTCCCACTGCAATGCTGAAGATGGAATGGTTTACTTAGGCATAATGGGTTAACGATGGACCAGACTACTCACTGGGGTGTTGATGACAGCTTTGGTTCTTTGTGCCAGCGTGAGAGCTGCCAGTGGGAGGCAATGCTCTAAATAGCATAAAACACATGCAGAAGCACACTCAGAGGCTAAACAGTCTCACAACTTCAGCGAACTTGATCAAGTCTAAGACAGTCAAGACTCAGAAAGTTATTGATTGAAAATTATTTGTAATTATTTGAAAACATGCAGTGGATTTATTATGAGTGGACAATGGTCTTCATTATACTGTAACAAGAGATGTGCGAGTACTGAGAAGAAAACAGAAAGACCTTAAGTAATCTCTCTTAGAAAGGTTCTCTTTGTATATATATTTATATTTTATGTTAATTTAAAATGAACAAATATATCTAAATTCATTCATGTATATTTGTTTCAGGGTTCTCAAGAATGCTTTGGGATTCTGCAAAAATGCAAACATCCTCTAACAATATAACATGCTACTGCCTGTAAATGTGACTTTAACAGATCTTTAGATTTTTCTTCTCTCTGGAAATGAGTAACTGCCAAAGTGAGTGAAAGGTGAGTCTGGGAGGGAGTGGGAGGGAGAAAGAGGTTAATTCATAAAATGCACTCACGCACACACACACACACACACACACACACACACACACACACACACACACACACACACACACACACAAACACACCCTTTGCGGTGTGTGTTTGCTATGACTGACTTAATTTTCCTCTGCCACAGAGACAACAGCAGGTATATTCTGAGCAGAAGAAACCAACACTCAATCTAAAATAATATTAATAATAATAAATCATAAATTAATAAATAAGTCTCTTCCTTACTCTCTCTACATGGTGGTATTGATTGTTATGTTAATGTACTTTTCCTCATGCACAGGCCTCGGGTCTGCGAGATATAAAATGAGCTGCCATATTAATATAGTCACTTTAATTTTCCTCTGACATTTCCTTTCCTCTCATCATAACAACAGCAACATCACAGACACACGCTCCAGAGGGAGTTAGCAATCAGAAAGCAGCCTTCACACTCAACCTCTAAAACTGAAATCATGCTACAATAAATCTGGATTTAGTGTGAACATGAAAAGGTTATGACAGTGAAATGAGGCGACACCGGATAGTAATTTGTCCTCCTTGCTATACAACCTATTCCAAACACACCTTTTGAATAATCCTCAATAGTTTATATTAACATATAAGTGCTTGAGTGTGTGCGAACATTGTATGTGCAAGGTTTGAACTGGGAGCCTTCTTGTTAGATAAATGATGCATCCATCCCTTTATGAATACAGGATCACAACAACTCTGACGGAGAAATCTTGCGTATCTTAAAATAACAAAGAACACTTTCATCTTTTCATATATTCTTGACGTGCAACTTGTGCAGTTAACACCCCCTTTGTTGTCTATATTGCTGCCTTCGATGACAGGATTATCATACGTTAACTCTCTACATTATTTTTCTTATCAATCCACTCTCTCTGTTTTAATGAATTGCATGCTGCATATGTTTATAGGGGTCTCATGCATCTGTTTTTTTGAGGGGGCACCAATTTCATTTTGACACATTTTTATTTATTTATTTTGTTTTGTTATTTCTACAACAGACATTGTGTCATGACTCACGGATGAGCCATGAGGTAGAGTGCACGTCTAATGTATTAATTAGCTAGCTACTTCATGTAGTGAACCATTCTTGCTTTTTAAACTGGTATGAAAAGAATTCAACATGAAAAAACTTATAATGACAATATTATAGCTTACTGTAGCTGCTGTTTTCTTTAAACATGAAGAGAAAAGAGTGTAAAGACACAGAAAATTCATACATGCAGAAATACAGGATATGAACAATGACCAATCAAACATAGACACATTCAACACGGTCTCATGACAAGTCATAATAATAGTGCGAAATGGCTCTTACAAAAACAACTTTTGTCTACCAAGGGACAAAGAAAACATATACTGTAGGTTTGGAATGAGATGAGGGAAGCTTATTACAAGTAATTGACATACGTACATCAGTTATTTGTATTGCATAAATAAATATGGAATAAGTAACCAAATTTGTTCACAAACATTTTCTTTCTTAAAATAATGTGTTGGATAGGAGATAAATTTGATGCCTGTATTTTATCTATTTGAAAATGTGATTGTTGATTGGTTGGCCTCTATAGTAATAAAAGTTGTACCTTTTCTTACGAGCCAAGTTGTCCGATATCTTATTTCGCCATCGTACGAATTCTTGTTGGATATACTAGACTGTAAAAAGATCAGTGTTTTAGACAAACATTACCTAAAATAATTGTTCAACATTAATTCCAAAGGAACAAATACTTTTTTTCTTTTGGAAGTTGCATTCAAAATCCACTCAAAAATATTGATCATATGAGTGGGCATGTGGGTATGTTTATCTTCCTTTATTTATTTTGTATTTTTTCACTATTGTGGAAGCATGCCCATATAGGCTGTTACATTTTCATTGCTGATCTCGTGCTGGTGTCCTCCCTGGGGATTCGGCCGTTATGCAGCACAAATAAGCACAGACCAACACATTAGGCAGTGAAATCACACACAAACACCATGTGCTGCTCTCTATCATTCCCCCTTACACATCTTTGCAACCATCCATCTCCAGCTTTACCTGTCTACACACATATAGATCTAGCAACACACACCACCTTTAAAAACCAGGAAATGGGAACAGGATGTTCTAAGTTGCCAATTGCTTTAAACCACACATAAAGATTCCAGCAGAAACAAATTTAGCCTTATTATAGAGCAGAGTTCTGATAAACAGGTCCATAAGGAGCAATCACAGTGCAATGTAACGAAAAAACCTGAATGCACCAAAAATGGCTGGAGAGGGCAATGCTGACATTTTCTCCTGGAGAATGGAGAGGTGTGTGTACAGAAGTGCAGAAAAGACACGCACAGAAGATCGATCTCAAAATCCATGCAGTGCCATTGCAGAAATCAATTTATTTAGATGTTATTTATAGATTTTTTTTTATATGCACACAATATGGAGCCAATGTCATATGCAGAAATATCAATTTACTTTTCTTCTTTAGCTATATTGTTTAGTTCAGTCGCACACACACACACATTCATTCCCACATGCACCTACACATTCTAACAGAGACCCTTAATTACAAATGATTACAAATGTTCATCTTTCCTTCTATATTCCACACTTGTTGTTATTTGAGTCTTTTTGTCCTTTGTTGACTCTGTTACATCATTTAACATCTTTTCCCTTCATTCTTTGTTCAGTCTGTTAGCTTTTGTTCAGAGGATCATTGCCATGGCAACACACCAGAGAAACCTTATTGACAGCTGAACAGGCAGGCATGGTTAACTTTGAAGCAAATGATGACATAGAGAAAAGTGACTGATTGCAATGTAATTCCACAGAGTTAGTGAATGAGACAAGGGAGTAAGAGTGCAAGAGAGAAAGACAGAACAGACACAAACCGACAGAGGCAACTTTGTAGTTAAAGCAGTGCAAACTGAGAGGGGACTCCAGAGACATAAAGACATAAAGAGAGAGAGATCATATGAGGACAAGCACTGGCTTATTTTGCTTGCTCCTTCAAGTGTTCATTTAAGTGTCTTGGCAGCATCCTCTAATGTTGCATTTACAGTCATCTTCCCATTTACTGTATTTCTACAGCAATGTGTTCATTGTTTGTGGGTGTATCTTAAAATGTTCTTTAGCTCCACTAATTTCAGAGAAGAACTTCAACAGGAGTCCAATCAAAAGATGTTGTTCCTCACAAGAGATCTTTAGTTCCCAGTCATGTGACAACAGGCATTATCATGAGATTTTACCTGTTCTTTTTCATTCTTTCTTAATTTCTTAAATTATTTCATTTTGTGTGCTTTTGTCAAGTTCCGGTAAGAAAACATTTCACATGCGCTAAATGTCTCTAAAACATACACACTGTACATGAAATCTACACATATCTTAAAGCTCTTGGTACATTTACAAAGTAAACTCCAAAACTGGCAAAGAAAAATCCAATTACAAGATGAATGAATCGGTATTCACACTTGCACGTTCATCGACATGTCAGCATGATATTCATACTTGCACATATTCATCCACAAGTCAGCATGAAAACTGCTTTAGTTTTTGTACATAGAAAAATTAGGGAAAAAGTTTTGTTAATCAATTAAGAATGTAAATTTATCCATTTATCCAACACAATTTAAGGTGATTGCCATCATTACAATACAGGAAAGAGAGAGACATAATTAAAAAAATGAGAGACATAATTAGGTTGAAATGGATTAATTACAAAATAGGGCAATACAAGGAGGAACAGAAGGAAAAAAGACAGAAAAGAGCACAAGAGTGAGAACAATGAGCAGTGTAATTGTTCTAAATGACATGTCGACCTTTCCGACTTCCACAGGGGACCAGAGAAAACAAACCGAAGGAGTGAAGGAACAAATGAGAAGACGACCAGAAGGAAAAAAGTAAGGGCTGAGATGAAGGGAGAAAGAAGAGAGGGGAGGGAGAAAAGCACAATATGACAGTCTGAGTCATCTGACCTTTGGAAAATGAGGCAGAGAGAGAAGGCAGTGAATGAGCTGATATACATGTTAGTGTTCCCTCATAAAGAGGGGCCAGGTTTGGGGTGGGCAAGGCAGCTTATTTAAATTAGCATTACAACACAAGTGTGTGCTCTGGGTTCAAAGGCATGCATGGTCAAATGATACAGGGTTCCCACACTTTTTGACTGATCAATTCAGCCTGTGTCTCATAGAATCATGCTGATATGCCTACATTTTTGCAAAATGATTTTTACATGGCTCATTTCACTTTCCTGGTGAAATGAATACTAGAGGCACTACAACAACAATTTTGTATTCCCTTTCACGAAAATCACCAGTAAAACTGCAGACTATGAGTTAATGAACTTTTTGCCCTGTTCCTCAAACAATGCTATCTTATGAAATCTAAACACTTTTACTATAGTGCATGAGACTTAACGCATAAATGCATGCAGTTACTTTAAAATGTTTAATGTGCCAATTTTTCTTAATCACAGTTAACGCATTTACCTATTTGACATTTTATTCAGCTCCGTGTGAGTTACAAACAATGGTTGGAATAGGGCTAAATCTTTGCTCTTTGTTGTCCAGGGTCATTACACTGACGCACACACCATAACACACACAACAGCAAATCTGTGTCAGTGAACAAGTGATGGAGAAAGGTAGTAATCTCTTAATGTTATTTGTTGTACAAAACAAGACCAGATGTGACTTGTGACAGAAATCAAGTACTTTGCACCCTCTGTAATGTGTAATTTAATTACCACAGAAGAATGTAAAGTCTTAACTATCACGAAAACAAAGAATGAGATGTTGTCAGCAAGCATTTTTCATGTCGAATTCAAAGCACCATTTAATGCTGTTGTTGGCAACCTGACACAAATCATGAATGTGGCTTCACGATTGCTGTAGCAAAGTGGATAGCCAAAGTCTGCCAGCCGATTAATATTGTGGAGGATAAGAGTTTAAGAGATTTAACGTGCATTGCAACGAATATGCAACCCGTGGGGACTATTCTTCCAATTAGTCAAGCTCCCACTTAGACTTTGAGAAACATTTAATGTTACTTGAATTAGTGCTGTTATAGTGCATTTCTGTCTTTATTCTGTGGAAGGCTTTGTTTGGAAAATGTTGATAAAGCATTAATGTCACATATTCTTTTCTTAGAAAGGAAATAAATGCATTTTCTATGACAAAAGTGTCATAGAAGCATTACAAAATGACGTAGATGCTTCGGAAATTGCGTTTTTCATGTCACACTTGCCACTACTGGTTAGGTTTAAGGTTTAGGGTAGGGATGTTGGATGTTTTGATTTAAAACTCGATAGAGCTTCAACCTTAAATCATCATCTGTTTGGAAGAAAATTGACCCCACCTTCAGCACCACACATTGGAAATTTCACCTTAAAACTGCTGTGATATGTATAATCATATCATTTTGCAAAAATGTTGCCACAGTCCCATAATTTTCATGAGATCAGGCTGGATATTTTTTCCATAAGTTTTCCCTTAACTTTTTATTAATTTGTGAACACTATATAAGGATAAAAAAAAATAAAAAATTGATTCAGACTGATTCGCTTATGAATCACAGAGACAGATTTTTCAGACCAGACACCGATTCATTGATAAGAACCAACTAAAAAGAACCATTTCTTCACGAATCAGATCTAGCTACTTCTGTCATGAACTCCCATGAACTTGAGAGAGTGAAGGAGAGAATCGCTCATAAATCGAACATCACTATGACTTGCAAGCAAATTTGACACAAGTGCCATATCTAGCCGCTTAAATATTTTAGAGCAGAATGTACCTAGAAATTGTATAGTCTCTGGAGACTTTTTAGACTTTTCCAGGCCTGGAAAACTTCATTTACAAATTCCATGATATTTCTACGTTTTCCATGACTGTGGGAACCCTTATGATGGTATCCGTATGTACAGGTGTATCTCAATAAATTAGAATGTTGTGGAAAAGTTCATTTATTTCAGTAATTCAACTCAAATTGTGAAACTTGTGTATTAAATAAATTCAATGCACACAGACTGAAGTAGTTTAAGTCTTTGGTTCTTTTAATTGTGATGATTTTGGCTCACATTTAACAAAAACCCACCAATTCACTATCTCAAAAAATTAGAATACATCATAAGACCAATAAAAAAAACATTTTTAGTGAATTGTTGGCCTTCTGGAAAGTATGTTCATTTACTGTATATGTACTCAATACTTGGTAGGGGCTCCTTTTGCTTTAATTACTGCCTCAATTTGGCGTGGCATGGAGGTGATCAGTTTGTGGCACTGCCGAGGTGGTATGGAAGCCCAGGTTTCTTTGACAGTGGCCTTCAGCTCATCTGCATTTTTTGGTCTCGTTTCTCATTTTCCTCTTGACAATACCCCATAGATTCTCTATGGGGTTCAGGTCTGGTGAGTGTGCTGGCCAGTCAAGCACACCAACACCATGGTCATTTAACCAACTTTTGGTGCTTTTGGCAGTGTGGGCAGGTGCCAAATCCTGCTGGAAAATGAAATCAGCATCTTTAAAAAGCTGGTCAGCAGAAGGAAGCATGAAGTGCTCCAAAATGTCTTGGTAAACGGGTGCAGTGACTTTGGTTTTCAAAAAACACAATGGACCAACACCAGCAGATGATATTGCACCCCAAATAATCACAGACTGTGGAAATTTAACACTGGACTTCAAGCAACTTGGGCTATGAGCTTCTTCACCCTTCCTCGAGACTCTAGGACCTTGGTTTCCAAATGAAATACAAAACTTGCTCTCATCTGAAAAGAGGACTTTGGACCACTGGGCAACAGTCCAGTTCTTCTTCTCCTTAGCCCAGGTAAGACGCCTCTGACGTTGTCTGTGGTTCAGCAGTGGCTTAACAAGAGGAATACAACAACTGTAGCCAAATTCCTTGACACGTCTGTGTGTGGTGGCTCTTGATGCCTTGACCCAGCCTCAGTCCATTCCTTGTGAAGTTCACCCAAATTCTTGAATCAATTTTGCTTGACAATCCTCATAAGGCTGCGGTTCTCTCGGTTGGTTGTGCATCTTTTTCTTCCACACTTTTTCCTTCCACTCAACTTTCTGTTAACGTGCTTGGATACAGCACTCTGTGAACAGCCAGCTTCTTTGGCAATGAATGTTTGTGGCTTACCCTCCTTGTGAAGGGTGTCAATTATTGTCTTCTGGACAAACTGTCAGATCAGCAGTCTTCCCCATGATTGTGTAGCTTAGTGAACCAAACTGAGAGACCATTTTGAAGGCTCAGGAAACCTTTGCAGGTGTTTTGAGTTGATTAGCTGATTGGCATGTCACCATATTCTAATTTTTTGAGATAGTGAATTGGTGGGTTTTTGTTAAATGTGAGCCAAAATCATCGCAATTAAAAGAACCAAAGACTTAAACTACTTCAGTCTGTGTGCATTGAATTTATTTAATACACAAGTTTCACAATTTGAGTTGAATTACTGAAATGAACTTTTCCACGACATTCTAATTTATTGAGATGCACCTGTATATAAGTGGGTTTGAGGGAGAGTTTGATGTCTCTTGTAAATAAACACACTCAATCAGCAAAATTGTTGAGCCAATAAAAAGATTGCCAAGAACACTCGCTGACTGTTGAGTCAGAAACACAGTCACAAAGAAGACAAAGACAATATCACATTTCCCTTTTAACTCTGTCTCTCTGTCACACATAGACATAACCAGCCTCCATCTGTGTATGTGTGAGATGAAGAGCTTGGCTTTAATCACTTCGCATTGGCGATCAAACAAAGTGGCCAATATGCTCGCTAATGGACTGTCAGATAGACGAGCTCCTCTAACAGAGACAAACTCCCACAGCAACCTCCCCGCTCTCTCATTTCCCTCTCTTCCTCCACATACTCCACCGCTTTCTTCTTTCATAGTATCCTCCTTCTTCAAATACGAAGACTTAATGGAGATTTGGGCTTGTGTGTGTGTGTATTTGGCTTATTAACTGCAGTCAAAGTTAAACAATATGAGAGAAACTGCACAGAAAAAAAGCCTTTTGCTGACAGAAGGAACCACTCCATCATTTAATTTCTGTACTTTTCTCTCTGTTAATTAATTACCTAGCCAAGATAATGGTGTGCTTGATTTAGTGTCATCACTGTCATAACTCAAGTGTGAGTCACTATAGCTGAGTCAAATTAATAAACAAAACATAAAACAAAAAGTGCTAATCAATCAATATGAGATATATCTCTCAGGTATTAGCAACAACAACTGTCACTGTTGTTTTCCCACATTGTAAGATCCATATTGAAGTCTTTCAAACATGTATTTTTGTGGTTTTATTCATTTTTTAACTTCCTCACACATTAAATTGTTTGATTCTTTTCATTTTTGCCATTTACTTGCTCTCCCTCTCTTCACGTGTCGGCCGAATCTTCATTTCCGTGAATTTTAGCGAATATTGCCACCCAGTCCAGGATGACCACTCAATTCCATCAGCGTAAGAAGTGTGCTGTCCGCGCAGATATTGACCATTTAGGTTAGAGGTGTGGCAGTTGCGATACCACCAGGCGCCATGGTAGAACGAAGCGCAGTTGTTCTCTGAATGATCGTTGTCGCTATCTTTCGTTGTAAACTTCATTCCGTTGTGCTTTAGCAAAGAATCCCCTGTTGATTTGTCACAAGCGGAACAGTGCCACACACACACACACACACACAGAGAGAGAGAGAGAGAGAGAGAAGGAGGGGGGGGGGAAAGCAGAAAGAAGACAATTAAATTTAAGTTTATACAGAGCTGACTTGCATTATTCTTGAAATGCTCAAAAAACACACAGAAACCCTTTTCACACAGCACACACACACACCAATGTACACAAATGACTCCAGAAGCACATGCACACACAATTTCCAGCATACACAAGCAAACTTGCCTCATCTCTGTGGCCGAGACAAATGGCAATAGCATTTTCAGCATTTTATATAATTTCAATATGATTTATGCATGTAAAGTTACCAAGAGTGTCCAGTGACTTAGAGAAAAAAATCAAATTGGTTCTCTACGTGTCTCTGGCTCTTTCCCTAACCTTCAAGTATATTTTTCATCAATTAAAAAAGGAGGGATGACTTAAGGCCAAAGTATACTTGGCGTGTCCGCGTTACTGATCGCTCTGCACACAGTATGCGTGATGTAAATTTAGTCATAATCTAGTCCGCGGGTCTGATCGCACGCCACACAGATTTTCTTGACTCGCGGATGCGGTCATCGTCTGTGCGCATCGTCGGCGCATGCACCGGCCATTCACTAAAAGAGTATCACAAAGAAGTTGTAGTGGGCATGCGTCAAACGCGTTCGTATTCGCTTGTGGTCAGAAGAGTATGCTTACAAAGACAACACGGTCGATCCGGAACACACAAAAACGAAGTATACCTGGGCCTTTACTTTGTATTGAGTTTAATTATTCTCATTAGTGACCATTTAATCTGTTCAAACCCTTTTGATAATCCTCTTTGAAGCTCTCTCACAAAAACACATACGTGAAGATGTAGATTTAGCTGAACAAATGTGTCTATTCATGCTGGTTTGTACCTAAAGAAGGCACTTCTCCACATTTGCCTGAAAGTCTCATTACACATCAAGCTACAAAGTCTCCAAAAAATAAGTATGAAATTTCGAATCTTCGTTTTTTTATGTGAAATACAGCTAATGGAGTTTATGAAGAGAGTTTGCTAAGAAAGGTCTTAAATGGTTCAGTGGAGCAACACACACAATGAAGTGTGTTCTCATCACCAAAATAAATGTATTTTGTTGTAACTTGAGAGTCCTAAAGTGACTTGAAGTTTTTGGCAGGAGGGCTGGGTGGCGATTTGTGTGTCGCCCTATAAACTGTATCTGTCAGCTCAACAACAACAAAAAAGGGAATATGTGGGTGTAGTTCAAATGAAAAACTTTTGGGAACCTGCGGCTTGGCATGCTATGGACCTTATTTACAGTAGCGCCATTAGCTCCTACGAGGCTGTGAAGGATAAACTTGTAGTCTCTTCAATGGGTTGTACGGTTGTTTTGGGTTGTTCTGCTGTCAAAAAAAAAAAAAAAAACTGTAGACAAAAAAAAACTCTAGAAAACATAAGTTGCTAAAGATTACTTGTAGATGTGATCTAGGAGCTTAATACAACTTTATTCATTGCATGCCATTGAAGAGACTGTAAGTCTATCCCTTGCAGCCTCGTTTTCATTCACGTCAAAAATCAAATACGGCGCTGCTGTGAATAAGGTCTATTCTCAATCTTAATCTATTTTAACTGCATTATGCTGTTATTTAATAATTATTTTTGCAAGACTTTTGACCTCATATTAATTGAGAGACTTCATGGAACATTTGTAATTTTAATTCATTTGTTACAGTAGGGGCAAAAATGTGATTAAAATTGGTAGAAAATTTAAAGGGATAGTTCACCCAAAAATAAAAATTCTAGCTTCATTTACTCATCCTAGGCTGCAGCACCAACAGCGATCCTACATAGGATAAATGGGTATAGAAAATGGATGGATGGATGGATTTACTCATCCTCATATTGTTCCAAACCCATATGACTTTCTTTCTTCTGCGGAACATAAAAGGAAAGTTCAGGCAGAATGTTAGCCTCAGTCACCATTCACTTTCAATGCATCTTTTTTTTTTTCTTTTTTTTTTTTTAAACAATGAAAGTGAAAGGTGTTTCAGACTAGCATTCAGCTAAATATTTTATTTTGTGTTTATTCAGAGGAAAATCATATGGTTAAGAACAACATAAAAGTGAGTAAATTATGACAGAATTTTCATTTTTGGTTGAAGCATTCCTTTAAAAGAAATGGTGACCAGTTACAAGACTTAAGATATACACTTTCTATTATACATTCAAATAAATTTGAACACAGCTATAAAAGAGCTGGAAAATAATGTTCCATGGAGACAGAGAAAAAGACAGGAAAAGAGAAAGAAAAGGAGTGTATGTGGATGAGTACAAAAGAGGTAAATCTCGGGTGGTACAATGCAGGGGTTTTAAACCTCGCTGGGATTTCATAGTCCTTGTTCAGCACCAGTTTGTGTTTAACCTTTCATCCAGCCTAAAAGAAAAAGAACAATTCATAAAAGAGGATCTCATTTCTTGAAGGAAAACAGTAAGCCTCCATTCCTCCTCTCTAACTGTCTCTGACCTTGAAGTTTTCCAATCTTTTGAACCACAGTCATTTTTACTCAATAAAGTCAAAGACAATACGCTGAGAACTGATCCTAGACCAGCACTCCATTTTCCCTCTGCAAACAGGCATCATTCAAGTTTGACAGATTTTCTCTGCAGCTATGGGAATAACAGATTAGTCACACTAGAGTCATTGAGGGCCTACAGAGAATACTTGTATTACTGCCGTTCACATTTCTGCATTCTGTCTATCAAGACATGTTCTTGCAAAACCCTCCGATTCGGTCACCTGCTCTTGGGAATATCTGTTCATTTGTCATGGGGATAAAATAGTCTCAAAAACCCATCAGGTGATGTGCTAATACCATGTGTGACTGTTTCCATAAGCCCTTCAATATGTGCAACCCACATAAAACAGTCACCCTAATGCACTGTAGGTGTGCAGATGTATGCGTGGGGTTGTTTGTGCTCACACGCTGGTGTGAATACCGAGTCACCTTGACGCTGTCTGTATTTTGAGATGTATTAGGCCCCACCAGGCCAGTCCAGAGGAGAACTACCTGCCAAAACTCTGATGCAAATAATCACAATAATAATCTCAGTGCTGCGATTAGGGGAGAGCTGTCAGGCAGCAAGCAGGAAAGCCAGCAGCTCAAGGGCATAAAGACATGCCCAGCAGAGACCACCTGCTCACCTGACAACAGGCACTACAGACATAATCCAATTCAAGAATGTACCTACTGTATGGACAGCACATGTCTCATGCTCTCTCTTTATGGTGTATTTACTGTCTCTCTCCTTTCCTTTCCTGTCCTCTGCTCAAACTCAGAATGCACTTTCTATTTCTGTTTATCTTATTGCTCACTAATGTTTCATACAGGGCTCCAAGGAGGTTTCCAATTTGGTTTGTGGAGATGCATTAGTCTGTGTTCTTGACATTTGTCTAAGTCAAAGGTAGTAATCGATTGGGAGGCATTTCACCTCCTGGATGTGCATGGGTTTGTGTGTGGTGACTTTGGAGAGGAAGTGTGAAATATGTTGTGTCAGCGAGAGAGAAAAAGTGGCTAAAGAGTGTATTAAGTGCTGTGATTATTATGTCTATGCCATCAAGCACTGAAACGGACAAATTATCTGAACAAATAAACACTTGTTTGTACTGTTGGCAGAGATTTAATCATGTTAACTGATTTGCATACAGTTAAAGTTAAAGTTGAATATTAAGCATATGATTTAAACAAGGCATACTAATTGCACAATATTGAAGATATTGACCCGCAGTTATTGTTTGAGAGAGAGCGAGAAAGAGAGAGAGAGGTTGTGTCTGTTTATATTTAGTTTTGTGTAGCCAGACCTTTGACTAAACGGCATAAGCTAAACTGTCTGGCCTTCCTCACTTAGACAGGAAAAGACAATCTAAAAAAGGGACCAACTACAGTACATTTTGTTTATATGTGCCGTTTGGAGTGGAACAATCTGAAATAGATTATACCACAATAATAAATAATCGTTTGAAAAGAAAAAAACAATTCACACAACGCAGTCTCTGTGAAAGGTTGTACAGAAAACACCAACAAATTTAATAAAAATAGAGAAAATTGTGTATAGACTAATTAAGCATTTGGCTAAATACTGCCTATTTCAGAGACATTATTTAGAAAACAAAAAGTAATATACCAGTTCTGCACATCTAGTTAACTTGCTATTACAGGAAAATTCCAGGTTCAATACAGTTAAACTAAATCGACAGCATTTGTAGCATACTGTTGATTACCATTATTTCTAATCATGCCTCCATCTTTAAAAAAATAAAATAAAATAAAAATCAAGGTTACAGTGAGGCACTTACAATGGAAGTGAACTGTGCCAATTTTTGGAGAGTTTAAAGGCAGAAATGTGAAGCTTATAGTTTTTAAAAAACACTTACATTCATTCTATAATTAAAACTTGTGTATTATTTAAGCTGTAAAGTTGTTTAAACTGTCGTTTTTATGGCCGTTTTAGGACTTAAGGTTTTACAGCATTATGTTGCCATTGCAACAGTTGTAAAATTGGATATAACTTTACATAGAAAAGGTTGCTAAGAGATTTTATCACACTAAAATCTTGTAAATGCATATTGTTTACAACTTGTGGTTATACTTATGAAACTTGTAATTGTAAGTGATTTGTGCTGTTTTTTTATTTATTTTTTATAAAAGTCTAAATACATTTGTTTGGTAATCAACATTATGCAACAAGTTCTATCGATTGAGCTTAACTTGTGAACCTGGCATAATCCTTTAAGTGCCTCAAACAAAACTCTGAGTATCTTTTATAGATTTGATGCCACTACATAGACAACTACTTCGGGAAGTTGTGTAAAGCCAGTCAATCAGATTCAACTGTCAAATTCAGTCATCACTTGCCATTTTTCTTTGCAATATGCATCAGATAGTAAGTGAACAGACTATGGGCGGTCCATGGCCATGTTATCTGAGACTGAAATTAGCATGTGTTTAATATGTAAGTGTGTGTGTGTACCTGCAGTGCCAGAATAATCAGCGATGGTTAGGGGGTAACCATCATCCTCTGGATCAACAGAGAATAGTCCAACTCCAAAAACGCCATACTGCGCAAAAGCTGTGCTGTTCTCAAAATCCTCAAGATCTATACGCAATTCATAGTTCCCTTGGATAGACAGAGCATGGATCTGTTTCAAACCTGAAAGAGACAAAGATAGAAAAAGAGTAATACATTTTTATTAATTTCCTGATTATTTTTGCACACATATAACTATTAACGGTGTAATTGAATTAAGAGGGAAATGTGTAAATTTGTATATACAGTGTGTCCTCACTCTCTGTGGTTTGCACAGGCAACAATGTAATAAAAAGTTAAATATTGCTCAAATATCTTTTTTATTTGCAGAGCAAATGCATACTTTAAAGATTCATTCAAAACAACTATGTAATAAAGTTGCATGGACAACCAAAACTTGGGGGAGATTCACTATTTTCATGTTCTGTTGTTTTCATATCACATTTCAAATTAGCACAACTCATAAGCAGCCCACAGGAAAGGTTTTGCTGCACCATCCCCACATATAAATGCATAAATAAATATTTGAAAAATTAACCTTAATTTGATATATTGGACAGTGTGGCTATATACTGTTCATATGGCTAACACTTTACAATAAGATCGTATACATTAACATTAGTTAACGCAGTAGTTAACATGAACTAACAATGAACAAACCTTTTACAGCATTTACCATATACTAATACTATTTATACTAACTTACATATACTAATACATTTTTTAACATTAACACTAAAGTTTTAAGTTAATGTTATGAATAAAGTATACTATATGTTAACATTGTGAAATGCATTATGAACTAACATGAATTTACAATAAATAATAGAATAATTACAAATTACATTAACCAATATTAATTAATGCTGTAAGAATATTGTTGATTGCTAGTTCATGATCCGTAATGCATTAACAAATGTTAACATATACAACCTTATTGTAAAAAGATAACCTGCATATGGGTACTTGGAAAATTAAGAGGAAGACAGCAAATAAATAACATGAAAAGCAGAGTGAATGAAAGAGTAAAAAGGGAAAGAGAAGAGAAAAAAAGTTGAAAAGCTAACAACAGATTTACCCTGAAACCAGTACACATGTACGACACATAACTGCTTGCAGGCTGGCTTATGAGTGCATATAAAACTGACAAGAGTACTTGCCCCCCCCCTAAAAAAAAATAATAATAAAATAAAATGCTTTATTTTTGAAAAGACATAAATACACCTGATACTTTCACATGCAATTGACATAATTTTAATTCAGACTTAATTAAAACAACTGAGACTCTCCCTGATTCTGGTTCAGAATAATTAAACATTGAGAGTTTTTTACGTCCTTCTTTTCCAAAGAAAGGACCAAACAGATGAGTCTGTGCTTGTGAAACTCAGGTACGCTCTAATTTTAATTAAACATTATTGTGAGGATATTTTAAAACTAAGAACTAAGCTGCATTTTGTCTCAAATGATCATACTGATTGGTCAATTAAATAGCATGTGGGAATGTGAGTCAGATTGTGTGTTGTTGGATGCCTTTATCAGGTGAATGTTTCTTCCTTGATTATTTCAAACTTGCTAGAGCAGGGAAACATTTTTGTTCTTTGTTCATGTGATGTTCATGTTATGGTTTATCTAGTAAATACTGTATACTTCCCTTAATGCATTTTTTTTAGCATATCTATGAAAGGTGAAAATCATCATAGTAAAAATCGTAACACTTTACAACGAGTTTCTATTTGTTAACATTAGTTAATGCATTAGGTACCGTATCATGACCAATGAGTGAACAATATTCAATGACATTTTACACATTCATTAATGTTAGTTGTTAATTTATCAAAATACTATTGTTCATTGTTTGTTCGTGTTAGTTCATAATGCATTAATGCTAACATATACAACTTTAGATTAATAAATGCTGGAAAAGAACTGGTCATTGTTGTTTATGTTAACTACTGCATTAACTAATGTTAACAAATACAACCTTATTGTAAAGTGCTATCCTAAATCGTAATTAATACCTTGAATAATAGCATAGTCTCTTCCTTGAACTCTTCACATAATCATAATTACATTATGTAATGTTGGTGGGTGTTATGGTAGCAATATGAAGGCATAATGTTTAATATGACAAGCAACCTTTCATCAACATGATATACACACTACAATTATATAGCTAAACACAATTGTCAATGTCAGGAATGATCAATGCAATTTGATAACCACAAATACTATTTTATAAATAATGGCATTCATGGTCAAAGAAAAATGTCCTTAAAGTTACATCAGGGGTGCTCACACTTTTATGGCATGAGATCTATTTTTTAACATCAAAATGATATTACAGTTAGATCTACTGTGCACAACTGAAATATACATTGTAGGCATTGTTGTCAAGATACCAACATTTCAGTAGTAACCAATACTGATAATATTTGATGAATTGAATCTGCTTTTTTGTCCTGGTGTTTGCACTTCCTTCAGGCATAACTGACTGTGTTTCTAACAATACCACGCTAAGGGTACGTTTACACAACAACGATGTACTAAAAACGGAAAAGTTTCGCGTACAGACGACAACGTTGTCAAAACGATCCCCGTTCACATGGATCTGCGAACACGACTAAAAAGGCTGTATTATGCACGCCAGGCCAGAAGTTGGCGATGTCACCTTGTAAAGAAACACTATGCGCCTGCGCACATAAGCATTCTTCCACAGAGCGGTGAATACAAACAATGAAGATGGCGAAAGCATCAAGCAATTTTGTCTGGATGGACGATGAGGTTGCTTTATTACTACAATTACTTTGCTGGAGAAGCGTCAATAAACTCAAAATCTTGAGCAGCACAAAAACAGTCCTGTAGTCCGCCATTGTAGTTTTGAATGTCTCGCATGTTGTTTTGAAGTACTCGCGCATGCCTATAGACTGAACTCTCAAGATTATTCAATAAACTCTGCTCATTTTTACCATCACTTCGTCTCCTGCCTTCATCTGTATTCCCCCTGCTGGCTCTTGGGCTGGTAGGAGAGTAAGTTAACATAAGCTGTTGATGTTGACTGGTTTTGGATATCAGACAGAACTCTGATATATGGATATCTTCTGATGGAGAGAGAGGTCTTGTGTACACTGGATCTAACATGCATTTTCACTGCCTCATGTTTTCATATTCTAAGCATATCATTGAATACTGTACATGGCATCACATCTCTGTCTATAGGCTATATACATATGTGGTGGGTGAATGAATTGCAGGGTAAAGGTACATCAAATAAAATTAAGTAAATAAATAACATTTAAAATACAAATACATTTTCCCCATCTGAATCCATACATTCATTTCAAGATTTTCGAATTGCAGGTTCTGCCTACTGTACAATGTTCACACTCCATACAAAACACTCCAAATGAATAAATTGTTGATTATTGTTATTTGCACAGACACCAGTATTCATACTGATAATTATACATCTCAAATTGATGCCTATCAATCCATTATTGTTTATATAACACATAATACGCATGCGCATGACGTCATCATTTTCACAAATTTGCGTTTTTGTACGTTTACACGGAGACGATAATGGCATCGTTTTCAAAAATGTGCACTCTGAAACCCGTTTTCAAAAGTTTGCGTTTTCAGGCCCCAAAACGCCGTTGTCGTGTAAACGAACAGCCAAAACGCATAAAAAGTTTTCAGTTTTTAGTTGAAAACGTTGTCGTGTAAACGGCCCCTAAGATAGGCATTTTGAAATACATTTGACCATCACACAGGTACGTACATACAATCTCACAACACACACATGTCACGAACACAAAAATAAGCTGTCTATCAAACAGTGCACGGGGGAGAGATTTCGAAACGTGGAATGACAGGGGAAGAGTTATTTATATTCACGATGAAAGTGATACCTGATTGGACGATTCAGTAATGTTATCAGGAAAACGCTACCTAATTGGATTTATTTCCTCGTAAATATTAATGAGTCTTAATATTTATCCATCCTAAGTTTTGGAAATCCACCCATGTGGGAGCCGAAATGAGGAAATAAAAGATATCTTTATGAATTTCGTTATTTCAGTAGTTTCTCTCTCTACTCACTTTACCGTTTGACCTGTTAACGAGATCCACCAGTGGTCGACGTAATGAGCACCCCATAGTTACAGTTGATAAAGGAGTAGGGATGCACCGATCCGATACCTGGATCGGTCCGACGAGCCCGATCCAAATCCGATACTGTGTGTTAGTCATGTTCATTACTGTCAAGCTCCAAAAATGACATAAAAGAACCATAAAAACACCATTAAAGCAGTTCATATGACTTGTGCATTTTATTCAAAGCCACTTGAAGATGTGTGATAGCTCTGTGAATCACATAAGGCTCTGTTTAATAAGTAAATATATAGTATGCACAGCACCACCGCGTTAATGAATGGTGCTGCTCTGTTGACACAAACTCACGCACAGGCTGGTGATGCACTCGCGGCTATTTTTAGCCTTCACAGCGGTGCGCAATATTTGAGCGCTACTCAAGAACAGCATCTCAGATATAGATGCTCATTAGTTTGGTTCACTTATAATATGCATTTAGAATGGCACCGGAAGTGCATTTTACCAGAATTTGAATAAGAAACAAATTAAACTACTGTGAACTTGCCTACAAACAGACACATAAAGGACTTCCTGGAGAGTTTAGAATGTCAAAATAAAAGCGTGAGGGTTTAAAAAGTGCACGATTTAAATATATTACTGTTGTATTTAAAATTAAAATTAAAAGTAAATAATAATAATATTAATAACAATTTATTATTATTATTATTATTATTATTATTATTGTCATCATTAGTATTTGTTTACAATTTATAACAATATTTAAGTTGAATGGGTTCCAAAAAATAACTGTGTGAATGAAAAGTAGACTGATGTCTTACAACTAAACTGAACAAAAAAGAGATCTGAATCCTATAAAGTTCAGATGCAGGTTGAAACATTTTTGAAAAAAAGAAAGAAAAAAAAGAAAAAAAAAAAGGCAAAAATAAAACACTGGTTCCCTATCTGTCACTCACTCGACACTGTGTCGATGTAGTGACACTAGGGGTCACTCTTGGGAGCCCCAAACACTTCTGGTTTTTTGAAAAAAGGCCAGTGAGAATTGGCGAGTGGAATTTGCATGCCACTCCACCGGACACACGGGTATAGAAGGAGCTGGCATGCAACCAATCATTCAGATTTTCTCTTCGGAGCTGAGCGGTCCTATTCATTGAAGCTGAATTCATCCGCAAAGTTCATTCAACTCATCTGCTGGATTCCAAGGCGCATTTCAGTGGCTTCTCCCCCTCTGCACCTGTGGAGTGCTAAGAACGCCACTGGGTGCTTCGGCAGAACAACAAAAAGAGTATATTCTAAAAGAGTATAATTTTTTCTAAAAGAGTGACACACATTAAGTCTTTTTAAAGACACACATTTAGTCTTTTTAAAGATGACTTTCCGTTTGTGTGTTATTCCTGGTTGCGGTCCTTACCTCTCCGCTTCTGACGGCCACGATTGCTGTCTTATGTGTTTGGGCACTGCCTACGTGGAGACATCGTTCGTGGATGGGTCTTGTCCTCATTGCGAGAACATGACCATGGCAACGTTGCAGTCGCGGCTTGCATTCATAAGAAAGCAAGCCACCCCAGCGGCTCCCTGCCTCGGTCCTTCTACCTACAGGTTAGAGGCCCTGTCGGTTAGCACTGGGGGCGATTTGGGGACATCAATGGGACCACCTCTGCCGGGTATCCCCTCACGGACCTCCCATTCCCCAGCACGCTCGCTTGCCACGGTCGGGCGCTTGGACGAGATCGCCGGCTCGTCTCAGGGAGAGTTCGACCTCTTGTTCGGAGCCCGGGAAGAAGACGAGTTATCGAGTGCAGCATCGGAGAGCGGGCTCGTCCAGTCGGACTCAGAGGCTTTGACTGGGCTTCCTCCTTCGGCAATGTCACTCACGCCAACGCGGAAATGACGGACATGCTTTCCCGGGCGGCCGCGAAGGTCGGGCTAGAGTGGAACCCTCCACACTCCCCTGAACCCTCGCGGCTCGACGATTGGTTCCTGGGCTCGGGGCGCCACCCACGGCCAAGTCCCGCCCCCATTCCTTTCTTCCCGGAAGTGCATGAGGAGCTGACAAGATTGTGGGAGGCACCTTTTACTGCCCGGTCCCGGTCTTTCAGCTCCCCTGCTCTCGCTACCCTCGATGGTGGAGCGGCAAGTGGGTATAGGGTGATCCCCCAGGTGGATAAGGCACTTGCGGTGCACTTGTGTCCGCAGAGTGCCACCACCTGGCGCGGGCGCCCGAAGCACCCATCCAGGGCCTGTAGGATTACGTCGTCCCTGACGGCTAAGGCCTACGGTGCCGCTGGACAAGCCGTCTCCGCCCTGCACGCCATGGCTTTCCTGCAAGTACACCAAGCCAAGGTGCTATAAGAACTGAACGAGGGTAGTTCTGACCCGAGATTGAAGCAGGAACTGCGCTCGGGGACCGACATCTCTCTCCGGGCGACGAAGGCCATGGAGCGGTCTCTCGGGCAGGCGATGTCCACCCTGGTGGTCCAGGAGCGCCACCTTTGGCTCAACTTGGTTGAGATGTGAGAGGCCAACAAGACATGGTTCCTTGATGCCCCCATCTCCCAGGTTTGCCTGTTCGGCGACACCGTTGAGGACTTTGCCCACCAGTTCTCGGCGGTGAAGCAGCAGACGGAGTCCATACAACACATCCTGCCCCGGCGCGGCTCAAGACCCCGCACCACGTCTGCTCATCACCAAGGGCGTCCTCCTGCAGCAACAACACTGGCACTGCCGCAGCCCGCCCCCATGGCCCGGCCCCGGCATGGAGCCCAATGCAGGAAGCAGACACAACCCGTCTCATGGCCAGCTGCTAAGAACCCGAGGAAAGCTTTGAAGCACCCCTGAGAAGGGACAAGGGGTGAGGAGACCCGCTTCTCTGGAGCTGGTGAACAGACCACTCCATCCCCGGTGGAGGGCCGGGAGGAGAATCTTTTTTGTTTCATTTCCATTTAATTTCGCCGCATGTCCAAGAGGCTGCGGTACCCAAAAATTCAACAAAAGAGCGGTTTTCTTGTTCCCTGGGTCACATGTCCGTTGCGCATGGTCGTCGTCACGACCACTCCCTGGACTCAGCACGGCCACGGGGCTCGAATCCCTTCGACGTGGCACCTCGAGCTCCGCCCCGCCGCGAGGCCCCACCCGCCGGTATGTCTGACGTGATCATACCCTTGGTCCCCCTCGCCCAGAGTTTGGGCACGTGGCTCGTGCTTTCCAACCCGTCACAATGGCTGACCTGGACCGTCCGACTCGGCTACGCGATTCAGTTCACCAGACGCCCGCCAGGTTCAGCGGTGTCCGCTTCACCTCGGTGAAGGGCGAGAACGCCGCTACCTTGCATGTGGAGATCGCTACTCTTCTGTGCAAGGGCACGATAGAGCCTGTCCCTCTGGCCGAGATGAAGAAAGGGTTCTACAGCCCTTACTTCATCATACCGAAGAAAGGCGGTGGGTTGCGACCAATCCTGGACCTGCGAGAACTGAACCGGGCTTTGCACAGACTCCCGTTCAAGATGCTGACGCAAAAACGCATTCTAGTGAGCATCCGGCATCAAGATTGGTTCGCGGCGGTAGACCTGAAGGACGCGTATTTCCACATCTCGGTCTTACCTCAACAGAGACCCTTCCTGCGGTTTGCCTTCGAAGGCCAGACGTACCTGTACAAGGTCCTCCCCTTCGGCCTGTACTTGTCCCCTCGCGTCTTCACGAAGGTCGCAGAGGCAGCCCTTGCCCCACTAAGGGAAGTGGCCATCCGCATCCTCAACTATCTCGACGACCGGATAATCCTCAATCTCGAGAGTTGCTGTGTGCACACAGGGACCTCATGCTCTGGCACCTCAGCCGACTTCGTGCCAACTGGGAAAAGAGCAAGCTCTCCCAGGTTCAGAGCATTTCTTTTCTCGGTTTGGAGTTGGACTCGGTCTCGATGACAGCGCGCCTCACGAATGTGCATGCACAGTCGGTGCTGAACTGTCTGAAGGCGTTCAGACGGAGGACAGCGGTTCCACTGAAACATTTTCAGAGGCTCCTGGGGCATATGGCATCCTCAGCAGCGGCCACACCACTCGGGTTGATGCATATAAGACCACTTCAGCACTGGCTTCAGACTCGAGTCCTGAGATGGGCATAGCGCCGCGGGACACATCGCGTGGCCATCACACCAATCTGTCGCCGCCTCTTCAGTCCTTGGACCGACCTTGCATTTCTACGGGCAGGGGTTCCCCTAGAGCAGGTCTCCAGGCGCATCATGGTTACAAAAGACGTCTCCAAGAGGGGCTGGGGCACCGTATGCAACGGGCACACAGCCGCCGGCTCCTGGACTGGCCCGCGGCTGCGTTGGCACATCAACTGTCTAGAGTTGATGGCAGTACTGCTCGCCCTGCAGAGGTTCCGGCCGTTGATCCAGGGCAAGCACGTGTTGGTCCGGACGGACAACACAGTGACGGTAGCGTACATCAACCGTCAAGGCGGTCTACGCTCCCATTGCATGTCATAACTCGCCCGCCGTCTCCTCCTCTGGAGTCAGCAGTGCCTCAAGTCGCTACGAGCCACTCACATCCCGGGCGACCTTAACACCACAGCGGACGCGCTGTCACATCAGGTTACCGTCAGGGGAGAATGGAGACTCCACCCTCAGGTGGTCCAGCTGATTTGGAGTCGATTCGGTCAAGCACAGGTAGACCTGTTTGCTTCCCAGGAATCCTCCCACTGCCCGCTTTGGTACGCCCTGACCAAGGCACCCCTCAGTATAGATGTGTTGGCACACAGCTGGACCCCTGGACTACGCAAATACGCGTTTCCCCCAGTGAGCCTACTTGCACAGACCCTGTGCAAGGTCAGGGAGGCGCCTGTATGCCTTGAAGTGCCGTCTGTTCGCTAAGTGGTGTTCTTCCCGACGCGAAGACCCCCAGAGATGTGCAGTCGGATCGGTGCTTTCCTTCCTGCAGGAGAGGCTGGAGGTGTGGATGTCCCCCTCCACCCTGAAGGTGTATGTAGCCTCTATTTCGGCTCATCACGATGCAGTAGATGGTAAGTACTTGGGGAAACACGACTTGATCATCAGGTTCCTGAGAGGCACTAGGAGGTTGAATCCTTCCAGACCGTGCCTCGTCCCTGTAACGTCTGTGTAAGATCAGTGATGGCTAATTACACTTTGTTTGAAAAAACTTTGTTTGAAAAAAACCTTTTAGCCTTTTGACATTTGCATATAAATTACTGACCTGGTCTCCACGTTTACATTTATATGGGTGCTAAATTGCAGATGGTCTTTATCACTATCAAAAGGATGCTAAAACAGGTCTCCTCTGAAGTGTCTCCATCAAGCTTCAAACACATTCCACAGAAAGGGAGGTGACTCCCCCCCGTGCCAGGCACCAGAGCAGTTGTCTGTCTCCAGTAATTCCAATACACGTCACACACACACCTAAAGACATTTTCTCTATTTAGGCCATAGTAAGCAGTTATAAATGTATCTGCTATGTGCATGTGTTGTATGTATATTCCCCTATTATATTAACTTGGTTAAAACCCTTTACTTGTATTAGTTAGACGTTAAATGCCTATATTCAAGTGTATGAGTGTATCTCTGCTTTAATATCGTCTGGAGGTTACCTTCTTGGTATCAAAATGATCTTCCCTTTATTTCTCACACAATAATGTACACCATGTGATCGTGAAATGCATCGAACAATTCTTACTATGTTTTGAATTAAAAGCTGCACTAGCGGTCCAGATCAGCAATAAAATGCGAATGGGCCATAAACGGAGACAAAGGATGTTTCTCCCGCTCAAAATGCATGCCTCTGATTGGCCACTCCACCCACAAAATGGGTGCGGCAATGAACTATCAAAACTCCAGAGCGCAGACTAATCATCGCTCAAAACTCTTCTTCTTGAGACCAACCCACTCCAAAACTCTCTCTTGAGTTTAACCTTCTGGCAGTGTTTACCTTCAAGTAACTTTGTGGATTTCCTGTGGACTTCTTCAACTCACTCCTAAAGAAATCGTCGAGAACCTCGTCTACCGCATCAAGACTCTTATTCAGCAACAAACCAATGCAAGTAACAATTTACAGCTGATTAGATGCGCGTTTAAGTTTGAACCCCTTTTAAGGTGAATTGTGCCTCTAATGATTCTCATTTAGGTTGTGGTTAACTGACGTGAAATACTGCCATTCTGTGCTCTCTCTCTCTCTCTCTCTTTTCCTTACATTCCTTCATTCTATATATGTATGTTTTGCTTAGTTTGTTTGTATGTTAGTTATAGTTTCATTTATTAAATCCCTTATATTCACGATTGATTGTCTCTGTGTTCCGCTCTTAATTCAAAGTCACTGAATGTTGCTCCTTGCTACATGCTAAACTACTGATAACACTGTATAAGTAGGAAGGCTATTGTTCCTTGGCCAGGAAAGTAATCTTCCTAGAATTGATAAATAATTATATTGTCTGCTCGCTGGACGGACAGATCAAGTAATTGTAATGTCGATTCTGCTACAGTTAATTCTAAGATCTAATCTAAATATTTATTATTAATTATAACCAGTTATAATTAATTATAAATAATTCCCTTTTAAGCTAATTTGCTACACCCCTCATGGAACCTCTCTGTAGTCCTTTGGGGTATACAGGGAGCTCCCTTTGAGCCCTTGGAGACAGCTGTGCTTAAGGCACTCTCTTTGAAGACTGCCCTCCTGACTGCGCTCACTTCCATCAAAAGTGTAGGGGAACTGCAGGCGTTCTCTGTCAGCGAATCGTGCCTGGAGTTCGGTCCGGGTTACTCTCATGTGATCCTGAGACCCCGACCAGGCTATGTGCCCAAGGTTCCCACGACCCCTTTTAGGGATCAGGTGGTGAACCTGCAAGCGCTGCCCCAGGAGGAGGCAGACCCAGTCTTAGCATTGCTGTGTCCGGTGCGAGCTTTACGCATCTATTTGGATCGCACGCAGAGCCTTAAAAGCTCTGAGCAGCTCTTTGTCTGCTTTGGTGGACAGTGGAAAGGAAGCGCGGTCTCCAAACAGAGGATCGCCCACTGGGTCATTGACGCCATCGCGATGGCATATCAGGCTCAGGACGTGCCACCCCCTGCGGGGTTACAAGCCCACTCTATCAGGAATGTGGCGGCCTCCTGGGCCCTGGCCAGTGGCGCCTCTTTGGCAGATATCTGCAGAGCAGCGGGCTGGGCAACACCCAACACCTTTGCGAGGTTTTACAATCTCCAGGTTGAGCCAGTCTCATCCCGTGTATTGGCAGGCACGAGCAGGTAAGTTCCGGGACAGCTGGCTGGGTGTACCGCTTGCACATAGCGCATTTCCCCTCCCTTTAGGTGAAGACGTGCGCTCTTGACTCCCAGTCATGTTCATAGACTGTGATCCCTGGATGACTTTCCTCCTTAGCCCTCTGGCAGTTGAGTTTGCAGAGAAACTCGCTGACTGGCCCAGTACGTGCGCTAATGAGCCCCTTTACTGAAGTAGGTGCTCCACATGTGCTGGTTCCCCGAAGGTGACCCCATGTGATATCTTAAGCAAAATCGTTTCCCTGTCAGCAAACTGCGTCTTCCTTGGGCAGAGGCCCCTCCGCTCCCGGTCGCCATGCTCTGTAGAAACTCCTTCCCCTTTGGGTAGGACTACCATGGGACCTCTCCACATGACATACTTCCGACAAGACTCGGTAAGACCATGTGATATATTCCACTCAAAATACCCCCCCCCCCTTTTGGGCAGGGTGTGGTCTGCACGGTGTCTTCCCCTTTGGAGGGACACCCCCTGATGCAGACACTTATGGCTCCCAGTAAGTTAACAAATTCCACTCTTTTTGGGGAGAAAAGGAAGGGAAAGTTGACTGGGCAAGCCTGTCCCTATAGTTGGGCAGTCGACTTGTTCCTGATGGAACGTTCGACGCTCATAAGAGCGTTGGGGGAGGATATGTGACGGCCTGGTGTGCTGGCTACGATGCACACAGCGGTCTGCCCGTCACACACCACCAGTTCACGTAACACAATTCAGATAGTTGTGGCGTTTTGTACAGGGACCCCTAGTGTCACTACATCGACACAGCGTCGAGTGAGTGACAGATAGGGAACGTTCTGGTTACTTTCATAACCTCAGTTCCCTGATGGAGGGAACGAGACATTGTGTCCCTCTTGCCATAACACTGAACTTCCCGCTGAAATGGCCGGGACCTGGTCTCGGTTCCTCAGCACAAAACCTGAATGAGTGGTTGCATACCAGCTCCTTTTATACCCGTATGTCCGGGGGAGTGGCATGCAAATTCCACTCGCCAATTCTCATTGGCCTTTTTTCCCAAGAGTGACCCCTAGTGTCACTACATCGACCCAACGTCTCGTTCCCTCCATCAGGGAACGGAGGTTACGAAAGTAACCAGGACATTTCTTTCCTACTGAAGACTTGAAGACTGGAATTACTGTTAATTTTGCTTCTACATTATCCAGTATACTAGTTAATAATAAAGTGTTTCTTAATAAGCTATACATTTATATTGAAATAATGTGTAGTTAGAGGTTTGTGTTTCTTTACATATTAAAGGGTATGCCCCATTAGTTCCACACAATAATGTAAAGATATTCTAAACTGATTACGCAAAAAAACAACACTAGTATCGGCTTGAGGTCGGTATCGGCCGACACAGAGATTTCCGATATCGGAATCAGATTGGAAGTGAAAAAGTGGTATCGGTGTATCCCTATAAAGGAGGGCAACATGTAGTAAGTTAACACACAAACAAATGCATTTGTGTCTACAGAAAGATGTCCCAGGCAATAGAGAAGCACAAACATTTTTCTATCATGGTGGAGATCTTCCATTGCTTTCAATTGTTTTTATACTGAGATAATTATATTTTGCATCCTCTAACTCTAAACCCAACACTCACAGAAACCTTTCTGCATTTTTAGATTTGCATTAAGATATGATTTAGTTTAGTATGTTTAGTATATTTATTTATGTATATTCTCTGGGAATGTTGGCTGGTCCCCACAATGTGGTGATTTTTGGTTTTACTATCCTTTTGGGAGAGAAACAGAGCAAGAGAGATCTGTCTTTCTCTCTCTTCTACATCATTACCTCCTGTGCCTTCTGTGAGATGCCCAGGTATGGTGATATGTGCAGACAAAAACAGTGGAGCCTGGACAATTTCTGCCAGTGAACATAAAAAGGCACTGATGTAATGAGGCAGAAAGTTGAGTGTGTGTTAAGCACAAATTTAAGAGAGCAGTACAATAAAAGGCCTACGGGTACCAGCTCTCACACCTGTGATAAATACTACTCTAAACATGACATATTCCTGCAGTTATGCAGGAAAAAAATGGGTCAGAGCAATCCATAACAATTCAAAGCTGCTCTAGGATACCATACACATAAAAGCAACCTCTCGAAGATCGTACAAAGCCTGCTAGGATTAATGCACACAGGATATATATATATATATATATATATATATATATATATATATATATATAAAGCCAATTTTGAAACAGAAAAACAAAAAAGAAAAGGTTATTGACATTGGACAACAGATAATTGGAAAAGAGTGTTATGGATCTTAACCCCAATGAGCTTTTGTGGGACCAGCTAGACTCTAAGATGATTGAGAAGTGCCCGAAAAGACAGCCACATCTATGGCAAGTGCTACAGGAAATGTGGGGTGAAATGTCACCTGAGTATCTGGACAAACGACAGCTAGAATGCCAAGGATCTGCAAAGCTGATAGCAGATCAACTGCACGTGGAGGATTTTTTGATGAGAACTATTTGAAGTAGTTTAAAAAAAAGAAATCAAATTGTAATAGTAATTTTTCACGTTATTAATGTCCTGACTATACAGTGTGATCAGTTGAATGGCACTTAAAAGTAACAATTTCTTTCCATAAGAGAAAAATCTGTACATTATTCCAAACTTTTGGCTGCCAGTGTGTAGGATCAGAGTAGCCTGTCCAGGAAGGGTCGAAGTAAAGCTCCGAGGAAGCCCTTCTCTTCTCTGTGCTACGACACACACACGTGATGGGAGTCGAGGTGATCAGTCTTCCAGGCGGAAGGCCTCATTTCAGAGCCTGCCTCAATATCAATCGACACAACAAACAACAAACTATCCACAACCTTAACAGAGTCCAAATATTGACGGAACCACCCAAATTTTCTACAAGAGCCAAAGAGCCAAGCAACACAAGGAAACGAAATGACACGCAAGTTCATCTCTAGACTTTTGCTGAAAGTGCTGGTGTATTATTTAAATACTTTGGGTAATCCGATTGCAAATCGATTTAGACTCAAAGAAGTATCAATGCTTCTTAAGGCATTGTCTACAGACTCCATAAAGTTCCTTTTCTCTGTATAGATAATTTCTACTCAAGTCACTCTGTTCACTTTACTCACCAACCTGTTTCATGTTTGTATGTGTCAGATTAGTTTTTATGTTTAGATTAGCAATGAAGTCTTGTTTGTATTCAAAGATAATTTGACTGTGGTATATTTTGATAAATAATCTCATCACTTGATTATTTCAAAGATCCAGCTGTCAGATGTATTTTGTTGATTCATGTCTTTTATTTTGAAAAGTTTAGTTCCTGTTCCCTAGTCATGTGATGTCTTGTTTTCCCTCCATGTTCATGTTCATGTTTTCATTGATTTATTGTTTAATTATCTTGTTATCAGTTCTGTTTGTTCATTGGTTTATGTTCTCCCATGTCTTGTATTTAAGCCCTCATGTTTTCATTGTCTAGTTGTCAAGTATTGGATGTGATCGTAGATGTTTAAGTCAAGCCATGTTTATGTCAAGCCATGTTTAAATCAAGTCAAGTCATGTTCATGTTTATGTTTAGTTTAGTTCACGTGTAGTCAGGGTTATTGGTTCTCACTTTGTAAATAAACTGCACTTGGGTTCTTCATCTCATCATCGTCATAGTCATTGCCAGCAGCCAACATCATTACAGAATACTTGACCCAACCATGAACCCAGCAGTTCGGCTTCTGCGCCTACGTCAGGGGAATCGTCCCCTGGAGGACTATGTGGAGGACTTTTGCGATCTGGCTTTCCAGGTGGACTTTAATGAGGTTGCCCTCAAAGACTGTTTTAGATTTGGACTGAATGAGTCCATTTCTTTTTTGATGCCTGGCGGTCGCATTTCCCTCAGCCTGACTCAATATATCGACCTTGCCCTACGGTTCATTGGTTCCCCGTTCACTGTGGGGGAGGCAGATGCCGAGCCAGAGTTCCACGACATGGCCGCCGCCGAGCCAGAGTTCCACGTCATGGCCGCCAAGCCAGAGTTCCACGTCATGCCCGCCAAGCCAGAGTTCCACGCCATGGCCGCCAAGCCAGAGTTCCACGTCATGGCCGCCAAGCCAGAGTTCCAAGTCATGGCCGCCGAGCCAGAGCTCCACGACATGGCCGCCGCCGAGCCAGAGGTCCACGACATGGCCGCCGTCGAGCCAGAGGTCCACGACATGGCCGCCGCCGAGCCAGAGGTCCACCACATGGCCACGCCGAGTCAGAGGTCCACGACAAGGCCGCCGCCGAGCCAGAGTTCCACGTCACAGCAATGCCTCAGCCTGCTCCATGCCACGTCAAAGCAACGCCTCAGCCTGCTCCATGCCACGTCACAGCAACGCCTCAGCCTGCTCCATGCCACGTCACAGCAACGCCTCAGCCTGCTCCATGCCACGTCACAGCAACGCCTCAGCCTGCTCCATGCCACTTCACAGCCACACCTGAGCAGTGGGACCTGGAGATGGTTCCCACCCTTATACCCACCCTTAGTTCTCCTGAGCAGGCAAGGGGAACTTTCGGCCCTCCGACCCTGCCTGGACCCTCCGAGCCCTGGACTTCGCCTTGGCCTGTCAGTCCCTCGACATTGCCTCAGCTCTGCGTTCCCTCGGCTCCACTGCGGTCCTTCAGCCTGTCGGCTTTGCCGGGGTCCCTTGTCCCTCTGGTTCCTCCTTGGTCTGTCGGTCACCTGGCTCTGCTTTGGCTCTCCGATCCTCTGGCTGCGCCTCATCCCTCCGATCTGTCAGCTTCACCGCGGACCTCCTTCCCTACAGCTCCACCTTGGTCCTCAGTCCCACCGGCTCCACCTCAGTCTTCCGATCCCCCAGCTCCGCCTTGCTCCTCCGAGCCTCCAGCACCGCCTTGGTCCTCCCTGCCATCAGCTCCACCCTGGCCCTTCGAGTCTTCGGCTACTCTACGGGCACCAAGTTCCATGGCTCCGCCCCTCGAGCCTCTCACGGCTCTGCCTTCCATGGCTCCGCCCCTCGAGCCTCTCATGGCTCCACCCCCCACGGACTTTGCCCCTCGCCCTTTCTCGCCACCCCCCCCAGCTCCCTACAGAACTCTGAATTTATGTCATGTTTTAGGTGTTTTGTTTATGTGTTGGGGTGTCAGGAGCCACCCCTTAGTGGGGGGGATATGTCAGGTGTATTTTGTTGATTCATGTCTTTTATTTTGAAAAGTTTAGTTCCTGTTCCCTAGTCATGTGATGTCTTGTTTTCCCTCCATGTTCATGTGTCATGTTTTCATTGGTTTATTGTTTAATTATCTTGTTATCAGTTCTGTTTGTTCATTGTTTATGTTCTCCCATGTCTTGTATTTAAGCCCTCATGTTTTCAATGTCTAGTTGTCAAGTATTGGATGTGATAGTAGATGTTTATGTCAAGCCATGTTTAAATCAAGTCAAGTCATGTTCATGTTTATGTTTAGTTTAGTTCACGTGTAGTCAGGGTTAGTGGTTCTCACTTTGTAAATAAACTGCACTTGGGTTCTTCATCTCATCATCGTCTTCGTTATAGTCATTGCCAGCAGCCAACATCGTTACACCAGCCCTAAAGCTATACCTAAAATATCTGTGATATTATTTATTTATTTATTTTTTATCCCCTTTTCTCCCAATTTAGAATGCCCAATTCCCACTACTTAGTAGGTCCTGGTGGCACAGTTACTCACCTCAATCCATGTGGCAGAGGACAAGTCTCAGTTGCCTCCGCTTCTGAGACAGTCAATCCACGCATCTTATCATGTGGCTCGCTGTGCATGACAACGCGGAGACTCACTGCATGTGGAGGCTCATGCTACTCTCCGCAATTCATGCACAACTTACCATGCATCCCACTGAGAGCGAGAACCCCTAATCGTGACCACAAGGAGGTTACCCCATGTGACTCTACCCTACCTTGCAACCGGGCCAATTTGGTTTTAGAAGACCTGGCTGGAGTCATCACCCTGTGATATTATTTTCAATAAGCCATGAGAATAATATCACTACAATAAGTGAATTAATCATAATTCCCTTATTAAAGCTAATTCCTTACAATATAAATTGTGAGTGGATACAATAAGACGTTGTATTACGATTTTAATGGTGAAGAATTTTATTCGGGCAAATAATCTAATTATTTTGTCATTTATCTTATAATGGTCATCGAACACTGCTAATTCCATTCCAAAACATCCAGTGAGCGGCAGTTCTGTGGACGGAAATGCCTTGTTGATGAGAGGGGTCAACAGAGAATGGCCAGACTGGTTCGAACTGACAAAGTCTACAGTAACTCAGATAACAGCTCTGTACAATTGTGGTGAAAAGAAAAGCATCTCAGAATGCTGTTCTGAGATGCGGGTTGGCGCTGTTTTGGCGGCACGAGAGGGCCTACACAATATTTGGCAGGTGGTTTTAATGTTGTGGCTGATCGGTGTAGATACACTGGCAGCCAAAAGTTTGGAATAATGTACAGATTTTGCTCTTATGGCAAGAAATTGGTACTTTTATTCACCAAAGTGGCATTCAACTGATCACAATGTATAGTCAGGACATTAACAACGTGAAAAATTACTATTACATTTTGAAAAAATGTCAAAACTTCTTAAACTACTTCAAAGAGTTCTCATCAAAAAATCATCCACGTGCAGCAATGACAGCTTTGCAGATCCTTGGCATTCTAGCTGTCAGTTTGTCCAGATACTCAGGTGAAATTTCACCCCATTCTTCCTGTAGCACTTGCCATAGATGTATCTGTCTTGTCGGGCTTTTCTCACGCACCTTACAATCTAGCTGATCCCACAAAACCTCAATGGGGTTAAGATCCATAACGCACTTTTCCAATTATCTGTTGTCCAATGTCTGTGTTTCTTTGCCCACTCTAACTTTTTCTTTTTGTATTTCTGTTTCAAAAGTGTCTTTTTCTTTGCAATTCTTCCCATAAGGCCTGCACCCCTGAGTCTTCTCTTTATTGTTGTACATGAAACTGGTGTTGAGCGGGTAGAATTCAATGAAGCTGTCAGCTGAGGACATGTAAGGCATCTATTTCTCAAACTAGAGACTCTGATGTACTTATCCTCTTGTTTAGTTGTACATCTGGCCTTCCACATCTCTTTCTGTTCTTATAAGAGCCAGTTGTAATTTGTCTTTGAAGACTGTAGTGTACACCTTTGTATAAAATTAAAAAAAAGAAGTTTTTTGGCAGTTTCAAGCATTGTATTGCATAGCCTTCATTCCTCAAAACAATGATTGACTGACAAGTTTCTAGAGAAAGATGTTTCTTTTTTGCCATTTTTGACCTAATATTGACCTTAAGACATGCCAGTCTATTACATACTGTGGCAACTCAAAAACAACCACAAATACAATGTTAAGCTTCATTTAACAAACCAAATAGCTTTCAACTGTGTTTGATATAATGGCAAGTGATTTTCTAGAACCAATTTAGCAATTTAGCATGATTATTCAAGGATAAGGTGTTGGAGTGATGGCTGCTGGAAACAGGGTCTGTCTAGATTTGATAAAAAAATACTTTTTTCAAATAGTGATGGTGCTGTTTTTTATATCAGTAATGTCCTGACTATACTTTGTTATCAGTTGAATGCCACTTTGGTGAATTAAAGTGCCAATTTCCTTCCGAAACAGCAAAATCTGTACATTATTCCAAACTTTTGTCTGCCAGTATATATGCAACACACAAACAGGAATATTAAATTGTCACTTTCTTAAAGAATGGTGCAATGCCCCATCTTCCTTAAATTTAAAAGATAAAAGACAATGTCTTCCTACTGACTAATGTGTTAATGTTGATGATTTGCACCTAATTAGAGTGAAACAATCGTCTGGCTCATTAACAATTCATAAACAAACAGTGCAGAGCTATATTTCTCTTTTTGCCTTGGTAAAAGGTTCAAATATTAATGATTTATTTGCTTAGATTTGAAAAGTATGTTGCAAGAGAAATGCACTGAGTGCTTATAAATGTCCCCCGAGCCATCCTTCCTTATTCACATGGTTTTACTCCAAGAAAAAGACACAGCACTTGAATATTACACTTTTTTTCTCTCTCTCTTTCTGCCTTTTTCAGTGACATTTCTGAAAGTTAAAATATTCATAATGCTTTTTCTCTCTATATGACTCTGTGCAGAAGAAAGGGAAACATAAGAAGAGGGAAAGAAAGAACTGAATGTGAAGTGTGTGTCTGATGGAGAAGAATGCATGAATACAGTGGTGGAGAGATAGAGGGCAGAGGAGAGGGCAGAAATTGGAGGGGTGAGGAAAAGATCTCCCACAGACTTCAAAGGGAGAAGCTCAGGGGGAAAAACGTAATTTGACACACAATCACATAGACACACTATGCACACACTGCACACACTATGCACACACTATGCACACAAACAAATAGAGAGCTCAGAACAGCCAAAATTCATTCTCTTTTTTCTTTTTTTCTTTTCTGGTGACCACTGAAAAAGATGTTTAGATAGCTTTAAATCAGCTGTTAAGGTTTACAACGGAAAAGTATATAAAAATGCCGACACTCGCTGCTGAGAAGTGCTTAAATTTACATCTTGCTGATTTTTAAGTGATGTTACTTCTGACAAGAGCTGCAACAAATAAAGGTAACCCCACACACGATCTCTATCAGTTTCGATCACACAAACTCACACACAAAGTCACACACACATGCACAAACACACTACCTTGTTACTCCAGTAAGACATGCTCCAGTAAAGCAGCATAAGCAATCCTCCATTGCAAGTTCTAAAGTGACGTTTTTGAACTAGCAACGAAGGCTCGGACTGTTTCAAAGCAAGACGCTGAATCTGTGGTGGAATAAAGTAGTTCCACTCACAAGAGCGTTTTAGGGATGAAAACCATAAATGTCTTGAGATAAAACCCTGAACGATGTCTTAAGGTGTGGTAACTGTTATATAAACGGAATAATTGACTCCGGCCCATTGAATTATTGAAAAACAATGCACACCCGAGGTGTAACCGTCCGTCGTCAATTATTCCTTACTTACATTAGTGAACAATTACAACATTATAATACTTAATCTAGCTTAGTTATGCGTAGAGGTTATTTCCAAATTTTAATAACATCATTCTTTCAGTTTGCAGAAGTACATTTTCCATTTCCCTTTTTGAGTTGTTACTAGTAGCCCCTAATAAATAAACAAGCAATATATATATATATATATATATATATATATATATATATATATATATATATTTTAATAATAATAATAAAAATAATAATAAAAAAAATAAATAAATAAATAGAGCAAAGTTTTCCTAAAAATGTATGTCCTTATATCGGGACAGCGGGACTAAGTTATGAAATGTTAAATAATACCAAACTATAGAAAGTCAGATTTATTTATTTATTTATTTATTTATTTTTTTTATTAAATTGTTTGTTATGTTTCCAGGAGTGTTGGATATTCACATTTTTGAGACTGATTTGACATTGGCTTTGGAACAATGCATATTGGGAAAAGCACAAATAAAAAAACTATACAAATTCAAATTATTTGACTTGATTTGACTTTTATGTTTATTTTTTGTATTTTTTTTGTCTACTTTTAAAAATAACATCTCAATGTTCTCTCTTTGCACTGTCAATCAAACAAGTGATAGCCAGTGCTAAAGCATTTTACCCATCATAAATCAGCATAATTAATTCTGATACAAGTAATGGTCAGCATCATCCAATAACTGCCAACCATGTTAAAATACAATTATACATTAAGTACTGATTGTCCCATGACTTCCAACCATGTTGAGTGGTCCAAACATCATCTGCAGCCTGAAACTGATCTTTTGGTTGGATGTTAGGAGTGAATGAACTATAGGATGCTCCCATGCTCCGTATTTAGTGAATGACTTCACACCTCCAGTGTGCTGTCTGTCTGCAGAACAGTTTGAAATGCACCTTATTTTCATCCTAACTCCGTATAAAGCCTCTGAAAGTAAAAGTTTTTCAGTTTTTTGGATGAACCAATTGATTCTCAATGTGATAATGCAAGTGAACATATGGGAAAAAAGGCCTATAGTCAATGTAAGTAGACACTGTTTTTAACAGCGTGCAGTTTTGGGATAAATCGATGACATTTTTAAAATGGCATATCGGATGAAGTTGAGACTCTAACTTGTTTCAATGTAAAAACTTTATGAGGTTTCTTACCAAATGTAGTTTTGTTGCCATTTCTCACAAAGACAAACTCTGCTGAGATTGGTGCCATGTTGTTTTGTCACATGAAAGTTTAACCATTCACTGACAGTATACTGTATATATACACACACTGCCTGTTTCTCAATAAAGTACATGCTCTCCAGCCCTGTGACCATTTCACCAGATGAGTGAACAAAGAGATGGAGAGGTTATGGTGATGATATCACAGGGGTCATATTTGCAGAATCAAAGGTTGTAGAACTACCAAAACTCTGCAGGAGTTCTACAAAATATGAACTCCGTCATTTACATATGTCTATTTATCCATGTCCTATTTGAGTTAGTTTACTCCGTTTTCCACATTATAACTGAAGTTTGAAATAATTTGAAATAATTGTTGTTTAAATACATTGCAAAATTCGAATAGTGCTACTTAATTTGATAATGCTTTGAGCAACCAATAGAGTGCTGTACTCTTAGCTTCAATTAACACATTTAAACATTTTAATACTATTTTGCAGAATTACAGGACACATATTTTTCTCCACAGCACAAATAAACATGAAAAATTTGCAGATTTCATATGAGAGGAGGTGGGGCAAAATCTGTGGCAAAAAAGAATATGTTTGTAATTCATTTAAATGACAGACGTAAACAGACCAAATGCAATTCCATCTGCTTGTCCGCAGAGCTTGAATAGGTTCGACAGGTTTAGGATTCATATTTACATAACTCAGTGGTCTCAAAAAAACTTTTCTATCATGGTGTGAACTTTCCATTTATGTTGTTTTTTATACTGCACTAATAATATTTTCTATCCCCTTTCCCCACCCTGTATTTTCTATCCCCTACCCTTACCATTCCCCATAATATACACTGAACAAAAATATAAACACAACATGTAAAGTGTTGGTCCCATGTTTCATGAGCTGAAATAAAAGATCCCAGAAATTTTCCATACGCATTGATTAGATTAGATTAGGGCCTAATGAATTTATTTCAATTGACTGATTTCCTTAAATGAACTGTAATTCAGTAAAATCTTTGAAATTGTTGCATGTTGCGTTTATATTTTTGTTCAGTATAGATTACTTTAAGTTATACCACGGGTCTGTTGAATGCTTGATTCTGATTGGTTGACAGATGTTCTAAGGTGTGCAATTATTTTTCAAGGAAAAGCATGACTATTAAAAGAATAGTTCACCCAAAAATTAAAATTTGCTGATAATTTACTCCATCCAAGATGTATTTGAGTTTCTTTCTTCATCAAAACAGAATTTAAGGCTTTTAGGATCTCATTTCAGGCCTCCTCCTCTAAACAATGCAAGTGAATGTCCTCCATTTTTGACGGTCCAAAATGCATATTTAGGGTGCATCAAAATAATCCACACGACTCCAGTCAACAAATAAAGTTCTTCTGAATGCAAACAATTGATCATTTTTAGAAACAAAACAACACTTATATACTTTTTAACTACAAATGTTCGCTTCCATACATCTCTGTGATGTGCGCTCATGAGAGGGATGACGTAAGCTCGTTGGTAAGGTCATGCGTCACGTGGAGGAGTCAGGAAGTGTGTCATTGTTTACAAGAGAAACTTGCACAGAGCACAGACCGAGCGCCGTTCACAAACCAAAACAGTCCAAAACAATTTCAAAACAATATAAAATAAAATAAAAAATCATTTCCAAATAATAAAAAAAAAAAAAAAAAAATGTAAACAATGATGCGCTTCCTGACTCCTCCTCCACATGACGCGTGACCTTACCAATAAGCTTACATCATCCATCTCACGAGCGTGCGTCACAGAGATGTATGGAAGTGAACATTTGTAGTTAAAAAGTATATAAGTATTGATCAATACAACAGTTTCTATATTATCTGAAATACCTGTGGGAAACACCCTCGCGCCACCCTCACACACACACACTCCCACACTCATGGACACACATTATATGCGTAATGCACACACTTAAGTCCCAAACATACATGTGAGAGAAAAACAGAGTCATCATGTCAGCACACTCCTGCATCTCTGTGGAGATGAAAAAGTTATTAAGGTTTACAAAGGGAATATGGCGACATGCATCTTGGCGATTTTGAACCGATGTTACTTATGACGAGAGCTGCAACAAAAAAAGGTAATCCCAGAAGCGAGATATCTAATTTTCTCAGTTTCTCTCTTTCGATCCCTCAAATACAAACTCACACACACACACACGCACTACCTTATTACTCCAGTAAGTCCGATTAAAGCAGCGCAAACCTCCGTTGCTAGTTCTAACGTGACGTTTTAGAATTAGCAACGAAGGCTGAGACTGTATTAAAGCAAGACATTGAATCTGTGGCGAAAGAAAGTAGTTCCTCTCATATGAGCGTTTTAGGTACGAAAACCAGAAAATGTCTTGAGATAAAACGCTGAACGATGTCTTAATGTGTGGTAACCCTGGTATAAGCGGAATAATTGACTCTAGCCCGTTGAATTGTTTAAAAATAATGCACACAAGGTGTAACGGTCACTCCGCTGCACGTCGTGACCGCATTACCACCTCGGGTGTGCATTATTTTTAAGCAATTCAACGGTCCGTCTTCAATTATTCCTTACTTTAACTACCCTTGTGGGGACATTTGGACCCCACTATTTAGGCAAAACCTGACCCCACACAAACACACACATATGCAGGAGTTCCCTTTCACCTTTATGCCACTGGAATGAAATCAATGCACTCACTCCCTCACTCACAAAAGACATCTTTCATCATCTTTCAGACATCAACATTCTCTCTCTCCTCCCTTCAGTCTCCACTTCCTTTTTATGCGTATCATATTTTTTAGCAATATTAAACTCCAATGACACCCACAGTCAGTGTGAGTTGGTGCATTATGGAAAATGCACTCATTGTACTTGAGTTTGTGTGTGTATGTGTGTGTAAGAAAGAATTATGGAGGGGCCACTCATGACTCTACGCAGAAAATGGATGCTCTTTGAGAATTAAGCTATAATTCATGGTGCTATAATTGATCGGGGAGTGTGAAAAATTACAACCAGGAAGAAGGAGAGACAAAAAGAGATAGTGCTGAGAAAGTGAGATGATAGAGACAGAAAGAGAGCATAGAGAGTGAAAAAGGAAAGAAAAAAGGAAGGAAATATCTAAATAGAAAGTGATAACGATCTCTCATCTCCTCCGCCATGTGTGAGTGTGTGAGTGTGAATGAGGTCCCTAGTGATGGAAGAGCTCAGTTAACACTGTTATTCTATCTGATTAAATCCAATTTGGAGTCAATAAGACAGCGTCAATGGATAATGCTATCAATGACAGCAATCGTCTCGGTTACTGTCGTAACCGCCGTTCCCTGATGGAGGGAACGAGATGTTGTGTCGATGTAGTGACACTAGGGGTCGATCTTGAGAGCCAGAGACACCTTCAGATCTTTGAGAAAAGGCCAATGAGAATTGGTGAGTAGAATTTGCATGCCACTACCCCCAACATACATGTATAAAAGGGAGGCTGGAATGCGTATTCATTCAGGTTTTTGCACTGAGGATCCGAAACAAGGTCCCGGCCATTACAGCGGTGTAGTTCAGCCTGTGACAAGAGGGACACAATGTCTCATTCCCTCCATCAGGGAACAGAGGTTACGACAGTAACCAAGACATTCCCCTTCTGTCACTCGCTCGACGTTGTGTTGATGTAGTGACACTAGGGGTCCCTATACGAAATGCCACAATGGCTGAACTGTGTTACGTGAACTGCCGGTGCAGGTGTAGGCAAGCTACTATGAGCGTAGGAACAGATGCACTCGGACTGCAAGTAGCCTCCCCAGATGCCACAAAACGTCATGTAATTCCCAACAACCCTGAGGGGGGATGAAGATGTATCTAGTTGCTTCACCGCCGAGAACTGCTGGGCAAAGTCCTCGACGGTGTCGCCGAAGAGGCCGACCTGGGAGATGGGCGCGTTAAGGAATCGTGCCTTGTCCACGTCCCTCATCTCACCTCTTCACTATTATGTACATTAAAGATAAAAAAGCCCAAAAATTATTTGGTAGTGCAGCAAATGAAAACAACTCACAAATCAGGAACAGATAAAAGTTTTTTTTTTTTTTTTTTTTTTCACAGTAAAATCAGATGAAAAGTCTGTTTCTGAAAAATTGTCATTCAGTTATTTTTTTCCGAAACTGACCACAAAAAAGGACAAACATTTCAGAAAAAGTCTGCAGTTACCTAAAGTTTAGGCTATAATTTTATATGATCACTAAATGGAATTGTTCTTTGGCTTATCTTCTGTACAACCACATGGATTCAACCAAAAACAATGGAGAAATTAATTTGCAAATCGACTGTGCAGAATGATCTTTGCCTAACAGCAACCAGCCTCTGTAGAAGATAACGGCCTCTGAGCACTTCAGGAAACTATCAATAATTCCCATCTTGTGCCTTGGTGCTGACAATAATGTTCCATTCTTAAGAAATAAATCATTTTCCCTCCTCAAGGGTGGCAATTTCAACACCCTTTGCACAAGCTGTTGTAGTCAAGCAAAACACAAGCTTGAGAGTATTTTCACAAAAGGTTGAATGATACAGACTTTAAATTAATTTGTCATTAAATGCATCATATTTGTGTTGACAAAGTTATTTTCTGTCAAATTTGGCTGCTTTAATCATGCAATTGACATGCTTTGGCTTTTAAACAGTGACTTTTGCAAAAAAAAGTGACAAGTTTGCAGGTGTAATAACAGGTTTCATGAACAGGCATGCAAAGTTTTTGAATACCGTAGGCTTAAAGACATGCTTTGATTCATGTGGTTCTCTGCTAGATGACCCAAGTCTGCTTAACATTTTAACTAAAACAATCTTTGGCAAATTTAGAAGATTTAGATTTCAAGTTTTGAACTGTTGATTTTTATAATTTAGAGGACATCAGATTCCCCAGTAAAATTGGTGTCAAGTGTGCATATTAAAGCAATATCAAATGAGCAAGAATTATGTCATACTGATTATTAGCTTGGCTCTGATTCTGTGATTCGCAACGTGTATTTTAGACACAATACGGGCGGCTATTTTTTTCTATTTTACTTTGATAACAAAAATAGTTCCAAAATAATTCAAAGCAGGATCAGTTGTTGTGTGTCATCTAGCTACACACACATTGACTGACAGCTTGTCTCCAACATCAGAGTGATGCAAGTGTAATACTGAGTGATGCAAACATTAAAACTCTAATAGTCAAGATCATAATAGATTGGAGCACACACACAAGCTCAAACCCTGCACTCTGATCCCAGCTTAGCTGGAATATGTGAAAAAAAAGAATTTCACTGTATATGTGAAAATGTATAATGTGTGATAAATAAAATTATTAAATTATTAATTATTAAAATTATTATTATTATTATTAAACACACACATGGTGACACTCCTACACACTCTGCAGTACAAAGCTGCAGAAGCTACAACAATATAGTAGAGATTACCACAGTTTACCATCAGTAGCCTAGGCCAAAAGCTGTTTATGAACCATCTGACATTTAGGCAAGACCCCTACTTCAGGAGCAGAGTCTCTCCTTTCACTAGAATTTTTGATTTAATGAGCTCTGAGCATCTGAATTTAAAGAGAGTGCTTTGACGTTAAATAACTGATATATATAAAACAACCTCACTGCTATCGTGGTAAAAGCAGTTCCATGGAGACATACTGCAGAATGACAAAGAATAGAGTGAGAAACTTTTAGGTGCTGGAAAACTATTTATGTCTTGCATAGATGCAAACTACGCATATCTATTTATGTCTGGTAAAGCAGCAAGAAAACATTGAAAGAAATAACACTGCTTCAGTTCATCAGTGTGATCCATTTGTTGGATAGTACTTATGATAAATTGATATACAGACTTTTACATCTTGCCACTCCAGAAATATATCCAAATTCACACAATTGCATGCACGCAAACATGTCCGATTAATGTATATACATGCTGGATGAAGCCGAGCTACAATCACATTATCTAGGTCTGTTATTCTGACTTCACAAAAATCAGACTGGTACTACTTAGGGATGGGTGGATCGATCCTTAAATATCAGTACTTCGATACTGATGTTGTATCAAAAGTATCGATCCTCACACAAAAATTTTGATTCTAACATTTTTCTTTTTTTAAACTAGGAATATTATTAATCTGGTTTCCATGAACGTGAACAATAATCATAAGCTTCAAAGTGAAATAAAAAGCAATTACTTGCAGGATGGGAACTATTTCTTCTTCCACTCATCTTAACATGCATGCTGAAAGACACAAGCAGACAAGTGCTTGTGCCGCCACAGAAAATCAGAGAACTTCTGGAGTAAATTCATGCTAAAACAGCAACATATCTAAAGGTGACATTTCTTATTTCTTAAAATTGTGTGCAATTGTTGTTAAAGAGAGTGCTTTGACATTAAATAACTGATATATATATAAAACAACCTGGCTGCTATCGTGGTAAAAGCAGTTCCATGGAGACAGACTGCAGAATGACAAAGAATAGAGTGAGAAACTTTTAGGTGCTGGAAAACTATTTGTTTTTTTTTAATTGTGTGGTAACTATGGTTTAACTAAATACCATAGTTAAACTACAGTTACTGTAGTTAAACCATGGTTATTTTTTGTAAGAGTAAACGAAACAGAAGTCTAATAATTTTTTGTTTAGACTCAGAAATGTAAAAAAAATAAAATAAATAAAATAAAAACAAAATACTTGAATTGTGACTAAAAATAATATTTTAAATTACCCATTTTATCCCAAGAAATAACAAAAAAATCTATTCAATAGAAGTATCGGTATTGGTAATGGTATCAACAATATTGGACTTGAAATATTGGTATCGGATTGAAAAGAAAATAAGTGGTATCGCTACTATATGTTCGAACTATAGATTATATCCCCTAACCCTACCCCTAAACCTAACCCTCACAAAACAAAACAAAAAACATTTAAAAAAAAAACATTGTTTAGCATGTTTTTTTAAGCGATTAAAATTATGGGGACACAAGAAATGTCCTCATAAACCATATTTATAGCATAATCCCTTGTATTTACCAGTTTGTAACCTAAAAAAAATGTCCTCGTAAACTACCCAAACCCACCCAAACACACACAAACATTATTGAGATCGCATTATTGACACATTATTAAGATTGCTGTAATAATGCACAGATCACAACATGAATTCTTGTAAAGAGAAAGAATAGTGGAAGACAGAACAGTAACCCTCTCTCTAATTTATACATTGTATTTACACCACTGGGGAGCGATGAGGAGAAACAAGGAGAGGATCTTTCCTTGATGTTCCACATCAAAGTCCTTATTATACAAACTGCAGCTGTTTGTATGTATATATGGTTTGCAGTGTGTGAGTGTGTTTGTATATAAATGTGTACATCACAGCATGCTCTCAGTTTATTGCGCAGAACACTGTCCACAACAATACTTTTCTTTAAGGATGCACTTCCTCCTTTCCTATGCTCTCTCCCTCAGTGTTTAATAACTCATCCTGTAGTAAATAGACAAGAAAACACAATAAAAACTAATTTTGTTCTTCTATGTGACGTATGACCTCTTTCATGTCATCTTCCTCCCACATATTTACAGTATATTAACCTTATGAGGGAACTGCAAAATTTCACCATCATGTAAAATTAACTTGATGAAAAATTAACTCTCCAACTTTAGATGAATAAGATGCTACCTGGCTTTGTGCATATCATGTGAAAATATTCCACTTGCATATGTAAAAGACATTTTTTGACTATGAAATTAATGATGGCTTGATGACATCATGCAGGTACATTAAAGGGTCTATGATTTCTACTTCTTTCAATGGGAATTTAAACTTTTTTGAGAATAGATCCAAGTCTTTATGGTGATGTGCTTCCATTTTAGCCAAAAACACAAATAGTGGCACTTGCAACAATGACAGCCAACTAAAGAAAAAACAAATAAATAAATATATATGCTTTACTGATACATGACCTAAGTGAGCTACAAATTTTCTTCCAATTTTCAACACTACTTACTTTTGCGAATCAAGATTTTTTGCCTTCTGTAAAGTCCGTCTTGTCAGTTTGTTCCAGCATGTATAACTTAGAAATGTGTAGGAATTATTCTCCAAGCATAAGACTAAATATTTTGAATATTTTGAATAACATTTTACTTTTGTTTCAGCTGAAAAAAAATTATGTTGTGTTCCCTATAGTCAGAAACTATCCCTGATTGGGGTTGCTGATTGAAAAACTATATATATATATATATATATATATATATGTGTGTGTGTGTGTGTGTACAGTATATATATATGTATATATATGTATACATATATATATATATAAATATTGATTATTCATCTTACACACTGGAGGCATGTATAAATGTTTGTCCAATACATGCTCTCTAGCATGATAATGTCTCTTCCCTCTAATAACTGCAACCAAAAAAAAAGCAAAAAGGAAATCATGATACATGGCTGTGACATAAACTACAGCCTATTGGCCATTTAAAGAAAATGTCCCTACTTATTTTTTTTTTCAGCAGGAAATACTTCCACACAGGAAATAAAACTGTGCTTGTCAAGCCATTCTATGGGTTTTAAAATCAGTGCAATTGAGGTACTGCAAGGCAAGGTTAAACAGTTACATTTTTTTTTTTTTTTTACGTGCATGCTGCAATAAAAAAAAAAAAAAAAAAAAAAAAAAGTCAATATATTAATAAAAGTCAGCTTCTTAAATTTTGGTTGACTTGCACTTTGGAATGTGAGCAGTTTTCTCCTTTGGCACAGATTATAAACTCAGACAGAAATGGGGCAAACTCTGCTCTCCAAAATGTAACCGCTCTATATCATAAAAGAAGCACTGATTCACCTAACAAGGGCAGTCTCTGTCATCACAGTCCCTCCCATGAGCCTTCACAGGAAGTGTTTGATGACACAGAGGGTCAAGGGTAAGGAAGAAAAATTGAGCCATGAGAGAATTTGACTGGTAAAAGGGACAAGATCTAAGCTTTATCTAAATTTCCAGGGTAAACGGTGCAACTCTTGTGCTTCCCTCAGCCTGTGGGGAAGAAGCAGAACAGTACACTCTATAGAAAGTGCAATGTGACCCAGCATACACACAGTATACAATGAAAGCAGGAGATGTGTGACTACTAAATGAGTGTGTGCAGAGAAACAATTTGGATATAGGAATGTGCAAAATTACATACTTTTAAAATCAAGTAGTCGGTGGGTTGCCTAAACGACAAGTTGAAAAATCAGTCTTAACGAAGTCCTGTATAATTAGGCTGGTTTTGGGTTCACCTGATCCCAATTGGATGTGCCTCCTAAAGTCTCTGTCTCAATTGCCTTTGCACTGTGAAATTCTGCAGGTGAAGAAGGTGTGGGCAGAAGAGTGGAGTGTCAACACTGCAAAAAAACTAATTGCCAAGCAGCCTCTTTTTTATGCTTTATACTCAGCATAAAAAAGAGAGCAAAGTTATAAAAAAAACTCTGCTAAAATGATTGCATGTCCATTGTGAATATTGAGTGTAGCAATAAACAAAACACTGCTAACACACAGGTCACTGCCTAACAACAAACTTCCTATTGGTCAATGGTGCAAATTCACATGTGTAAGTTCACCAAACTTAAAACCCACGCAAAATTCACGTAGGGAAATTTCTCCGCCACCGGGAGTCCATCAGGCAAAATTCCTGATAATGTGGATTCCCATTGAGATGACTGTATTTCACAGTATTTTGCCATGTAAAGGTAAATGTGACCAAGCCTTTAGGGCAGCGGTCACCAATTAGTGGAGAACGGTCCGGGTCCGGACCCCGGCTTGGTTCCATCCGGATCACGAGACATCATGACATCAGTTGTCCCATCTCACCGTTTCTACACTTCAAGTGATCAGTGCAACAAAACAACAGAGCTGTGTACAGAGCAAGTGCTCGGGCGTAGATAGAACTGATCTTTCAGTGCTGTATCCTCAAATATTTTTCTCTATTACAGAACACACTTCATTTACACCCTTTCACACCCCGCGCACGTTGCTAGACATGTGGCGCTGCACGCAGTGTTGCAGACGCGGTATTTTAATGATAGTAGACCGTAGCGGAGATATAGAGTGAGCAGCAATATAGATGGATCCTGGCATCTTTCATAAAACACACTGCAGAAAACAAGAATAATGAGAAGTGAATTCAACTTCATGTGTCTGAAATGAATCCAACCGTTCAGCTAAACCAGGTTTGTGACAGGAAAACATGCTTCCAGAGCGCCTTTAAAGTAAATTTTTTTCCCGTCTAAAATTTGCTTTATTAATCAGCAAGATTCGAGCCTTTCATAAACTTATAAACTTATTTTTGTGAAAATTAATCAAGTATGTCATCATCTAGATGGCAATGAAAACAACCAAAAATGTGATATTACTAGTAGCATAGTGGAGTTCTAATGAGAACTTTCAATTATTTAATAGTCTGACTATTTATAGGCCTACTTTATTTTAGCTAACAATATTTTTCAGCTTCACTATTGTGATGTACAGGTGAAATCATAAGTTTACATACACTTAGGTTCAAGTCATTAAAACTAATTTGTTTAACCACTCCACAGATTTCATATTAGCAAACTATAGTTTTGGCAATTCGTTTAGGACATCTACTTTGTGCATGACATGAGTAGTTTTTCCAACAATTGTTTACAGACAGATCGTTTCACTTTTAATTGACTATATCACAATTCCAGTGGGTCAGAGGTTTACATACACTAAGTTAACTGTGCCTCTAAGCAGCTTGGAAAATTCCAGAAAATTATGTCAAGCCTTTAGACAATTAGCTAATTAGCTTCTGATAGGAGGTGTACTGAATTGGAGGTGTACCTGTGGATGTATTTTAAGACCTACCTTCAAACTCAGTGCCTCTTTCCTTGACATCATGGAAAATTAAAAGAAATCAGCCAAGACCTCAGAAACAAAAATTGTAGACCTTCACAAGTCTGCTTCATCCTCAGTAGTAATTTCCAAACACCTGAAGGTACCATGTTCATCTGTACAAACAATAGTACGCAAGTATAAACACCATGGGACCATGCAGCCATCATAATGCTCAGGAAGGAGATGCATTCTGCCTTCTAGAGATGAACGTAGTTTGGTGCGAAAAGTGAAAATCAATCCCAGAACAACAGCAAAGGACCTTATGAAGATGCTGGAGGAAACAGGTAGACAAGTATCTATATCCACAGTAAAACGAGTCCTATATCGACATAATCTGAAAGGCTGCTCAGCAAGGAAGAAGCCACTGCTCCAAAACTACCATAAAAAAGCCAGAATACAGTTTGCAAGTGCACATGGGGACAAAGATCTTACTTTTTGGAGAAACGTCCTCTGGTCTGATGAAACAAAAATTGAACTTTGGCCATAATGACCATCATTATGTTTGGAGGTAAAAGGGTGAGGCTTGCAAGCCGAAGAACACCATCCCAACCGTGAAGCACGGGGGTGGCAGCATCATGTTGTGGTAGTGCTTTGCTGCAGGAAGTACTGGTGCACCTCTCAAAATAGATGCAATCATGAGGAAGGAAAATTATGTGGATATATTGAAGCAACATCTCAAGACATCAGCCATGAAGTTAAAGCTCAGTCGCAAATGGGTCTTCCAAATGGACAATGACCCCAAGCATCCCTCCAAAGTTGTGAGAAAATGGCTTAAGGACAACAAAGTCAAGGTATTGGAGTGGCCATCACAAAGTCCTGTCCTCAATCTGACAGAAAATTTGTAGGTAGAACTGAAAAAGAGTGTGTGAGCAAGGAGGCCTACAAACCTGACTCAGTTACACCAGTTCTGTCTGGAGGAATGGGCCAAAATTCCAGCAACTTATTGTGAGAAGCTTGTGGAAGGCTACCCAAAATGTTTGACCCAAGTTTTTTTTTTTTTTTTTTGGAATTAACATTTTTATTGATTCATGTGCATGACAGTGGAAAAAACTCAACACATATATAATGAATCAACATTTTACATTTAAACCCTACTAATACAATCCCACCCTGACCCCTAACGAACACCTCTGTGGTCCCACATAACACACACAATCCAAAAAAAATAATATATATATATATATACACAAATAAATAAAATAATAAACATACATGATTAAACTACACTCTCCACATCCCCTCCCCGAGATTCCCCCCAAAAAATGAAATATTTGCCCCATTTTTTAGCAAATAAGTCCCTCAACCCCAGCCTTCTACTTACCGCCTCTTCAAATGCAGCTACCCTCCCCATTTCGAGTGCAAATGCAAAATAATGGGGTGCGACTTAACCTCTCCGGCTAGTTTGATCGAAAGGCTTTGCAGTGGCGAGATGGGGCAAGAACTTCCTTTTCAATACAAAACCAGGGAGGGGCTCTAACTTTTACACTCGCTTGGATCTTTGTCCTTTTTAAGAATCAGACTGATCCGGGCTTGTGTCATGGTTGGAGGAAGTTTTCCCTTCTTTAATGATTCAGTATAAACTTCTAACAAAAGTGGGGCCAGTTCTGTAGCATAGGATCTAAAAAATTCTGCAGCAAAACCATCTGGCCCCGGAGCCTTGCCAGTAGGTAGGGACTTAATTACCTCGTTAAGCTCCTCCAAGGTTATCTCAGAATCAAGAGAGTTTAGGAAGATCTAATGGTTCCACAAAGTTTCTAATATCTTCATCAGTAGATGAAGACGTGGAACTATAAAGATCAATATAGAATTCTTTAAAGGCATTATTAATATCAATGGCCGAGGTAAATATTTCACCACCAGCAGATTTCACTGAGGGAATAGTAGAAAAAAACTCTCTCTGCTTTATATATCTAGCCAAAAGCTTCCCTTATTGGTCACCCGACTCAAAGTATGACTGTCTTGCCCTGAACAACCAAAACTCCACTTTCCGCGACAAAATAGTATTATATCTATATTTCAATCGGGTCAATTCTCTGAGGCCATCAGCTGACATATGGCGCTTCAGCTATGCCTCTGCACTTTTAATATTTCCTTCCAACTCCACAAGTTCTCGTGCTTTGGATTTTTTGATGAATGAGGCATACTGTATGATCCGACCCCTAAGAACCGCCTTAAGTGCCTCCCAAACCACGCCCACAGAGGATACTGAGGACCAGTTGGTCTCCATATAAACATTGATTTCAGTCTTTAACATTTGTTGGAAATCAGGATTTTGCAGAAGGGATACATTAAGGCGCCAGCTATATGATTTCTTTTTCTCTATATGTGGCATCACCTCTAAACTCACCAGGGCATGATCCGAGACTAAAATGTTTCCAATTGAGCAATCAACAACAGATGAAATTAGGGATTTGGATATATAAAAAAAAAAATCTATTCTAGAATAAATCTTATGGACTGATGAATAAAAATGTATAGTCCCTACCGGATGGGTTCAAAAGTCTCCAAATATCCGAAAGACCAAGATTTTTACACATCCTGTGAAGTGTCAGTGTTGCTCTAGGGGGTTTACACACTTTTGCTTCACTATGATCAAGGACTGAATCCATCAAAAGATTAAAGTCTCCTCCCAATATTATATCATGAGGGGTGCTAGCGGTTTGCAACATCCCTTCAAGATCTATAAAAAAGCCTTGATCATCAACGTTAGGTGCGTAAATATTAGCCAAAATCAGACTTTGCCCTTGAATTTCAGCTAAAACAATAATGACTCTTCCTAATTTATCTTTAATCTGTTTGAGAAATTTGAATTGTAAATGTTTATTAATCAATATAATGACTCCCTTGCTCTTACTTGAGCCAACACTAAAGAAAACATGTCCACCCCATATCTTCCCATATTTTTCAACTTCCTGTGGGGAAAGATGTGTTTCTTGAAGAAACACTATATCATATTTCTTACGTTTAAGAAAAGTAATAACCTTCCTTCTTTTTATGGGGTACCCCAACCCATTCACATTCCATGTGGAGACAGTACACTCATATTAACATTTGACATATTGATATAATAAAAAAAATAAATTGTGTGTCAAAAACAAAATTATGAAGACCACATTCCCCATTAGTGAAACAATCAACCCCCGAACATCCCCCAGAACAAAACAAACAGAAAAAAGAAAAACGTGCGCATTAACCCCGTGCACGACAGCACCAACCGGCGACAATCCCTCTAAACTCAAAAGGTCCATGAACGCCCACGAGTCCCCACGACAACTTTGCCATCGGATTGCTCAATTTTGCCTAACAAATTTTGAGGCAAAATTACATAACAGAAAATACTTTGTGAAATAAACCCAGTTAATAGGAAGAATGAACACAAAAAATGTGTAGATTCATTCACAGAACTGTCTCAATGATTTGATCTTCCACAAAACAAATTCCAGCTGATATAAAACAGTTCAGATTCCTTGGACAGACAAACGAATATTCAGTGAGCCAGCTGTTATGAGTTCAGCAGATGACAATCATTCCAATGTCCCGTAAAAAAAAAAAACTCAACAAAACAAACTACAGCCAGCAGGAGGAATAAGCACGAAGAACGAACAGATTAATCCACAGCTGTTCCAAAGGAATGTTATTCAACAGAACAAGCTCCAGCCGCTAGGCGGAACCAATACAAAAAGAAACAAAACCGGCATCCCGGTTCCCCGGATGATCGAGTCAATTCACTCGGAGGCTGCATAAACGTATATACCATGACTTACACAATCCGTCAACTTTATAAAAGACATCCTTTGTGTGAGCATATAGATATGTTGCGGTCATCCGTAGTGTCCACTCTCAAACTGGCCGGGAACTTCAATGCAAATGTAATCTTCCATCAATGCAAAAGTTTCTTTAAGGAAAAGTGTTATTCACAAAACAAGCACCAGCCGCTCGGTGGAGCCAACGCAAAAAACCCAAAATGTTGCCTTTCTGCATTCTGTAATCTCGCAGCGCAAACCGGATGGGCTGATGCACCACTCAAAACCATCTACTGCAACGGACTCATGCATCAACTTCAGGTAGAGATGGCCAACCGAGACTAAAACCTCTCTCTCGACCAGTTTATTACCCTCTCCATCAAACTGGACAATTTGAAGCAGAACTGCACTCCAGCTACCCTGTCTTCACCTCCTATACTACCTGCCATAACAATGCCTCAACACGAGCCTATGCTGTTGGGTCGCTCTCGTCTGTTTAGAGAGGAACATCAGAGACGCATCCATTACAAACTGTGCCTGTACTGTGGAGAACCATTTCCTCCCCTCCTGCCCCTCACGTTCCTCCCTACCCACTAATACTTCGGTGAGTACTGGCGAGTCTTATTTGTTGGAAAATAGAAATTTAGTAGTTGAGGTAAAACTCTGTTCCAGTCAGAATTCCATATCTGTCAAAGCTCTTATTGACTCCGGGGCTGCAGGCAATTACAGGTGCATCTCAATAAATTAGAATGTCGTGGAAAAGTTCATTTATTTCAGTAATTCAACTCAAATTGTGAAACTCGTGTATTAAATAAATTCAATGCACACAGACTGAAGTAGTTTAAGTCTTTGGTTCTTTTAATTGTGATGATTTTGGCTCACATTTAACAAAAACCCACCAATTCACTATCTCAAAAAATTAGAATATGGTGACATGCCAATAAGCTAATCAACTCAAAACACCTGCAAAGGTTTCCTCAGCCTTCAAAATGGTCTCTCTGTTTGGTTCATTAGGCTACACAATCATGGGGAAGACTGCTGATCTGACAGTTGTCCAGAAGACAATCACTGACACCCTTCATAAGGAGGGTAAGCCACAAACATTCATTGCCAAAGAAGCTGGCTGTTCACAGAGTGCTGTATCCAAGCATGTTAACAGAAAGTTGAGTGGAAGGAAAAAGTGTGGAAGAAAAAGATGAACAACCAACCGAGAGAACCGCAGCCTTATGAGGATTGTCAAGCAAAATCGATTCAAGAATTTGGGTGAACTTCACAAGGAATGGACTGAGGCTGGGGTCAAGGCATCAAGAGCCACCACACACAGACGTGTCAAGGAATTCGGCTACAGTTGTCATATTCCTCTTGTTAAGCCACTCCTGAACCACAGACAACGTCAGAGGCGTCTTACCTGGGCTAAGGAGAAGAAGAACTGGACTGTTGCCCAGTGGTCCAAAGTCCTCTTTTCAGATGAGAGCAAGTTTTGTATTTCATTTGGAAACCAAGGTCCTAGAGTCTGGAGGAAGGGTGGAGAAGCTCATAGCCCAAGTTGCTTGAAGTCCAGTGTTAAGTTTCCACAGTCTGTGATGATTTGGGGTGCAATGTCATCTGCTGGTGTTGGTCCATTGTGTTTTTTTGAAAACCAAAGTCACTGCACCTGTTTACCAAAAAATTTTGGAGCACTTCATGCTTCCTTCTGCTGACCAGCTTTTTAAAGATGCTGATTTCATTTTCCAGCAGGATTTGGCACCTGCCCACACTGCCAAAAGCATCAAAAGTTGGTTAAATGACCATGGTGTTGGTGTGTTTGACTGGCCAGCAAACTCACCAGACCTGAACCCCGTAGAGAATCTATGGGGTATTGTCAAGAGGAAAATGAGAAGCAAGATACCAAAAAATGCAGATGAGCTGAAGGCCACTGTCAAAGAAACCTGGGCTTCCATACCACCTCAGCAGTGCCACAAACTGATCACCTCCATGCCACGCCGAATTGAGGCAGTAATTAAAGCAAAAGGAGCCCCTACCAAGTATTGAGTACATATACAGTAAATGAACATACTTTCCAGAAGGCCAACAATTCACTAAAAATGTTTTTTTTTATTGGTCTTATGATGTATTCTAATTTTTTGAGATAGTGAATTGGTGGGTTTTTGTTAAATGTGAGCCAAAATCATCACAATTAAACGAACCAAAGACTTAAACTACTTCAGTCTGTGTGCATTGAATTTATTTAATACACGAGTTTCACAATTTGAGTTGAATTACTGAAATTAATGAACTTTTCCACGACATTCTAATTTATTGAGATGCACCTGTATATTGACTCTGATCTCTGCAATCTGTTATCTCTGGATACTGCCCCTTGTTTGCCTTCTCTCTCTGTTACACTAGGCATAACGCTAGATGGTCACCCTCTTCATGATGGCACAGAGCTGCAAGTTGGTGCTCTTCATCATGAAACATTACAACTACTCATCACCAACACTCCCAAGAACCCTCTCATCCTTGGGTACCCCTGGCTTGCTAAATACAATCCTCATATTTCTTGGACTGATGGAGAAATCATCCAGTGGGAGACCTTGTTTTACCACTCACATCAACCCCACTGAGTCCTCTGTGCAACCCACCATCCTGCCCGTATTTATTAAAGCTAAGGCCACTCAGTTACCTCCTCACCACTCTACTGATTGTGCTATCGACCTCCTTCCAGGCACACAACCCCCTGTCGATCCCCGAGACACAGGCCATTGAGGATTACATCGAAGAAGCACTTCAGATGGGTTTCATCCAACCCTCTACTTCTCCTGTGGCTAAGAAGGATGGCAGACTCCGTCCCTGTATAGACTATAGAGGCTTAAACGGCATCACCGTCAAGTTTCCCTATCCTCTTCCGCTAGTGCCTGCAGCACTTGAACAGCTACGGGATGCCAATGTCTTTACCAAACTTGATTTGCGTCATGCTTACAACCTCATTCACATCAAGGAGGGGGACGAGTGGAAGACTGCCTTCATCACTCATTCGGGGCACTACGAATACTGGGTCATGCCTTATGGCCTTGCCAACTCACCTTCCATCTTCCAATCCTTCATGAATGAGATCTTTCGGGACCTTCTGCACCGAAGTGTTGTAGTTTACATCAATGACATCTTGGTTTTCTCCCCTTCCCTTGAAGCTCACGTTCAGTATGCAAGGCAAGTTCTCCAACGCCTCCAAGATAATCCCTTTTTGTAAAAGCTGAGAAGTGCGAGTTCCATGTCTCCATCACATCTTTTCTGGGTTACGTGATCAGCCCCGAGGGGGCCCACATGGACAGTCTCAAAGTTGATGCTGTCAAGAACTGGCCTCGGCCGAGTTCAACCAAAGAACTCCAACATTTCCTGGGCTTTGCTAACTTCTACAGATGATTAATTTGCAACTTCAGTACCATAGCAGCCCCTCTCACCTCTCTCCTCAAAGGAAAACCTAAAACTCTTCAGTGGACTTCTCCAGCCATAAGGGCCTTCCAGGATCTTAAAGTAAGATTCACCACTGCACCTGTACTCCATCATCCTGATCCTTCCAAGCCTTTCATAGTGGAGGTGGACGCCTCTAACACTGGGATTGGAGCGATTCTCTCTCAACGACATGGTAACCCAGCCAAGATGTATCCCTGTGCTTTCTTCTCTCACAAACTCAACTCCGCAGAACAGAACTATGACGTGGGGAACCATGAGCTTCTGGCTATGAAGGATGCGCTTAAGGAATGGCGCCACTGGTTAAAGGGTTCCCAACACCCCGTTCACCATCCTCACAGATCATCGCAATCTGGAGTATTTACATTTTGCCAAACAACTCAACCCTAGACAAGCCCGTTGGGCTCTGTTCTTCACCAGATTCAACTTCTCAGTGACGTATCGTCCTGGGCCAATGAACACTAAGGCTGATGCCCTCTCTCGGATTTATTCCCCTGAATCTCCTGAATCCCCTCTGACCATCCCGCCCAAATCAGTTATCACTGCTCCTGTCCAGTGGGACATCATGAAGGACATTGAACAAGCCACGTTGACGGAACAACCCCCACCCAATTGCCCAAGAGACCGTGTCTACATTCCTACCAAGCTCCATCCTCAAATCATGCAATGGGTCCATACCTCCTTGAGCTCTGTTCACCCAGGTGAGAACCACACCAGACAACTAGTTCAGAATAAGTTCTGGTGGCCTTCCCTATCCCGAGATGTTGCCCAGCATGTAAAGGGGTGCTCTATCTGTGCCCAAGCTAAATCCTCCAGACTTATTCCAGCAGGACTCTGCCACCTCTTACCCATCCCACAACTTCCCTGGTCTCACATTGCCATAGATTTCCTCACGAATTACTTGTGTCTCAGTGTAACACCACTATCATGGTGGTGGTGGATAGGTTCTCCAAAGCTTGCCATCTCGTCCCACTTAAGAAACTGCCTACCGCTCTAGATATGGCTGAGACAATCTTCCACCAAGTATTTTGGCTCTGAATGTCAACATCAGCCTGACTTCCAGTTATCATTCTCAGTCGAATGGCCAGACTGAATGCAACAACCAAGAAGTAGGTCACTATCTCTGCACCTTCTGACTTTCTAACCAGTATGACTGGTGTAGATTTCTCCCTTGGGCAGAGTATGCCAGAAACTCCCTTCGCAGTTCCTCTACTGGTTTGACCCCTTTCCAGTGTATCCTGGGATATCAACCTCCACTCTTTCCCTGGTCGGGAGAACCATCAGAGTTACCTGCGGTTAATCACTGGATGCAGTGCAGCAACCAAGTTCACTTTCAGAGAGCCATCCATCAACAGAAGATACATGCTGACTGACATCTTCGACCCTTCCCCACTCTCCGTCCAGACCAACGAGTATGGCTATCCACCCGGGACCTCCGCCTGCAGGTACCCTGCAAAAAACTCTCCCCAAGGTATGTTGGCCCATTTAAGATCATCAAACAAATAAATCCAGTATGTTACAAACTTCAACTGCCTTCTCACTCCCGCATCTCTACTACTTTCCATGTGTCTCTCCTCAAACCTGTGGCCGAGTCTGCCACTACCCCCACTGACAACCTTCCCCCTCCTCCTCTTGACCTCGATGGGGAGATCGCCTACCAAGGCAACACTCTCCTTGACTCTCAACGCCAGGGCAGAGCCCTACAATATCTAGTAGACTGGGAGGGCTATGGACCTGAGGAACAGTCTTGGGTCTCTTTGGAAGACATTCTGGACCACTCACTCATCTCTGAATTTCACCTAGCCCATCCAGACACTATAAAGGGGGTCCTCAAAGGGGGAGTACTGTCACATCTTCCCAATCTGTTAACACAAGATCTCCTTCCCCTGAGTATTAACCCCATAACTGGACTACATTTCCCAGAAACCCCTTCCCGCTATTGACTCTCACACCTGACTGCCATTCATTCATCAAACTCTCTGTGTATATGATCCCTGCTCAAACTTCACTTCATTGCGAAGTCTTGCCAATTCACCTGTTGTCTTGCATTTCTGAGCGTTATATTTATCTACTGCCTGCCTGTGTTTGATTATTGCCTGTTTCTTGGATTACCCCTTTGTTTACCGACTATGATTTGTTACTTTGTTTGGATTGCTTACCTGGTTTTGACCTCTGCCTGTTTAACTACGATTGTATTAAACTCTACACATAGATCTTCACTCGGTGTCTGCCTCTCACTCATTACAAATAAATCATTCTCTCTACTATTATTCTGACATTTCACATTCTTAAAATAAAGTAGTGATCCTAACTGACCTAAGACAGTGAATGTTTTCTACGATTAAATGTCAGGACTGAAAAACTGAATTTAAATGTATTTGGCTAAGGTGTATGTAAACCTCTGACTTCAACTGTATATTGTTTGTTATTGGTAGATTTTCACTTTAAGGAAAATATAACTATGGTTCATGCAGACTTTTACATTTTCAAAATGTTATCTTGGGGGATACCCCTCAACCCCCATACAGTATCTTTCCTTAGTCACAAGGCCTCGAGCCCCTTGGGTATCTAAAAATATTCAAACACAAATACTAGACTGTTGTCATTCAGCTTCAAAACAAACAGTTAATTTTATCTTTTAATATTCATATCAAAGTACACACGATTGATGAACTCATTGAAATATTTCAATCTTTTGGTAAAAGATCCCCCAAACCCCACTACTTTGGCTTTGTCTCTGGGACCGCATGTCCTCATCCCCGCCCAGTTTTGAAGAAAATGTTTTAACTGGTAACTTTTTTTTTCTTCTTTTACAAAGTACTATTTCTGCCAACTTGGAAATGTATAATAACTATATAAAAAAAAGAGGATTCCTTAATTGTTGATGCTCATTGACCCCACCCATGGGCCTGACTTTACTTTGCTTAAATGAGTTCACATTTACTATATAGCGTGCTGTTCAAAATTGTTCATAATGTTGACAAATTATACAACTTTTTTTGACAAGACTATATAGTAAATGTGAACTAATTTAAGCAAAGTGACATCAGTTCTGTTGATGTGCATGGCACTTATACTTAGTATAGCACTATACTTGGAATGTACTTACTCAAGAAAGTACTGAGTAATATCAGGTAACTACATGTACTTAAATGGGCTAAGCTTAGGGTTAGGGTTGGGTTTATTCTTGTCGATGACCCATCCCTAGTTGGTAAGTTCACACTTGACAACTAGGGATGACCCATCCCTAGTTGGTAAGTTCACACTTGACAAAACCAAACTGTACATCTCTGATTTCAATCTATTTAACATGGAAAATACACTGAGAATCTATTTCCATCTTTAAGTATGGAGCACAAATATCTGACTTGGCCACACCAACAGAAGAGAGGTAACGACATTAGAACCAACCACCAACTGTATCTTCATCAACATTCCCGAGGGACTCAACTATTGCCACATCCATCTGTCATCCTGCAAACAATATGCCTATTTGTGACCTCACACACAATGTGTGTGTGTGTTTCAGTTCTTATGTCCTTTAAATTCCCTGTATTTCCTCTCTCTGACTCTCTCTCTCTCTCTCTCTCTCTGTATCTTAGCAGAGAACAACAAACCAGTCTCCACTGCATATCTCATTATGCACACATTGAAACAAAAACACTCACACACTCCAACACACACAATAATGATTCTAGTTTAAACCTCTCTGCAGGTTAAGAGCTTGATTATAGTGTTTTGGCTGTCAAAAGCCATTTTGTCTCACAAAAATGGTAAACACAGCAGTTTGGGCTGTTTTGTTGATTTGATTCCCACTTGCAACATGGAAAGGAAGGAAAGCATAGAGAAAAAGTTCTGCTGTTCTTACTCTGATCCTGTGGAGATAGTTTGTGCTTATTAGCTTAGACTAAATGAGTAACTATGAGTCTTTAAATGTGCGCAGACAGACGTGCATGTAATGTGTGCTTGGCATTAGTCTTGCTGACATTCAAGGAGAGGAAGTTAGTTTGGCAACACTGTGTCAGAATATTTGCCTTATCCAGGTAGGCCTTCTCATTACTGTCTGAGACCAGTGTCATCAGCAAACTTAACAATGGAGTTGCAGCTGTGCAAAGCCACACAGTAGTGTCTGTAGAAGGAGAACAGTAGTGGGCTAAAGACACAGCCCTGAGTTAGTCCTTGGATAATGAGCTTGGAAGTTTGGATTGTTTAATAAGGGACTGTAAAGGGGTTCGCACACTGGACGCATCTGGAAGACAAAATTGTATGCCGCCGACGCCGCTCGCCATCTGTCAGCGGCGCCCAGCTACGACTCCGGATACTCAGATATTTTCGAGTATCTAGCATATTTTCTATTAAATTCGACCCAAATCATTATCAAAGGACATATATTATTAACTCTAGCATTGTTCATTCTTGAAGAAGGGAAAAACCTTGGTAACTTGTGTGTGTACTGTCTGCCACCTGAACCACATCAACGTGCCCTGTGTTTGATACCTGTGCTGTGTCATAGCCACTACACGGTGTGGCGCTTCTCGTCTGGTGTGCGACCACCTTAACACTCCTGTAACGTTTTAGTTTGAAAAGAAGGACGATGTAAGCATTTTTTTTTACAACAGACTCACAACTGTGTACTGTGTTCTGTGAATTGCCATTGATGTTCTTTTTCAGAATTGCGTTAGGGTTTGTGCTGTCAATTTCAATGTAAACACCTGGCTGGCTGCCATGGTAACCAGGCCAGTCCTGCACACTGAATTAAATTGCAGATTACAGTTGTGTGGAAACACTTAGAAAAGGGTATAATTGTCTGGGTACATGTGAGGTGTTGAGAGGGTGTGCAAGTGTTGGCAGCTTTTTAGTCAGTTAATCTTAAAGATCACAGTTTATGCTCACAATCTCTTTATCTGTTACATACACAAACACACACACTCACCGAGCCAATGCTCTCCAGTGATTTTGCCAAATCCTTCTCTGTAGGAGTCCCACTCCCTGAAGAAGTTCACAGAGCCATCCTCCCTCCGCTGGATAACCTGATAAAAATAAAAATAAAAAACTTTTGAAAAAAGGTCAGAAAACTAGTTTTCTTAAAAACTATCAATGACACCTTGAATTACATTGATGTTTCTTTTATTAATTGATGTATTTATACACTTGGAAAAACTGTGTGAAATATTACGATCCGCTCTTCAATATTGTCCATTATTTTTATTGAAACAAAAGCCTAGCACATCCTCAGAGTTGTCAATCAGCAGTTAGTACAGTGCCCACTTCTTACTACTATAGCCTAGTATATTTTGTACTATATTTGTTTGAAAAGAAGAAATGTGTTATCTACACTAGTGTGATGAGGAGGGCGTGGCCGGGCCGTGATGGAGCATGGCCGGCGCTGAATCAGCTGATCAGTGGGAGAGTGAGATAAAGGGGCGGCCAGAGATGCCGGTTCGAGAGAGAGAGATGCACATGGCCATGCTGCACGTTTGTTTATGTTGGTTTTAAGTTTATCATTAAAGTTTATTTATTTCACTTTAATGTTTTATTTATTAGTTTAATAAGCAGCATTATTTCGGCAAGGGTCTCTGAGCAGGAAAATTGGTTTGGTATTCTGCAGTGTATATGTGTGTGCGCACTTGTGTGCTTTCATATTAAAGTGCCATATGATTTTAAGACTCTGCCGCAGGGTAAATACTTGATAAGAGTGAATGATTAATTCACAGACTCTCAGGCGACAGCAGAGAGTGAAATAAGACTTGAACAAACACACTGATGAAACAGCTCAGCAATGACAAACTTCATTGGGATCTTGAGGATAATATCATTTAATAGAGCATATCTTCATCTACTCAGGATTGACTCAAAAGAGTAGGACTCAAAGAGTTCTTAATCCACTTGTGCATAGAAACTGATATAATGGAATAATGAGAAATAAAGGATTGGGAGACCTGGTATTCAGTGTAAGAAATCTTTCATATATGAATCTAATAGATTTATGACCCTTTCGCAATAGAGGTTTGGTGCAGTACATTTTGTGGTTGATGTGAACAGATAAAGATTATGCACTATATTTTGCAGGAACATTTTTACAATAACTTGGTAGTAACTCCAAACAAACGAATTACACTAAAACAAAGCAAGAAAGACAGCCATTGCCTTCTTTTGCTAACTTTCAGATTTAAATGTTTGTTTCTGGTTGTTTTTAACACAAGGTAATTAAATAGGACATGTAACTGGATCAACATTTTTGTTGGTGCTGAAACAACCTTCCAATTAAACAATCCTACGCCAAACCCTATCCTTAACTGTAACTCTTACATTAACCTACTAATAAAATCAAAGGAAAATGATTGGGTGATAAGAATGTTGTAGAGGCCCCTTAACCAAACTGTAACCCTAAAGTTTCAATGGTTGATAGGAATGTTGCTCCAGGACAAATGACGTAAGGTGATGTTAAAAGCGCTTTTCAAATATGCTGTACAATATATTGGAACAACATAACACTGTGCAAAAGTTTAACAGGGGGAGCAAGGGGATGGACAATTGAATTCAAGTTCAGACTCAAGCAAACATATCAAGTGTGAACGTGAAATTAAAGATGAGGCATCTTAAAAGAAAAGTCTGTAAGGTATAATGGTGGACATGTACAGAATAAGACAGATCAGGTGTCTGTGTCAACCCCTATAATGAGCCTGTCAAAAACCACTGACACTTGTAAACAGGAGCTTTTAAAAGTGTTTGTGAGTGGGTGACAGTCTTGTATGTCTTTGTGTAGAAAGGCACTGAGTGCATTATGGAAATCAGAGAAAGAACAATCAAGGGTCTTATTTTGTTCTTCTGCTTTATTTGTGATCCCTCTGGGTAAATTACATGTTTTCAAAACTGATAATTGTCCTAATCTGGTTGATAAATTGAAGACAAAGTTTCAAGCCCATTACCAACCAATCTGCAGCATGCTCCGCATTAATGACTTTTTAAAACTTCAGAAATTAAACTCACATTTCAAACACATTCTACAAAGCATATCAAAGCAAATTTCATGAGTGTAAACTGCTACCACATCAGTGAACATCAATTTACTGTTAAGAAATATTTCAAGTTTAATACAAGTTATGCTCATTCGACAGCATTAGTGGCAAAATGTTGATTACCACAAAAAGTCATTTCGACTCATACCTCCTTTTCTTTAAAAAAAGCAAAAATCGAGGTTACAGAGAGGCGCTTATAACGGAAGGGACAAAACATTTAAACATGTTTTGTCCCTTATCTCAAAAATCAGTCATTTGACCGTTTTCATTTATTTTATTTTCATTTATCTTGATCATTAGAAAATGTCCAGTCAGGGTTATTCTTAAGCAGATGGACTTTTGTTTTCTATTGCTATTAAGGAGAGACAGAAACATTCAGGAAAGAGGAACAGGCTTTAGTCAGTACAGGACGACAGCTGTCAGTCATCTTAAAGGTATCTCCCACATCACTCTGACCTGTAGCTGCCCTGGAGGCTCCTGGGAGATCAACCCTGCTTACGTTGAACTGCTGTTGAAATTACATTTGCACACACACCGACACAGTCATGATTTGGTGATATCTTGCTTTGTTCCAAAGATTTAAAGCAGGAAAGCAGTGAAGGTCAAAGGGGCTTTGACCATCAATGTCTAGTGCCAGTGGAGACAGAGACAGAACTGAGCTACCGATTTCTCTCTTTCTCTGTCACCTTACGCCATGTCCTAAACAGGTGCAACGTGATAAAGCGACAAGCAATAAATGTCCCCAAAATACAAGTTACTTTGTAGACTCTCTCTAATTCTTAGAAAGAAAGAAAAAAAATGACCAAAAAGGCTCAATTAATCTTTCATGCATTCATTCATTCACACCTCAAAACACTTCACAGCATGTCACCTTGTATTATAATATTAGCCTTTCCGTACCCTGGTGTTTACAGTAATTGATACAAAACCCTTACAGTGCAGTGATCTGTGAATCCCGCCCTTTGGTCTTTATGTCATGACCATGCCATTTTGCAGCAAATGACAAACTGTACCTAAAATGTCAGTCGCTGCAGACTCAACTAATTAAAGATTCTCTTTTAATTAAAGTCAGCAGCAGTGGAGGATTACAGCAGCTGAGGGCATCATTGTGGTGTCTGCTTGCTCTGTTGTTCTTCAGTACAGAACCTTTTTGAAAGTGTGTATCCTTTTCCAGCATATGGCTCACGAAGTGAAAATTATTTGTCCTCGCTTGAGGAGGGCTCTGTTATGTTTGCTTGTGGCGGGTCAATTTTGAAGTGTTAATTGACATTTAATGTGTCACATGAATTGTGCCTTTTAAAATCCCCAGAGAATAAAAATGAAATATTAAGCCTGTATTATTAAAGATTTGAGTTTATTCTGTTCATTAAATATTCAGAAGACCAAAATCATGACTTCGCTTATTTGTGTAAGGTGAATTATATCGTCCAATAAAATTGCATTGGATGGCCTCACATTTAGCCTAGGGATTCAACAATATTTATTAATAGCAAGGTTATGATAGTAAACTAAAATGAAAACTAAATGTAAAAAAACTCTTTCGTAAACTAAAATAAAATTCAACATAATTGGAAAACTGAAACTAAACTAAAATACATTTTGATGGCTCTGAAAAAACGAAACTAAAATAAAAAGAATTTTAAAAATACTTCGTTTTCATTTTTGTTGCGATAGGTTTTTAAACCTTGAAACCCGCTATCACCTTAAGCTATCACCACTAGCAGATGACCTATTGCCCTAATTAAATTAGCAAAGACAGAGTGGGAGGGAATCACTACAGTACATCATGGAGACAAGCAAAGCAGTTAGAAAACTAAGGTGACCAGAAGTCGGTCCCGGATTTACGAGGTGTGTCCCGGTGTCCCGTCATTTCTCTAAAAAATGTAATTATGTCCCGGTTTCAGCTGTTAGGCTCACTGATTTTTTTTCTTTTCTTTGAAATAAAATATCCTCAACGACCTTCTTGGTATCATGTCTGTTATCGATTGCAGGGAAGGGAAGATATTTTATTTCATTGCACAATGATATGACGATACTTTCATTCTAGTTTTGCAGAAATCCGCTCAGAAGCTATCTGGTTACCATGACAACAACTCACACGCTTGGCGCTCTGCTCTCTGTCATCCAATGCAAATTACAAATGCCCAACTGAACATGCATGCTCAACAAGCTGAAATAAGCCAATCTATTTCTTTGCACAACACGTGAAAATGGAATTTAAATGTTTTGCTGTCAATGTAAATGTTCACTAGTGTTAAATAAGAGATTGCAGGTCATATTCATACAGCTGTTTTTTTTTTTTAAATAGTACAAGCACTTAAATGAGGAAATGTGGAATTGTATTTTAACTTTTAAGTTCCAACGTTGCAAATTTTGTGTAAAAATGTGTAGTCATATCATTATTACACATGCAATATGGCATCATATGGATAGAGAAGGCTATATGGAATTTGTACATTTTACAAATCTAAAATGTGGTTAAAATCGTATAAAACAATATATAATAAAATAAAATAACATTTTGCATACTAAAATATGTTATATTGAATTTAGCTACATATTTTAATACAGTGTGTGTGTACACACACACACACACACACACACACACTGTATTAAAATATGTAGCTAAATTATATATATATATATATATATATATAAACTCATCAATAAAAGAAACATCCTCTCACTTTCAACTGCTTTTATTTTCAGCAAAATTAACATGTGTAAATATTTGTATGAATATAAAAAGATTCAACAACTAAGGCATAAACTGAACAAGTTTCACAGACATGTGATTAACAGAAAAAAAAAAGTGTCCCTGAACAAAAGGGGGGTCAAAATCAAAAGTAACAGTCAGTATCTGGTGCCACCAGCTGCATTAAGTACTGCAGTGCATCTCCTGGTGGAGTGGTGTTGGAGTAGTGGACTAAAGCACTGAACTGGTAAGCAGAAGGGTGTTGGTTTGATCCCCACAGCCACCACCCTTCTGTCCTTGAGCAAGGCACTTAACTCCAGGTTGCTCCAGGGGGATTGTCCCTGTAATAAGGGAACTGTAAGTTGCTTTGGATAAAAGCGTCTGCCAAATGCATAAATGTAAATGTAATCTCCTCCTCATGGACTGCACCAGATTTGCAGTTCTTCAGCAAATTTGTTCAGTTCTTGCTGTGAGATGTTATCCCACTCTTCCACCAAGGCACTTGCAAGTTCCCGGACATTTCTGGGAGGAAAGGCCCTAGCCCTCACCCTCCGATCCAACAGGTCCCAGATGTGCTCAATGGGATTGAGATCTGAGCTCTTCGCTGACCATGGCAGAACACTGACATTCCTGTCTTGCAGGAAATCATGCACAGAACGAGCAGTATGGCTGGTGGCATTGTCATGCTGGAGGGTCATGCAGGCAGGGTACCACATGAGGGAGGAGGATGTCTTCCCTGTAATGCACAGCATTGAGATTGCCTGCAATGACATCAAGCTCAGTCCAATAATGCTGTGACACACCGCCCCAGACCATGATGGACCCTCCACCTCCAAATCGATCCTGCTCCAGAGTACAAGCCTCGGTGTAACGCTCATTCCTTCGACGATAAACGTGAGTCTGACCAGCACATAGGCGACGTTGTTGCCGGTGATGTCTGGTAAGGACCTGCCATACAACAGGCCTACAAGCCCTCAGTGCAGCCTCTCTCAGCCTACTGCAGACAGTCTGAGCACTGATGGAGGGATTGTGCGTTCCTCGTGTAACTCGGGCAGTTGTTGTTGCCATCCTGTACCTGTCCCGCAGGTGTGATATTCAGATGTACCGATCCTGTGTAGGTGTTGTTACACGTGGTCTGCCACTGCGAGGATGATCAGCTGTCCTTCCTGTCTCCCCGTAGCGCTGTCTTAGGCAACTCACAGTACGTGCAATTTATTGCCCTGGCCACATCTGCAGTCCTTATGCCTCCATGCAGCATGCCTAAGGCTCGTTCAAACAGATGAGCAAGGACCCTGGGCTTCTTTCTTTTGGTGTTTTTCAGAGTCAGTAGAAAGGTCTCTTTAGTGTCCTAAGTTTTAATAATTGTGACCTTAATTGCCTACCGTCTGTAAGCTGTTAGTGTCTTAACGACCGTTCCACAGGTGCATGTGCATTAATTGTTTATGATTCATTGAACAAGCATGGAAAACATTGTTTAAACCCTTTACAATAATGATCTATAAAGTTATTTGGATTTTTACTAAATTATCTTTAAAATACAGTGTCCGGAAAAAGGGACGTACCTTTTTTTGTTGAGTTTATATATATAAATATAAAAATAAGCTTTTCTCTATGGATTCTGTTAGACATTACATTCTCCCACTTAAAAAGTATAATAACTAAAAAATACAGCTATTTTACAATACGATATAGGTTAAATAGAATCACTGTTTGTTTTAACAAAAAGCTAATGTAGACAGCTAATATACTGTATGCCACAAAAATATTATAATTTATAAACTTCATACTATATCAGGACTGGCCCAGACTCTGTTGATGCCCTAAGTGAGATTTAAAATTTTGCGCCCCCCAGAATCCGTCCCCCACCCCCCGTCCCCACCACCTATGAAACATTAACAACACTTTTTTTAAATTGAACAATCAATATTACATAACATATAAATATGAAGTAAATAATTTGTGATACTAAAGTCCATAATAAGTCCTATAATTATAGGTGCCTAAAGTGCAATATTGTGAAGTTAAAGCCATCCAAGTTTGGGTAGATAAAAAAAATAAAAAATAAAAAATCAAGGATCTGTGGTTTCAAAACTGCACATGGACTTCATAGCAAAAGTCATCAATGACATTTATTTAATACTAACATTAATTCATTTTATAATGGGCATAAAATAAAAACAGAAGGGGGGGGGGGCCTTTAACTCGACTGACTCTAGGAGCTCGAATGGGGCTCTTCGTAGACCTAAAAAGACCACGGAGGGGTCCCAAGAGGCAAAGAGGCGCGGCCTAGGAGGGTTCAACCTCCTGGTGCCTCTCAGGAACCTGATGATCAGGTCGTGCTTACCGAGAGACTTACCTGCAACAATATCGTGGTGTGCTGCTATAGCAGCTACATAAACCTTGAGAGTGGAGGGGGACAGCCGCCTGTCCAACTTCTCTTGCAGGAAGGAAAGCACTTACCTGACTGCGCACCTCTGGGGGTCTTCACTATGGGAAGAACACCACTTAGCGAAGATACGCCACATCAGGAGATACAGCTGCCTTGTAGAAGGAGCTCTGGCCTGAGTGATCGTGTTAACCACTGTGGGCGGTAGACCAGTTAGGTCTTAGGAATTTGCCAGGGAGGTGCTGTCGCGAGGGGCGTGAGGTCTGAGAACCATGTCTGGGTGGGCCAATACGGAGCCACGAGAATGACCTGCTCCTCGTCCTCCCCGACCTTGCACAGAACCTGTGCAAGTAGGCTCACTGGGGGGAATGCATATTTGCGCAGCCCCTGGGGCCAGCTGTGTGCCAGTGTGTCTGTACCGAGGGGAGCTCCCGTCAGGGCATACCAGAGCGGGCAGTGGGAGGATTCCCAGGAGGCGAACAGGTCTACCTGTGTCTTGCCGAATCGACTCCAAATGAGCTGGACCACCTGGGGGTGGAGTCTCCACTCTCCCCTGAGTGTCACCTGCCACGACAGAGCATCTGCTGTGGCGTTGAGGTTGCCAGGGATATGAGTGGCCCGCAGCGACTTGAGTCACCGCTGACTCCAGAGGAGGAGGTGACGGGCGATTTGCGACATGCGACGAGAGCGTAAACCGCCTTGGCAGTTTATATAAGCCACTGTCATCGTGTTGTCCGTCCGGACCAACACGTGCTTGCCCTGGATCAACGGCAATAGCCTCAAAAGGGTGAGCTGTACTGCCAGCAACTCGAGGCAGCTGATGTGCCTACGCAGGCGCATTCATGAGGCCCAGGCTGCAGGCGCTCGGTGTCTGGTAGCCGTGGGGACGCCGACCATGAGCACTGGCGATGTGACCCAAGGAGAGAGGAAACTGCTTTTTTTTGACAATGTGGGTACAGAAAAGAAAAAGGGAACAAAAGATTTTCCTCCCGGCCCTCCACCGGGGGATGGAGTGGTCTGGCAACCAGCTCCGGAGTTCCCGCAGACGTCTCGATCCTCGGGTGTCCCGTCTCAGGGGCACTTGGGATCCCTCCTGGGGATCTTCGCGGCCGTCCGAGAAGCTGGGGGTGTGGGGGGCTCTACGCCGGGGCCGAGGGCTGGGCTCGGGAGGAGCCGGTTGAGTTTGTGTCGCCGCTGGGGGACGCCCTCGTTGAACAGACGGGGTGCGCACTCTTGAGCCACGTTGGGGCAAGATGTGCTGAATGGCCTCCGTCTGTTGCTTCACCATTGAGAACTGCTGGGCGAAGTCCGGCCTGGGAGATGGGCACGTTAAGGAACCGCGCCTTGTCTGCGCCCCTCATCTCGACCAGGTTCAGTCACAGGTGGCGCTCCTGGACCACAAGCATGACATCGTCTGCCCGAGTGTGCGCGCTGTGACTTTAGTCACACGGAGGGCAAGATCGGTCACCGAGCGCAGCTCTTGTAGCACACTGGGATCAGAACTACCCTTGTGTAGCTCTTTCAAAGCCTTGGCCTGATGGACCTGTAAGAGGGCCATGGCGTGCAGGGCGGAGGTGGCCTGACCGGCAGCGCTGTAGGCTTTAGTCACAAGAGACGACGTCATCCTACAGGCTCGGGAAGGGAGTGCCGGGCGACTCCGCCAGGTGATGGCGCTCAGCGGGCACAGGTGTGCCGCGATCGCCTTATCCACCTGGGGTATCGTGGCATAACCCTCGGCCGCCCCATCATCAAGGGTAGTGAGAGTGGACGAACTGAAGGATCGGGTTCAGGCAGCGAAATGTGCCATCCATGATCGCGTCAGCTTGTCGTGCACTTCCGGGAAGAAGAGGACTGGAGGGGGGCGTGACCGCGAGCGGCGCACCGAACCCAGAAACCAGTCGTCAAGCCGCGAGTGCTCAGGAGCAGGTGGAGGGTTCCACTCAAGCCCAACATTCGCGGCGGCCCGGGCAAGCATGGTGGTCAGCTCCACGTCGGCCTCAGACTGGGCTGCTACACCCGAAGGCGGCAGCCCGGTCGAGTCCTCGGCGTCCGACATCACCAAGGCACTCTCCGGTGCAGTGATCGACATCTCATCCGGCTCACGAGCTCCGAAAGAGACATTAGGCACACTAACAGAGTGGAGAGAAAGCCGCTGGAATGTGCCGTATATCCAACAGCACACGCTTCTGAAGAGGTGAATGGATCAGTAGTAGTATTCAGCTCGCTGAAATACAACCGCTCGGCTCCGAAGAAAAAATCTGAATGAATCCGCATTCCAGCCTCCCTTTTATACCCGTATGTCGGGGGGAGTGGCATGAAAATTCTACTCGCCAATTCTCATTGGCCTTTTCTCAAAGATCTGAAGGTGTCTCGGGCTCTCCAGATCGACCCCTAGTGTCACTACATCGACACAACGTCGAGTGAGTGACAGAAGGGGAACCCTTTTTCCAGAAAGAGAAAAAACAACTTGCATTCCAAGTGCAGGATCCCCTGCAGTGTCCACAAATTGAGTTTCAATCTGAAACTTTTACATTTCAGGTCTTAGTGCTTTTTTAATATTTCAGAGACGAGTTGTGGGTACTTTTGATAAAAGCACCATTTGATAATGCCGGATCACGTAGCACTCTAATAGATCTGCTCCCATAAATGATTTATAGAGTGCTTATTTTTAGTCCTCTTCTTTTAGCTGATAAAATAATAATAGTGGAATACATTATCTCGGGGCAGAGCTCAGGTCATGAACAGAATATGGAATATCACCACTACAGGTGATAATGTGTGTGAGTGTGTCTGCATGCATAAGTGTATTTGCATGTGTGTGTGATAACACAGCTTATGGAAGAGTAAGAGAGGGAAAGAGAGAAGAAACAGAAAAAGACTGCAATGCATGAACAAATCAAGAGAGAAGATAGGAAACATCTTTCTTGACTGACACCTCTATTCTATCTTGTTCTGATTCTCTCATCTGTCAAAGCTTTGGGTGTGTGTGTGTAACCACATAATGTAATGCTTGGTTTTACCTGAAGACAAAATCAGTGTAGCAAAAATAGTTCTTTTTTTTAACCTCTCTCTCTCTTTCTCTCTAATCAGTGTAGCAGAAACACAGAATTTTTACCTCCCTCCCTCCTTCCTTTCTTTCTTTCTTTCCTTCTTCCTTTGTTCATTTCTTCTCTTCCTTTCTTTGTTCAGCATTATTGTGTCACTCCTTACAACAGTGACACACTTCACTGTAAGCTTACATCATCAGGCCGGTTTGTGACTCTGAAAACACATGCAATCAATTATTATACAGTATGTCCAAAAATGGATCTGAGCAGGATGTAGGACGGCTTCCCTAAACTGCCACAGTAGAGGGAATTTGAGAGTGAGCTTGGGGGAGGGTACTGTTGTTGCTACGGATCTTCAGTCTGTAATAGGAAGGCAGGTGTGTGTTTTGGAGAGTTGCTTTAGCTCGGAGCAGTCAGTTTTTTCAGGACCTCTCCTTTGGGATGTGGGATTTTAATTTAAATTTTTTTGAGCTGAGTATCACAAATGGAATGATGGCACTGGAACAAAAGAAAAATATCAAGCCATCATCATGTTCCAACACATGGACATGACAGTGGAAAACTGCATGACATCCAACATCTGTCCTTTGTGGAGGCTTGTGAATGTGAATCAATAACACTTTAGTTGGAGCAATTACTGAGTTAATCTCACTGAACAGCACGTTTTGACACCGTCATGTCCAGTTCATAATCAACCAAACCAATTATGTGTTTGTTTATAATTTTTTATTTTCAATATAGTAACAGTAGAGCCAATAATTGGATTGCATTCATGCCTACAATTATTCAAAATTATTAAAAAGTAATAAGTGTCCAATTTTATAACATTAATATCTGATCTGATTTATTTACGATTCCCATCCCTATTAATTGCAGTTTTTAGAAGTTATTGAAAGCACGCATAAGAGGACATTTCAAATGTCACATTATTTTCCGTTCCATTCATTTTTTTTCTGTTGTTGACAGTTTGAAGAAATGAAAGTCATTTGGGTTGACTTGTCTTGGATCACTATCATAAAGACATCTTTAAAAGCAATCTTTCACATAAAAACAAAAATAATTTTACCTATCTTGTTAGCATGAGCAATTATATATTAATGGACTTCCAAAATTCAATAAGATGTCAACATATGTTAACACTTATTCTTAGAAAACACCACCCTCAGAGTTTTAGGCTTGTTTCCACTAACTGTAAGACTTACATCTGTTTCAGTCTCTTCTCTCTTGTTGTTCTCTATGTTCAAGATCAAGTGCATCTTTGCCTCTTTGGCTCATTTCATTGTTACATTTCATTAGTCTCCCTTCAATTTCCACACACACCAGCACACCCATACACAAACTATCACAATGGGTGCCTTCTTCCCAGTTGTAACAGTCTCTTGAGCAACAAAAAGCGGGATGGTTGAGACGATCTAATAGTCTGACTGTATTCAGCTTCTTTCGTCTAAAGCCATTCCTTCCCTATCACCAATACACCAACACCTTTCTCTCTCTCAACAGCCCCTATAATGTTACTGATTTCTCTTCTATAACAAAGTCATATATGCAAATGCACACTCAATGACTATATAATCACAATTCGAATCATGTAATGAGCCTGTATTGTGTACAGATTTAGCAGTAAAGCTCTGATTCACCAGTAATGGGGCAAAGAGAAACCACAGCCATCTGTGCTAACTGCAATATCTGAAGATATACCCTGTCTATCGAGGATCAAGCAATGTAGAAGGTTAAAACACTCCCTTTTCGATTGTTTTTTCTCTCTCTCTCTCTCTCACTCTTTTTTACCCTCAAACATTCACAGACATATCATATTATAAATTCTGCAATTTTGTAAGCCATCCAGTTAACCTTACACTGGTCATTTCATTTTACATTACAATGTTTCTTTATTTTTATTTTTCAAAATCCTGAACCTTTTGTTTATTCACAGGACTTGTGGACCTCACTGTACAAAAGGATGACTTGTGGACTTGAAGAATGTGAGACTGTATATACAGTTCACCAGATGGATAGATGTGCATATAAATGTTACTGATCCCTGAGGGGAAGTTCAGGAAAGAACAGCCTCCATAGTCAGCAGGACCAAATCCTACACAGAGACCCCAGTGGACAGACAAAGTATTATGTCAAAACTGAGAGTAGCATGACTGACCCTCATAATCATGTAAAGCATATAATCACCATCGAGATACCAATCTCACTAAGTGCTATCATGATACTTTTAATCTCTTTCATCACCTTAAAAGAGTATCTCATTCTGTAAAGAATCTCAGTAAAGATTACAGTATATGCACATTTGATTACCAGACTAGACAGAGGATTAGTTGTATATTGATGTTAATAGAGAAGAGATGCATAAAATTGGATATGATATATAAGGCATATTTTGTTGCTTTTAACCTACCACAGTCTAGATTTCAAAATTAGGTTTAATTCAGAGAGACCTGGGAATGTGATTGATTAAATTAAGTACTTTTGTGTGGTTTGAGAAATCTGTGAAAGTGACTAAATGCACATTACGTTTGTGTGGGCACAAGACTAAGAGAGTGTGAGGTAAGGTAATAGGTTTGTTTTTGTGGTGTGATGGAGGATCTGCCACCACCACAAATCATTGTAGCCCTGACCTTCCAATCTTCAGCTCAAGAAAAATGTTCCCATGGCTGTAACCACCCTAGACATCGAGGGAAAAAGCTCAGTTTAAAGGGTTAGTTCACCCAAAAATGAAAATTCTCACATGATTTACTTACCTCTAAGCCAGCCCAGATGTGTGTGACTTTCCTTCTTCAGCAGAACCAAAGTGAAGATTTTATAAGCAGATTTCAGCTCATTTTGTCCATACAATGCATGTAAATGTGTTCTATCAGTCTGCTGGCTTTTTGATGGTCCAAAAGGCATATTTAGGCAGTATACAAGTAATCCACATGACTCCAGTTGATCAATTAATGTCTTCTGTAGCAAACTGATAGGTTGGTGTAAGAAACAAATTGATAATTAAAAAGTTTTTAACTTTAAATCGTTCACATCTGGGATGCAATAAAGGTAGTAAATCATGAGAAGATTTTCATTTTTTGGGTGAACTAACCCTTTAATATTCCAATAAGTTGTCGAACAATATGGGTTTTTCAGTCATTGATTCTTAAATTATTACATATGTATATGCAGTTACATCCTTGATGGGCACAACAGGAGCGACCAACACAGGGAGCATGACAGTGGAAAACTGCATGACATCCAACATCTGACCTTTGTGGAGGCCGTTCTTCCTGTGTATGCACAAGGTGTCAATAAAGTCCAGGTATAGTGACAAAACAGAAGCTTCTCTCACATAATTACCTCTTGTCCCTAGAACCACAACCCTTTTCTTTCTTTGGACAGTTTTCGTACTCGTTATTTATTTTTTTATTTTTTTAATAAAAGCCACTGAATCATGATACCACTAATCCCACTGCACTTGTCTTCAGGCAGTGTGTATTGCAGCAAGCTTACACAAACAAAAGTGTATGTGTGTTGTATTGTGTTAATGTGACTCACCGTCCAGCCACCTCCATCCGTGCTCATATCACAAAAGACCTGAAAGCCAGCAGGGTAATGAGTGGGAAAAACAGAGTATATGCCATCTTCCCTCTGACCACTAGCATATATATCACTGCAATCACGTGGACGAGAGCCTGGGAAAGAAAGAAACTGAAAGTGTATGCATTGTATGTGCAACAGTGTAAACTTAATGTCCATTTATACACTAAAAAAGGTGAAAATGTGTTACCTTAAGGAGCTATTTCTGCCTGCTCTGTCCCTTAAAATAACTTTAATTGGTGTGATAACCTAATGTATTCAGGCTGATCTGGTCATATTAAATAAATTTTCTGACTTCAATAGAACCAGTTAATTTACATGTTACCTTATGAAGCACATTTTAGGTTTCCTGACAAACATTTTTACAGTGTACCCTGCTGAAAGTGTATTTAATTCTATTGCATTTTATTATTTTGAGAGAGATCAATAGATCACCCATGGTTGCAGGATAGCAAATAGCTAAGCCAGGCCAAGGCTGTTTTACTGTAATTTCCAAAGGAATAGTGCTTTATGTTAGCCAACATGACTTTATGCCAGTTTTTCAAGGCAGCTGGTGCATCTCAGCTCACTGGTCTCTGTTCCCACAAGAGCTATCCTTTTCCCTGATTATAGAAAACACTCTCCCCTCACTGGCACACACTTGCATCAAGTGTCTGCTTCAAACTGGGGTTCATTACAAACCACACCTGTGGCTCCAGCAGACACATCAGGGCCTTAAAAGAAAAGTGGTAAAATGCTTTCAGACATATTAGACTTCCCGAGAGCACAATTTAACAGACACTTTCCTCCTGATCCCAGCGACTTGACTGATAAGAAATTAGGATAAGTGGAGGTGCAGAACTAAGGCAATGTTAATGTGCGCACTTTAAACACAGTTTTCCATGGAATTGTGTGATATTCTCTCGATCAAGAGCAAGTCACTGAGTCAACAGTAGGAGGATTAGAGTGCCTCTGCTCAAGTACTGGAGAGGTTGTGACCCTGAGGAGGTGATGTCAGAGTATGCTTAAGGCATGTTGTGTTGCTGAGAATGTGGGAGTCGAAAATTTGTCCAGGGGGCAGGAACGATGGACAAGCAGGTAAATCCAGATAAATAATTTCAGAGACTGCTGAGATGGTAAACTGACGAACACAGGGAGTGATGAGTGGATAGGGGCCCCTAGTGAAGAGTAATAGGGAGTCTTGCCCACAATTGATGACGACAAGCAAAAAGAGAGGAATCAGACTTAGCTGGTGGAGCCCATCCTCCTCTGGCTTTATGATAAATGTGCATATGCCAAAAAATTTTAGCTACATAGTAGTGTAGTATATTTTAAGAATAGTATACTGTATGTATGTGTATATGTTAGTAAGCCAATGCTTAAAACTGTAAGGATAATGATAAAATTGTAAAAAATATTTATTTGCATTCTTTGAAGGCCATGAAAAGTGACTACAGGGATGCAAGTAGTGGTTGGTAGAGAGTCCTCTGCTGTCTGGCTGGTATAAGCCGGTGCTGGATATCTAAAATTTTGACCAATCAGTAATCAACTGACCATCACATAAATGGGAAGAAAGTGATTCTGCAATTCCAGAATGGACCTCAGTTATAAAAACTTCTCATCAAAGAGAAAGCAGTTGGATAGACAAAAGTTTCCATAGCATCTTTAAACTGGCCCACTGTACTTGAATCAATAATTCAACATTCAAAAAGCATGATACATTATTTCCCGTGATCACGATTCCTTTTTTAAAACGTTTATTCCGACTGTGCAGCATTAAAAGGTCTGTTTAAACACAGTGTTTTTACTGTTTTGATGTGGCTTCTGTGTGTAGAATCACTTGAGTATCACTCTGTCACTCTATGGGTGTTCCATACACCAGTGGTGGACATGTGGATAAACAATGAAAGAAACATAAAGTGGAGCAAATGGCAATGGACTAAGGTTATAATAGTCTTTTTTGTTGTTTGTTAGTTGTTTGTCAGTTTTAGTTTTAGTTTAACAATCTAAGTTTTTTTTTAGCTTTCAGTACATTTAGTTTTTAATGTTAGTCTTTTTCTGAATAAGAGCAATTGAATTTCATGAGAGCAACTGAATTTCAATTTCAAGGATTTTTCTTAACAATTCCGGTTCCATAACAGTTCCATTAAAAATTATTTTAATACCTTTATTGAAGAAATATTTGGAAATAAATGCAATTCTAATTGGATTTACTGCCCTCAGCAGCCTGTTACCAAATTATGAGATTATTTCATATTTTAATAGAACAGATTCTTGCAAAAGATGTGTTTACACAGACTTTTTAATTAACATATTTTATTAATTAATTCTTATAAAATACCACTAATTACAGCAAAACTAATAATGTGTCTAAGTACACATTGTCAAATCAACAACCATTCAGTAATTAATCGGTTTAGTAAGTTTTTCATTCACTAAAAAGAACTGAGACACAAGAGTCATTTGTTCAGAATTCGGCAATAACTGAGATACAATGGCTACACTGGCCACGCTATATGTCTTGCGCTGTAGATTTAAAAGAACCAGCTCATAAGAATCATTAGTTTGTGAATCACACTACACAGAACGCACAGAACAGTTAACAGAACCAAAAGTCCCACACACAACTAGTGTGTTTTCTACCTGGTTTGTGCTCTTAATGATGGTGTTTATAACCGTGGTTAGAATGAGGTCAAACAGCTGTGGCACGTTCATTTATTAATACAGGAGAGTTTAAAAGTTTAAAATCATACCGTAACAAAAATAATAATACTAATAATAATTCAAGGTTATTTTTATTTTATTTTAGTTCATTTAAGAGGCATGCAAATGTGTATTAGTTTTGTTATATATTTGTTTTTTTTTTTTGTTTTTTTTTTGCATTTAGACTTTATGATAATAACCTTGCAATGGACACAGATGTGGTAAAACCATGAACAAATTTGACAGGCTGAATCGCTTACCGTTTGCGCAGCCTTTAAGGCGAACGCCTCTGACTGGTGCCCTTTGCAGGTCAGCCTTCACTCTGGCCTTGAGACCACCTGTATCCTTCTGCATGGTGTTGAGAGCATCGCTTACGGAGTTCACAATCTTCACCATGTTAATTTGGCTTTCAGACAGAAGCTGTAACATAAACACAAACACACAAAAACTGTTTACATAGACAGCATTTACTAACAAGCACAGTTCAGGAAACTGGAGATAATAAACTGCAGGGGGAAAGATGAAAAATGAGAAAAGAATCACATTGATAAGTTTACTGACAGCCATGTAGAGCACAAAAAACAAAAACAAAAAACAAGTGTATTTTGGCAAAACTTAAAGGAAGGCTTCCCAGTTTGCAAAGGCCAAGTTGTTAACTACTGGTAAGTGTAATACTGTGAACTCATAGTACATTATTAGTCATTCAAATACAACACTCCTAATCATACATCTCTGAGACCCTCTGCACTCAGAAAATAAGTCTAAATATGGAGAAACTGCCCATAAACAATCAGCCTACACCCACAAAATGCAGCGTCTTCTATATTGAAATTCAGTTCAGTGCCACGGACAGCGATATGGTCAATTTTAGCTCTGGCTCTAGCTTATGCCAAGTGTGGATCTATGTTTGATGGTAGCTTTAACTTTAACACTATAGCTCAGTTTCCTGAACATATATTAAGGTTTAAACTATTGAAGTGCCCAGTCAAATGGAGATTGTCCAGTGAAAATCCCTTGTTGTCTATGGGCAGGCAAAATATGCCTGCAACACAGGTTCCATAAGGGCACCTGTCATTTCAAGACAAATACTTGACATGCAATTGAGCTTTACTGTAAAGGTCTTTGTGCCAGAACGATGGTGAGATTTTCAGCTTGAGGCACTGAGCTGATCCTGCTGTTGCTTGACTATCTAGAAATACAACATCTGAAAGAAACACAGGTATGTGTTTTTCCCCCATAAACTTAAGAGATCTGAGCCATTTAAATGGAAAACCCTTTATGTTCCTGTAAGCATTAGTGTGTGCTTGTGGTGGTGGTGTGTGTGTTTCTGAGCCACATTCAACATTATAAATGAGCTCCCTGCCCTAGCCTAAAAAAAAAAAAACGTGTCCTATTCAGTAATCTTTAAAGGACACACACACAGGTTATATAGCCACAGTGAATCTCATTCACTAATAATTGTGTACAAGTGTTCTTACTTATTATGTAAACAAACTGTTCAATTGTGGATGAATTTGGATAATTCTAAATAAGGGAGCACATGCCTGCATCCCCAAACCATTTCCACATAAGGGTTTTCCACATAACCTCTCCTGTACAGCCATTCATCACTCTGAAAATGTTTCTTTACATTCAATTAAGATGTGTCTGAGAGCACACGCAGCAGCATCTTCCAGTAAAGCCAAGAGTGTCATTCTCAAAGCCAGCTGAAACAAAATAAATGCCTTTTATAAAGGCCTAGTGTAACAAATCAGACTGAGGCAGATGTAGGATCCATATGCAGGTTTAATAGAGTGATCAAACAGGCAAAAAGTTAAAAAAACCAGAAAGCAGTCCAATGAGGCACACAAATCCAAAAGGAGAAACTCTGAGGCAAAATCCACAATAAACAGGCACAGGTCAAAAATCCAAAACAGGCAAACAGGGAAAAAACGCTTAGAACTGCAGACTGAGAAAGAACTGGCAAGACTTTGCACAGAATGATAGAACTCCAGGGCTTAAATACACAGATAATGATTAATAAATGAACAGGTGTGAGAGATAATGGCAGGAGGCAATGCATGATAGGGGTTGTAGTCCAGTGAGGGGTTAGTATTCAGGGGATGAGGATCGTGTAAACTGGCTAGGAGAAGAGACAGCAGATGATGTGACAGTACCCCCCGCCCCACCCCGCCCTTTAGGGCCCCTCTTAGGGCGTGCCGGGGGTCGGCCTCTAGGTCTGGGAGCGGGGCAATTAGGATGAGCTAGGTGACATTCCGCAATGAGTGAAGGGTCTAAAATGTCCTCTGTAGATACCCAGGAATGTTCTTCGGGCCCATAGCCCTCCCAGTCCACTAAGTACTGCAGCTGACCCCCATGCCGCCGAGAGTTAAGGAGAGTACTTTATCAATATGCTGTGTCTCCAAGGTCCAGAGGTGGCAGTGGAGGATTATTGGAGAGACTTGAGGGAGACATGGAAAGTGGTAGAAATACGATAGTCAGGCAGTAGCTGGAGATTGTAGCAGACTGGGTTAATTTGTTTGATAACTTTAAACAGACCCACATACCTGGGTGAAAGCTTCTTGCAAGGAAGGCGTAGGTCCCGAGTAGATAACCACACGCGTCTGCATGTTCGGAGAGTAGGGAAAGGTCTATGGTGTTGGTCTGCCTGTAGTTTCTACTGACGTACCGCCCTTTGAAGATGAACATGAGCTGATTCCCAAACCTGGTCACTTCGCTGCATCCAATGTTGGACAGAGGGCAATTCTGTGGGTTCTCCCGACCAAGCGAAGAGGGGTGGTTGATAGCCTAGGATGCACTGAAAAGGAGTCATACCAGTTGAGGAATTACATAAGGAGTTCTGAGTGTATTCGGCCCAGGGGAGAAACCGACACCAATCGTACTGGTTACCGAGACAGAAGGTGCAAAGGAAGCGGCTCACCTCCTGATTAAGGTGCTCTGTCTGGCCATTAGATTGAGGATGATATCCGGAAGAGAGGTTGACATCTGCAGAATTCTCTCCACACCCTTGATGTAAACTGCGGGCCCCGGTCAGAAACAATGTCTTCAGGCAGGCCATAGAGTTTGAATACATGATGAAAGAGGGCCTCTGCCATCTCTAGAGCTGAGGGTAATTTTGGGAGAGGAATGAGGTGGTATGCTTTTGAGAATCGGTCCACTGTCACCATAATGGTGGTGTTACCTTGTGAGGGAGGTAAATCCATGAGGAAGTCAGTTGCTATGAGTGACCAGGGTCGTTGAGAGAAAGGCAGCAGGTGAAGATGTCCTGCGGGGAGAATCCTAGAAGACTTGGTTTGTGCACAGCCAGAGCAAACTTTTACATATTGTGTGACAACGTGGGTCATGGTAGGCCACCAGAACTTGTTTCGGACTAACTGAATGGTGCGGTTCTCACCTGGGTGTCAGAAACTCGAGGAATGAACCCAGTGAATGACTTGGGGGCGAAGGTCAGTTGGCACATAGTTGTGATCCCTAGGACAACTGGGAGGAGATGGCTCAGCCTGGGCAGCTTGTTCAGTATCCCTCATAATATTCCACTGAACCGGGGCAGCAATGATCGAGTGGGGAAGTATGTTTTGTGTAGGCTAAACAGACTCAGAGGGGTAGATTCGCTATAGGGCATCGGCTTTAGAGTTTTTAGAGCCAGGGCAGTAGGTAACTGAGAAGTTGAATCTAGAGAAGAAAAGAGCCCAGCGGGCCTGTATTGGATTCATCCTTTTGGCAGACTTTAAATACTCAAGACTGCGGTGGTCAGTCAAAACTGCGGTGGTCAGTCAAAACAGTGAAGGGATGATGTGCGCCCTCTAACCAGTGCCGCCATTCCTCCTGAGCAGCTTTCATTGCAAAGAGTTCACAGTTTCCCACGTCGTAATTTGCTCTGCCGGAGTTAGTTTGTGTGAATAGAAGGCGCATGGATACATTTTAGAGGGATTTCCATGGCGCTGGGAAAGAACCACTCCGATGCCAATATTTGAGGCATCAACTTCAACAATGAAGGGGAGTGAAGGATCAGGATGTCGGAGTATGGGGGCCGAAGTGAAGTGATGTTTAAGTGTTAGAAATGCAGAAGTGGCTTGGGAAGTCCAGACAAGAGCTTTAGGTTTGCCTTTGAGAAGAGAGGTGAGTGGGGCTGCGATGGAACTGAAGTTGCGAATAAACCTTCTATAGAAGTTTGCAAAGCCCAGAAACCTTTGGAGTTCCTTAACTGTGTGAGTACAGGGCCAGTTCCTGACAGCTTCGACTTTGGCATTGTCCATATGTGCTCCTTCCAGACTGATCACGTACCCCAGGAATGTAGTAGTGGTGACATGAAATTCACACTTCTCAGCTTTGACGAAAAAGTGATTGTTCTTGGGCCGAAGCAAGACTTCCTGGACGTCTCTCCTATGGACTTCCAGGGAGGGGAATAGATGAGGATATCAATGAAACTATGACACAGTGATTCAGCAAGTCTCTGAAGATTTCATTCATAAAAGCTCGAAACACCAAAGGCAAGTTAGAAAGGCCATAAGGCATGACACAATATTCATAGTGACCTGAGTGTGTGATGAAGGCAGTCTTCCATTCGTCCCCCTCTTTGATACGAATGAGGTTACAGGCATGACGCAAGTCCAATTTGGTGAATACTTTAGCCTCTTGTAGTTGTTCTAGGGCGGCGGGAACCAAAGGAAGAGGATAAGGGAACTTAATGGTGATTGCATTTAAACCACGGTAATCAATGCAAGGACGGAGACCCCCATCTTCTCCACGAAGAAGAAACCCGCTGCCGCGGGAGAGGTGGAAGGACGAATATGCCCACAGTGAAGAGCTTCCTCTATATACTCCTCCATGGCCTTGGTCTCAGGGTTGGATAGGGGGTATATGTGGCTTTTAGGTGGCATGGTGCCAGGAAGGAGGTCAATCACACAGTCAACCGAGCGATGAGGCGGTAATTGGGTAGCTTTGGTCTTGCTGAACACAGAGAGAAGATCGTGGTAGCATGCATGAATGGATGAGGGTTCTGGTACAGGTACTGGGGTGACTTTAGTGATGCTGAGCTCTAAGGGTAGGATGGTTCGGAGACACAAGGAAAAACAGGATGTTCCCCACTTGGTAATCTCTCCATTAACCCAGGAAATTTGTGGATCATGTTTAGCTAACCAAGGGTAACCCAGAACGATAGGATTGGAGGGGGTATTGGTGAATAAAAATTGAAGGTGTTCTTGATGTAAGCTTCCTACTTGTAGAGAGACAGGTTGGGTTATGAGTTGAGTGGTGCCTGTGCAAAGTGGTCATCCATCTAGCGCTGTAACAGACACTGAAGGTACACAAGGAATTGTCACTATAGAGTGTAGTTCACAAATGTGAGAATCAATTAAATTTCCAGCAGCCCCTGAGTCAATGAGAGCGCTGACTAAAATGGAGTTAGCACTGGAACTAACTTAGACTTCAACACATAAACTTCTATTTACTAGAGGAAACAGCATCTTCACTCACCGAATTTTTAGGGCGAAGTGGACAGGAGGAGAGGAAATGGCCTGGCTCTCCACAGTACAGACACAGGCGAGCATTAATATGTCGCTGTCGCTCCTCCCTAGTTAGCCGTGAATGGCCCAATTGCATGGGTTCAGGTGAAGTCATGGCTGAAGGGGTGGTCTTATCAGAGGGCAGAGGTGCGGGACTGCATCTTCGCAGTAAATTAGCAATCTTAATGGAGAGCGAGATAAATTGATCCAGGGAGAGGTTATCATCTTGATTGGCCATTTCAGTCTGTAGTTGGTGAGATAATCCATTACAGTATATAGTCTTTAAAAGGTGCATCTGGCCAACCACTCTGAGCGGCAAGTATGCGGAAGGTTAGGGCATAATCGGCTGCTGTGGCGCCACCTTGTGTGAATCGAATGAGTCGATCCTCGACATCCTCGCCTCCCACTGGAATTTGGAAAACACTCTTAAATTGTGATGTGAACAAATCAAATTAACCATGGACTTCCAGATTTTGATTCCACACCACCATTGCCCACTCTAATGCTCTGCCAGTGAGCAGTGATGTAATGAAACCCACTTTCGAGGTTTCGGTGGGGAAATAGGAAGGGCACTGGGCAATATATATGGAACATTGCAGTAGAAAACCCTCACACTGACCAGGAGGGCCATTAAATTTTTCTGGAAGAGCCAGGTGAGGAGGGGTGCTAGGTGATACAGGTTGTGGGGCCGCCGGTGCCGGAGTATCACTCAGCCCTGAGGGTCTACTGGGAGGAGCTGCCCATAGATAACTTAATACTTCTTCCATAGCAGTAGAGAGTTGTTCCAGCCGATGGTGGTGGGAGGCTAGTAGACCCAACTGATCATTGAATGCCTTATGTAAAGAAGACAAATCTGCTGGATCCATTGGAGGCAAAGTCTTCTGTAATGAATCAGAGGCAGATGTAGGATCCATATGCAGGTTTAATAGAGTGATCAAAAACCAGAAAGCAGTCCAGTGAGGCAGACAAATCCAAAAGGAGAAACTCTGAGGCAAAATCCACAATAAACAGGCACAGGTCAAAAATCCAAAACAGGGATAAATGCTTAGAATTGCAGACTGAGAAAGAACTGGCAAGACTTCACACAGAATGACAGAACTCCATGGCTTAAATACACAGATAATGAGTAATAATGAACAGGTGAGAGATAATGGCAGGGGGCAATGCATGATGGGGGTTGTAGTCCAGTGAGGGGTTAGTATTCAGGGGATGAGGATCAAGTGAACTGGCAAGGAGAAGAGACAGCAGATGATGTGACACCTAGACTGCACTAGATTGGCTGCATTTTTATGCAGAACCTATCATAGCTTAAGATATCTTTGTTTGTTACCCTGAAATAAGTAAGACTTATTGTAGGGTCACTTACAGTTAATGTCAGAAGTTTACATACACTTAGCTTGAAGTCATTAAAACTAACAAATGAAATTGTTAAAAAAAATTTAACCACTCCACAGATTTCATATTAGCAAACTATAGTTTTGGCAAGTTGTTTGGGACATCTACTTTGTGCATGACACAAGTAATTTTTCCAACAATATTTTACAGACAGATTGCTTCACTTTTAATTGACTATATCACAATTCCAGTGGGTCAGAAGTTTACAGTACATACACTAAGTTAACTGTGCCTTTATGCAGCTTGGAAAATTCCAGAAAATGATGTCAAGCCTTTAGGTAATTAGCCAATTAGCTTCTGATAAGCTAATTGGCTAATTGGAGTCAACTGGAGGTGTACCTGTGGATGTATTTTAAGACATCATGGAAAAATCTAAAGAAGTCAGCCAAGACTTCAGAAAAAATATTTTGGACCTCCAAAAGTCTGGGGAGCAATTTCCAAATGCCTAAAGGTACCACGTTCATCTGTACAAACAATAGTATGCAAGTATAAACACCATGGGACCACACAGCCATCATACTGCTCAGGAAGGAGACACATTATGTCTTCTAGAGACAAACATAGTTTGGTGCGAAAAGTGTAAATCAATCCCAGAACAACAGCAAAGGACCTTGTGAAGATGCTGGAGGAAACAGGTAGACAAGTATCTATATCCGCCATAAAAAGCCAGACTACAGTTTGCAAGTGCACATAGGGACAAAGATCTTACTTTTTAGAGAAATGTCCTCTTGTATGATGAAACAAAAATTAAACTGTTCGGCCATAATGACAATCGTTATGTTTGGAGGAAAAAGGGTGAGGTTTGCATGCCGAAGAACACCATCCCAACCGTGAAGCACGGGGTGGCAGCATCATGTTGTGTGGGTGCTTTGCTGCAGGAGGGGCTGGTGCACTTCACAAAATTGATGGCATCATGAGGAAGGGACATTGTGTGGATATATTGAAGCAACATCTCAAGACATCAGCCAGGAAGTTAAAGCTCGTCGCAAATGGGTCTTCCAAATGGACAATGACCCCAAGCGTACCTCCAAAATTGTGGCAAAATGGCTTAAGGACAACAAAATCAAGGTATTGGAGTGGCCATCACAAAGCCCTGACCTCAGTCCGATAGAAAATTTGTGGGCAGAACTGAAAAAGCATGTGCGAGAAAGGAGGCCAACAATCCTGACTCAGTTACACCAATTCTGTCTGGAGGAATGGGCCAAAATTCCAGCAACTTATTGTGAGAAGCTTGTGGAAGGCTATCTAAAACGTTTGACCCAAGTTAAACAATTTAAAGGCAATGCTACCAAATACTAACAAAGTGTATGTAAATTTCTGACCCACTGGGAATGTGATGAAAGAAATTGTGGCAGCAGGGTGTGGTCAAGCGTCCATCCGGAGAGAAAGAAAGCGGTAAAGATTATGTTTAACACCTGTTTCTAATTCCAGTGAGCATGGGGAGAGCGGCATATAAGCAGCCACGCCACCAGCAGAGAGAGAGAGAGAGAGAGAGAGAGAGAGTCTGGCACAAGGAAGGCAACGGTGCTCTTGAAGCTGCTACGTTTAACCCTCTGGGGTCGATGGATGCACCGGCGCGTCCTGCTGGATTTTTTCCGCATAACAGCGGAATCAACTTAAAATGCTCCGTGATTTTTGGGCATACAGATAAGTGTAAGACATCATTAGAAACTATAAAGGGTCTACTTTTATTTGTGTACACTCACAATAACAACAAAACCTTGTGCTTTTGTAAAATAAAGAAAATAAACAGGGTGCGCTTTCAGCCATCTCTGTCTCCGCGAGCATCTTTCTGAAACACGTCACAAAAATGAAGTGAAACTCTGCGAATACTTATCACACAAACATGAAACATATGTCTAAAGAAAGCTTAAAATGTCTACTTTTAAATAAAACAATTCAAATTTAAAACAAATATTCTCCTGCAATGTAATCTGTATGAAACAAAGTGATGTACGGTTTCTCCTGGCTCAGCTCATTATCACTAATGTGATCCCACCCACTAATACCGCGCTATTCACATGGTAATGTGCTGAGGTGGTCTATGCAAATATGCAAATGGTCAGATTCAAAAACGCCCCCACAACAATGCCTTAAAAAACATCAAGTTTCATCATCAGATTCATTCACTTTCCTGCACGTTTGGAAGATGGCACGCTACACAGATGAGGAAGCTCTACAGATGGTCCTGGATAGTGACGAAGAGTTCACATTTTCCTCAGAAGAAGAGCGGGACTCCGATGATGAACGTTTACATTTTGAAGAACGACTTGATCCAGGCGAGGATACAATTCCGGATGAGTAAGTCATTTAGTTTTACTTACATTAGATGACATGCTATTTTATATAAACGTACATATTTTACTAGCTGGACTATTTCCAGACTTGCCAGCCAGGATTCAGAGTATTGACATTTGAAATATGTTCTAATAGGCAAGTTTTAGTTACATTTTAAATGTTGTTTTGGCTAAAGCGGGTATTTAAATTGTATGCTGTATGATATAAATATGATATGTAATATGATATAAAAATAATATGAATGTTTAGATTATATTTTAACTAGTGTTTATGCTGCCTCATTATCATCAACGAAGCTTGTGCTTGCAAATATCTGTCCGGATGTAAATGTGCAAAATGTGCTGTAAATATGCCCATATTAGAAAATCAACATATTAGAATGATTTCTGAAGGATCATGTGACACTGAAGACTGCAGTAATGATGCTGAAAATTCAGCTTTGATCACAGGAATAAATTGCATTTGACAATATATTCAAATAGAAAACAGTTATTTTAAATTGTAAAAATATTCATAATATCACTGTTTTTGCTGTATTTTGGATCAAATAAATTCAGCCTTGGTGAGCAGAAGAGACTTCTTTTAAAAACATTACAAAATCTTACAGATCTATAAACTTTTAAACAGTAGTGTAGGTTTAAAGTTTTTAAGTAAAGTCTTTATGTAAAGAAAATGTATAGTCAGATAATACATTCAATCATTAAGTCTCCCCACATTCATTCTCTCTCAGGGGGAGGGGTCTTTGTCTCCTCAGGTGTGAATCACATCAGTATTCATGATAATCCACACCTCTTCGCATATGGCCTTTCTAACACTAAAACTGTCTTACAAAAGTTAAATGACTATATTGTTTTGTATGAATGAGTGATCAGGATGGTTTCACATCATTTTTGTAGCTCAAAAACTCTGGGCTACAAGATCCAGTTCTCAAAAGTCTTGTGAGCAAATGTTTAGTATGTGATATATGGCCTTATTTCAGTGACTTACAATTTTTGTTTTTTGAAAAACCATGCATAAACGTTATTTTCTCAAAAATATAAACATGTACATACATTGTTGTTCACATATTATTGTAGCCCAGTTTGTGCTGAATACAGTGTTATCAGACTTAGCCATTAATATGTTTCTAAGCAACTGAAAAAAGCACAAATGTCAAGGCATTTTAAAACTTCTCCAGGGCCCAAAACACCCTCAGACCCCAGATGATTAATCTGTTATGTTTGTGAATCTGATGTGTTTAAGTTACTATGTGCCTGTGAAGCTGATGAGTTTGTAAAGTTGTAAAGCACTGAAGTGGCCGATTAAAAGTCCTACCTGAGCCTGGAAAAACCTGCTTCCCTGTGTTCTCCTTCCCTTCTTTTTGTGAGCTGTGTTACAGAAATAAAAGCTAAAATAAATAATTCTCTCTACTTTCATTCTGACATTTCACATTCTTAAAATAGCGATTCTAGCTGACCTAAGACATGGAATGTTTTCTACGATTAAATGTCAGGAATTGTGAAAAACTGAGTTTAATTGTATTTGGATATGGTGTATGTAAACTTCTGACTTCAACTGGTTATACTCTATATACAATACTGTGCAAAAGTCTTAGGTGCATTATATTTTTCACAAAAACATTTATCTTCAAATGGTCATTTATATATTCTGCTTTTAGTGTGTCAGTAGGAAATATCAATTTTAGATTTCAACATTCCCTTTGCAAATAGAATTGAAGAGAAGAACAAGGAGCCCTACAACAGATGGTATGGCCCCGACAGAGCCCGGATCTCAACATTGAGTCAGTCTGGGATTACATGAAGAGACAGAAGCATTTGAGACAGCCTAAGTAGATAGAACTGTGTCAAGCTCTCCAAGAAGCTTGGAACATCCTATCTGCCAACAACCAAGTGTCCAGGTGTACCTAAGAGAACTGGTGCTGTTTAGAAGGCAAAAGTTGTCACACTAAATATTGATTTATCTTTGTTTTAAGTTTACTTGCTTTGTATGATGTTAACTGATAAATGAAAAATGTTTATTGCATTATTTTAAGACATTCTCAGACATTCTCACTATGCAACATTTCTCACAACTGCCTAAAACATTTGCACAGTACTGTGTGTATATATATATATATATATATATATATATATATATATATATATATATATACTGTATAAACTGTATATATGCACATTAGTGCTGTCAGCAGATTAATATTTTTAATCGTGATTAACAAATTTTAATCTACTGACAGCACTAATGTGTGTGTATGCGTGTGTGTGTATATATATATATATATATATATATATATATATATATATATATATATATATATATACACACACACACACACACACACACAGAATATTAATCTCAGATTTTAAAAGTGCTGAAATTTGACTCTATATGTATTTATTTCCTGTTAAAATGCATTTATTTCATTGATGTAACAGTAACAATAATGACAATAATGCTTTATTAACAATTTCAAAACTCCCCAGTACAAAGACAGAAATTCAGCACCAATTCAAATAACATTAAACATTTACCAAAGTCTAAGTGTGATGTTGATTGATTGATAGAAATGTAAGCGCAGCGTAGTTCTAGCGGGAAGACTAGCAGCTGTACATCATCGCACCATTAGCTTGGTAACTCCTAGCCAATCACATGTAAGCCAATGCTTTATAAGTCTGCTCACAATCTGTTTCAGTGTGCTAACGCAGCAACCTCCACCACCCCACCACCATCAGTTGAGTCCCGTCATGCATGGGGGTAGGCTCCTTGCCCCTGCCTCCTATCTCTGGCAGGATATGACGGTTCTGAGTACAACTTCTTCGGACCACCAGACGGGGCTTACGCCAAAGAGAGACATTACATTTCTGCTTTATGTTCATCAAATAAATGTCATCTTAAATTTCAAGTCTTCGAGTTTTCCTGATAGAACTACTATTCATTGCAATGCGCATAAAACCCTTACACTCCACAATATTTATCAGCATTTATCCATATGCTGGATATGGAATGCACATGATTTGTTTCAGGGCAGCAAGCACCACGTTGAGCTCCATATGAAAAGCGCGTCTTGCTCTGTTTTGAGCGCTGACACAGCCGATGGGAATATAATTCATCCAAACTGTCTGGTAATCATTAGCTGACACTTCAGATGCTTGGTAGCAATGGGTACAAAGTTGAAATTGTGTTAAATTTGAGAGGAGCGTCAACAGACCCTCCACGGGAGAACAAGCTACACAGCAGACTTGTAAGAACTGATATGCTTATGTGGTAAAATGCTGACTTACAAAAGATGCAAAGAACTTAACTTCTGACACAAGTTCCATCAGCTTTTGTTTTATAAGAGGTCCTTTCTCCAGCACGGACTCACTGTTGTGTTTGTTTTTAGTGTGTCTACAAGTGCAATGTCCCCGCTGGACACATCGTTAGGGTTCCGCCCTCTAACCAGTTGTCAGAACTCACAAAAAGCTGAATAAAATGTCAGAATATAATGTCAAATCGGTAATTTTTTAATTATTTTTTTTATTATTATGCAAACAAAGAGTGTAACAGTATTTACATGTAACAAATACAAAATAGCCAAGGGAAACAAAAATACATACCAACGGCCAACATGACAAGTCTATCTCCTGTATGTATATATATTTGTTGGTGTGTGTGTGTGTGTGTGTGTGTGTGTGTGTGTAAGTGTATCTGGGTGTTGGGGTGGAAGCATATAAACAAAAGAACATCTAGAAATGTATAACAGATATAACGATAGTAAAAACAACAAATAATAATGACAATAATAATACAATAATAATAATAATAATAAACTCAATTCATTAAGAAATGGGGGGGGGGTTGGAGGATGAGGAAGAGGGCAAATAATAATAATAATAATAATAATATTAAATTATTATAAGGCTGCCTCTGATCCCTCCGTGGCCACGTCATAAGTTGGTCCCCCGCCCTTGTCATGCCACAGCGGGCCATCAGGGAGAGATGCCGCAGGGCACAGGGCCCAAGACCCACACCCCCATCCCCAGGACACTCCCCACATGCCTGTGTTGTTTTTTTTTTTTCCTTGATGCATTCATTGTTAAACTCTTAATAGGTGTGTATGTGTGTCAACTAGTGTGTGATGCATTAAAAAAGTGAGGCGTGCAGCGTAGAACCAGCCCAGGGCAAAGCCCAGGCCTCCACAAACATGCCACGCTTACCCTGTGTAGTTGTGTTCTCTTTTTTTTGTTTTTTCACCTTTTCTTTTTTTCACCATCCCCCCCCCCCCCCCAATCATATGTGGATGTAGATGGAGGTGTACCGTTGTGGTTGGTTTCAGACAAAGAAGGTCAGCAGATACATGACTGTTGAAAGGTAATGATAGATGACCAAGAAGGGTGTAATTCTAGTGTATTGTTTTGAATGGAAGTGGACAGGTTTTCCAAGATGCAATATGTATGGTGTTCCTTGATTTCCAGTTCATGAGAATAGTTTTCTTGGCAATAGTTAGCACCACTAGGAGTAATTGACTGTTTGTGTTGTTTAAATTGATTATGGATGAGTCAGTCGCTGCTGACTCTAAAGGAGGAGATGGCGGGTGAGTTGCGACATGCAACCTGAGCATAAAATCGCCTTGCCGATTTATGTATGCTACTGTTGCCATGTTGTCCATCCGGACTAACACGTGGTTGCCCTGGATCAACAGCCGAAGCCTCCGCAGAGTCAGCAACACTTTTTCTCCCCAATTTGGAATGCCCAATTCCCAATGCACTCCAAGTCCTCATGGTGGCGTAGTAATTCACCTCAATCTTGATGGTGGAGGACAAATCTCAGTTGCCTCCGCGTCTGAGACCATCAATCTGTGCATTTTATCACATGGCTTGTTAAGTGCATTACCGTGGAGACATAGTACGTGTGGAGGCTTCATGCTATTCTCCGCGGCATCCAAGCCCAACTCACCACGTGCCCCACCGAGAGCAAACCACATTATAGCGACTACGAGGAGGTTACCCCATGTGACTCTACCCTCCCTAGCATCCGGGCCAATTTGGTTGCTTAGGAGACCTGGCTGGAATCGACTCCAGGGGTGGTAGTCAGCATCTTTACTTGCTGAGCTACCCAGGCCCCCCCCATTTATCAATACTTTTGGAGGTTGGTGGGGCGGTCTATCCCTTTTGCATGTGCATATCCTAGTGCTTCACTGAGCATTTGTGGTATTTGTGGTTTCGCCACAAATTAACAGTTACAATTGGCTCCTCTTCTTTCTCACACTTTCTCACTTTTGTCCTCCCTGGCCCGCTTTACACTTCGTCAACATTTGCTTCATATCTGGATAGTATATCCATTATTTCTATATATTATTTATATGGTTATTTCTCTGATTGCATTAACACATTGTATTCCAATGCATATCTAGTGTGATTGGAGAGTGATTGCACTAACATGCAAAATGGAAAGTGGCACTTACAAATTACGTACACACTGAAGTTGCATGGGGAAAAACGAAAGCAAATTAGCATTTACACCTTTACCAAATGTGGTCAAAATCTGTCCCTGACCACCTTCGAATGTGGTTTCAGTCATTTGAATACAATTAGCATTATGTGCATTTACACCTGGCTTTTAATGTGGTCAAGTGTTGATCACCAAAAGCACAAGTTAATACCAAGTGTAAAGGGGGGACTCTGTCGCCTTTATCCTCTTTCTCTCCTTCAATCTTCAGTTGTAGCTAAGGTCTGTGCTGAGTGTGGCTTTCTGTGATCCTTTCCACAGTTCACAAACCAAAATCCAACAATTCATTCAAGTTGTATCAGAGCTCCAAAAAAAAAAAAAAAAAAAAGAGTACGGAAAAGAAAGACCCCTCACATTCACACACGCACACAAACACACATGCACACATACAAACACAGGTCAACGTCCCTGTCTAAAAGTAATCAGAAAACGGAGGATTATTTTTTATTCAGGAGGGATTTTGCTAATGCTTTTCTCTGTCACACAGGTGTTTGGTAGTGATAAACAACTCTCTTTCACCCCTTTCTGCTGTGGCTGTTGTGTGTGCGACGTGCGAGCATCTGGCTGTGTGTATTTGAAAGATTTTGTGTGTTAGAGCCTGTCAGTAACTTGCAGTTAGAGAGAGATGGTGTTAATCCTTAACCTTAAGTCTGCATAATTCAGATTAAACTCAGGCTTTAACTTGGTGGTAATTCACTTAACACAGGAAAGCAGGTCGTATCTGCTGTTCTCCAGCTCTGAAACTGTAGTCTATAGAGCATGAAGCAGCACAGTAGTTGCCAACTAGTGTATCAGTATGCCAATATCACCTTTCTCGGTCCTCAACTGGTATTCACACAACAAAAAACAACACAACATATGTTACTGTGGTATAACGCTAGAAGCATGCATAATGCAGATTGAGTGCAATGTATTATAGAATACCAAAAAACTAACACATTACACACAACACACAAATTTCACTAGAGCATCTTTTTTCTCAGAACTGTGGAGGACAAGGCAATTACAATAATTTAATATAAATAATCAGTCACATATTGTAAACCTTTAAATTAATCAAGAAACCAGATCCAAAAAGTGCATATTGTATGTCGATTGATAGATGGACTGATTCAATCTTAAAATTCAGACATAGACAATTTGTGATTAGGGGACATTTATAGAGTCTATACAATCATATGTTTATGAATTTACCTCTTAGATCTCTGTTGTTATCTCTAGTATCATACTAGTGCCTCTGATATCATATTGAGTGATCTTATGTTGCTTTCACACTAGAGGTTTTGGAGTGGACCTAAGCTTTATTAACCATAAAGTTTGCTTTTTGCTTACTGTGATATCTGACTTGAGTGTGTACCAAGGAACCACCCTCAAGTCCATTTTAAAAGAGGGTCTGGGGTTCATTTGTGAACTGAAGAACCATTCATAGTTGTGAACAAATCCCTGCTGAATAAAAACAACTTAAAAAAGCTTAAACCAGATTAAGCTGGTCTAGCTGGTCTCCCAGCCTGGCCAAACTGGTCCATCTGAACTCCTGACCCAGCCAAGATTTTTAACTGGTTTAACTGGTCAGCCAGATGGCCTCCAAGCCTGACCAGCTGAGAAGTGCTCAAACTCCCTCTTAAAAAAAAAAAGAAATTCAGACCAGGTTGGGAGACCACCTAAGTTCAGCAAACCAGTTTAGGCTGGTTTAAGCTGTTTTTTCCCCCCAGCATAGGTATACAGGAGTTTGCCAAAAGCTTCTTTAATAATGTCCAGATTTCGAACAGTTGGTTCCTGTGGGACTCTCACTTATGACAAAAGCATTATGCAAATTAACACCGGTTCAGAGCAAACTAACACATAATGAGAAGAAAACAGCACGGGGACAAGGAAAGTCAGGTATAGACTAAGTGTTAAAGTGGCATTACTCTGTCTGAGACATGTCATTATTATGTCATGCTTTGATATTGCAATGCCATTTCTCTGCAGTTTACTAGTTTGACGAAGGCTATTGAGTTGTAGGAATGAGCAGAAGGTGGTTGCTGATGTCACACCTGAGTCTCAGCAAAGAGCTGCTCACCTTGACAACTATTGTAACAATACTTTCAGTTCTCTTACACCATGTTCAAACAAGACAAGATAAGATAAAGCAAGAAGTAATAAATGCCAAATCTGAATTTGTGTCCTAGTCAGACAAGTGATACTACATTTTTGCTTGGTTTCTATTTATGCAGCACTATGCTAGATAACCCCTCCCACAGTAAAATCTAATTTGCCTAAAATCCAGCTTCACATGGCTGTATATTAAACATCAAATATCTTCTGATTGGCTGTGTTGCATTACGTAGCAATATCATGTTCAGTGTGGACAGCGAAATTGCTCACTTCATTATGTCCTGACACAGAGTTATGGTGCTTCCAGGGGTTCAAATGGGATTTTTGAGGTGGGAGAAGCCTAACCCCCTATTTATTTATTTTTTGAATGGGAGGTGCCGAAATAACGTTCTGGACAGTTCTGCCCTAATTCAACCCATCGTGCCACTACTGTTGCTACTTCAATTAGGCAGACAACATTATACTGCACTATTATTGCACCATATTGAACAGTGCGAGGGAGAGTAAAATATGACAGAATTTTCAATTTTGGGTGCACTATCCCTTTAAAAATTATAACTGTGCCAAAAGGGTTCCAGACATGGAACACAGACATTTAAATAAGCAAATGCAAAGTTCCAGGTAGGTAGCATTAGAATACCCCACTCATAATACTCTGTTGCTTATTTGTTATGTGTAGCTGAAAATGATTGCGTGACAATTAAGATGGTGCCGCGAATGGCAGCCTCTGTGTGGAGCTCTCCAATTCTTTTGTTGTTTTTGTTTGTTTGTCCTGGGTTTATTAATCTTGTTCCAATCAGTTTTACCACGGACGAACTGCTGACATTTGGCAGCACATACCAGACAATCTCTTCCTGGTTTTTGACTATTCGGATGCTTTGCTGGACAATTTATTCGGAGGCGCAGCTGTGCTGTTCAAAAGATGCAGGCGAGGGAGACGAGCCGGCGCACTGGTCAAGCTCCGTCGGTGTGGCTTTCGAACAGCACTACCGAGTATTCATCTAGCGAATCTCCGCTCTCTTCCTAACAAAACAGACGAACTACATCTCCTAACCCATACAGACAAGTACTTTTTAACCTCTGCTGCCTTGTGCTTCACAGAAACCTGGCTGAGTGAAGCCATTACGGACAGCGCGTTACATCTGCTGGGCTTTCAGCTGTTCAGAGCGGATCGCATCGCGGATTTAATGGAGAAAACAAGAGGCAGTGTAACATGCTTTTACATCAATGAAAGTTGGTGTACAGATATAACAAAGTTAAAGAAGAAGTGCTGTACTAATTTGGAAGCGCTCTTTATTAACTGTAAGCCTTTCTACTCGCTTCGGGTGTTTTCTTCGTTTATTCTGGTGAGTGTTTATATCCCGCCACACACGTGCGTGAATGCAGTGCTGCAATAGCTGGCTGATCAAATCACAGACAAGCGACAACAATACCCAGACTCAGTTATTATTATTCTTGGGGATTTTAACAAAGCAAACCTCACACGTGAACTGCCCAAATACAAAGAGCACATTACATGCCCAGCCAGAGAAAGAAATATACAGGATCATTGCTACACAACAATAAAGGATGCATTTGGGACTCTCTGATCATTGTCTGGTTCATCTTCTTCCAACCTACAGGCAGAAACTAAAATCTGCTAAACCTGTAGTAAAGACTGTAATGAGATGGACCAATGAAGCAGAACTGGAACTACAAGCCTGCTTTGACTGCACCGATTGGAGTGTTTTTGATACCAATTTGGACGAGCTCACAGATACTGTTACATCATATATCACTTTCTGTGAGGATATGTGCATTCCTACTAGGACTTATTTAACATACAACAATGACAAACCGTGGTTTACAGCAGAACTCAGGCAGCTTCATCAGGCCAAAGAGGATGCTTACAGAGGTGGGGATAAAGTCTTGTACAATCAGGCCAGGAACACACTGAATAAGGAAATCAGAGTGGCAAAAAAAAACTATTCTGATAAGATGAAAAACAAGTTTTCAGCTAACGACACTGCATCAGTGTGGAGTGGCCTGAAACAACTTACGATCTACAGGACTCCTGCCCCCAACACTGTAGGGAACCTACAAATGGCCGACAACTTGAATGTGTTCTACTGTAGATTTGAAAGGCCCAATCTCACACCCCACACCCGCTCTGACCTTCACTACACACAAACACCAACACCTCCTGCAACCCCCCTCCTCCACCTCCTGCTACTCAACCTGCACTTAAGATCTGTAAAGAAGAGGTGTGCCGTGTCTTCCAAAAACAAAAGACAAGGAAAGCACAGGGACCAGACGGTGTTTCACCCGCTTGTCTTAAATCCTGTGCTAACCAGCTGGCCCCATCTTCACACTGATCTTCAACAGATCACTGAAGCAGTGTGCTGCTTCAAATGCTGAATCATCATTCCTGTCTCAAAGAAACCCAAAATCACAGGACTTAATTACTACAGACCTGTCGCCCTGACATCTGTGGTCATGAAATCATTTGAGAGATTGGTGTTGGCCCACCTGAAGGACATCACTGGACCCTTTCTAGATCCCCTTCAATTTGCTTATCGAGCAAACAGGTCTGTGGAGGATGCAGTCAACATGGGATTGCATCATATCCTGCAACATCTGGACAGGTTAGGGACATATGCAAGGATCCTTTTTGTGGACTTCAGTTTGGCTTTAAACACCATCATCCCAGCTATTCTCCAGACTAAATTACACCAACTCTCTGTTCCCACATCTATCTGTAAGTGGACTGATTACAAGTTTTCTGACAGACAGGCAGCAGCTAGTGAGATAGGGGAAATTCACTTCTAGCACCTGCACAATCAGCACTGGTGCCCCCCAGGGATGTGTGCTCTCCCCACTACTCTTCTCCCTGTATATAAATGACTGCACCGCCAAGGACCCCTCAGTCAAGCTCCTGAAGACTGCATAAGACACTACTGTCATCGGACTCATCCAAGATGATGATGAGTCTGTATACAGAAGGGAGGTTGAACGGCTGGCTCTCTGGTGTAGTCAAAACAACCTGGAGCTGAACACACTCAAAACGGTGGAGATGATTGTGGACTTTAGGAGGAACACCCCAACACTGACCCCGCCCTCACCATTCTAAACAGCACTGTGGCAGCAGTGGAGTCATTCAGGTTCCTGGGCACTACGATCTCACAGGACCTGAAGTGGGAGACCCAAATTGACTCCATTGTGGAAAAAGGCCCAGCAGAGGTTGTACTTCCTTCGCCAGTTGAGGAAGTTCAACCTGCCACAGGCGCTGCAGATACAGTTCTACTCAGCAGTCATTGAGTCAGTCCTCTGCACTTCAGTAACTGTCTGGTTTGGTGCAGCTATGAAATTGGATATCAGAAGACTAAAAAGGACAGTTCAGACTGCTGAGAAGATTATTGGTTGCCCCCTGCCCTCCCTTCAAGAACTGTACACTTTGTAAATGAGAAAAAAGGCTGGAAAAATCACTCTGGACCCACTCACCCTGCCCACTACCTTTTTTAACTTTTGCCTTCTGGCCAACGCTACAGATCTCTGAGCACTAGAACTGTCAGGCACAGGAACAGTTTTTTACCTCAGGCTATCCATCTAATTAACAGTTAAATCTGCCTCACTGAGCAATAATTATGTGCAATTCACAGTTTAGTCTTTTTATTTTTATATTTATTCAACACATCCTACCTCTTCAGCCATTACATTCCCTTGCACTGTATATAACATATCTATCTATCTATCTATCTATTTTTCTATCTATATATATCTATATCTATATCTATATATATATATATACACACACACACACACACACACACAAACTACTGGTCAAAACGTACACATTCTTTATTCAAATTTTTTTTCTTCACATTTTAGAATAATAGTAAAGTCATCAAAACTATGGAATAACATAAATGGAACTATGGGAATTATGTTGTGACTAAAAAAAAATCCAAAATAAATCAAAACTATGTTATATTTTAGCATCTTCAAAGTAGTCACCCTTTGCCTAGAATTTGCAGACATGTGCTCTTGACATTTTCTCAACCAACTTCTTGAGTTATCATGCTGGGATGCTTTTTAAACAGTATTGAAGGAGTTCCCATCTATGTTGGGCACTTATTGGCTGCTTTTCTTTATTATTTGGTCCAAGTCATCAATTTAAAAAAAAAAGAAAATTCTTTATTTTTTAATTACATTTTAGTTTTATAATGAAAAAAATGTATATAGTGGCACAATTATATTTTTGTCTACAAAACTAATTTCAAACATTTAAGCATATGCCTTCAGATCAAAAGATTTTTAAGATCATGTGAAACATTTAAGTCAAGTGTTTCAAAAGTTTTGACTGGTAGTGTATATATATATACAGGTGCATCTCAATAAATTAGAATGTCGTGGAAAAGTTCATTTATTTCAGTAATACAACTCAAATTGTGAAACTCGTGTATTAAATAAATTCAGTGCACACAGACTGAAGTAGTTTAAGTCTTTGGTTCTTTTAATTGTGATGATTTTGGCTCACATTTAACAAAAACCCACCAATTCACTATCTCAAAAAATTAGAATATGGTGACATGCCAATCAGCTAATCAACTCAAAACACCTGCAAAGGTTTCCTGAGCCTTCAAAATGGTCTCTCAGTTTGGTTCACTAGGCTACACAATCATGGGGAAGACTGCTGATCTGACAGTTGTCCAGAAGACAATCATTGACACCCTTCACAAGGAGGGTAAGCCACAAACATTCATTACCAAAGAAGCTGGCTGTTCACAGAGTGCTGTATCCAAGCATGTTAACAGAAAGTTGAGTGGAAGGAAATAGTGTGGAAGAAAAAGATGCACAACCAACCGAGAGAACTGCAGCCTTATGATTGTCAAGCAAAATCGATTCAAGAATTTGGGTGAACTTCCAAGGAATGGACTGAGGCTGGGGTCAAGGCATCAAGAGCCACCACACACAGACATGTCAAGGAATTTGGCTACAGTTGTCGTATTCCTCTTGTTAAGCCACTCCTGAACCACAGACAATGTCAGAGGCGTCTTACCTGGGCTAAGGAGAAGAAGAACTGGACTGTTGCCCAGTGTTCCAAAGTCCTCTTTTCAGATGAGAGCAAGTTTTGTATTTCATTTGGAAACCAAGGTCCTAGAGTCTGGAGGAAGGGTGGAGAAGCTCATAGCCCAAGTTGCTTGAAGTCCAGTGTTAAGTTTCCACAGTCTGTGATGATTTGGGGTGCAATGTCATCTGCTGGTGTTGGTCCATTGAGTTTTTTGAAAACCAAAGTCACTGCACCCGTTTACCAAGAAATTTTGGAGCACTTCATGCTTCCTTCTGCTGACCAGCTTTTTAAAGATGCTGATTTCATTTTCCAGCAGGATTTGGCACCTGCCCACACTGCCAAAAGCACCAAAAGTTGGTTAAATGACCATGGTGTTGGTGTGCTTGACTGGCCAGCAAACTCACCAGACCTGAACCCCATAGAGAATCTATGGGGTATTGTCAAGAGGAAAATGAGAAACAAGAGACCAAAAAATGCAAATGAGCTGAAGGCCACTGTCAAAGAAACCTGGGCTTCCATACCACCTCAGCAATGCCACAAACTGATCACCTCCCTGCCACGCCGAATTGAGGCAGTAATTAAAGCAAAATGAGCCCCTACCAAGTATTGAGTACATATACAGTAAATTAACATACTTTCCAGAAGGCCAACAATTCACTAAAAATGTTTTTTTTATTGGTCTTATGATGTATTCTAATTTTTTGAGATAGTGAATTGGTGGGTTTTTGTTAAATGTGAGCCAAAATCATCACAATTAAAAGAACCAAAGACTTAAACTACTTCAGTCTGTGTGCATTGAATTTATTTAATACACAAGTTTCACAATTTGAGTTGAATTACTGAAATAAATGAACTTTTCCACAACATTCTAATTTATTGAGATGCACCTGTATGTGTGTGTGTGTGTGTGTGTGTGTGTGTGTGTGTATATATATATATATATATATATATATATATATATATATATATATATATAGTCTTATTGTGTATTCTATATATACTTTATTTTCTGTTCAATTTTGTATTTTATTCAAATTTTTTTTCTTTTTTAAATTATTAAATTAGTCTTTTTGCTGTATTGTATTGTTGTGCACTGGAAGCACCTGTCACTAAGACAAATTCCTTGTATGTGTAAGTATACCTGGCAATAAAGCATCATGGTTACTTGTGTAACCTCCATTCCCTGATGGAGAGAACGAGATGTTGTGTCGATGTAGTGACACTAGGGGTCACTCTTGGGAGCCCGAGACACCTCTGGTCTTTGATAAAAGGCCAATGAAAATTGGCAAGTGGTATCTGCATGCCACTTCCCCGGATATACGGGTATAAAAGGAGCTGGTATGCAACCACTCATTCAGGTTTTATGCTGAGGAGCCGAGACAAGGTCCAGCCATTTCAGTGGGTAGTTCAGCGTTGTGGCAGGAGGGACACACCGTCTCGTTCCCTCCATCAGGGAACGGAGGTTACACAAGTAACCATGACCTTCCCTATCTGTCACTCACTCGACGTTGTGTCAATGTAGTGACACTAGGGGTCCCTATACAAAACGCCACAACTGGCTGAACTGTGTTATGTGAACTGGCGGTGTGTGGTGGGCAGACCACTGTGTGCCTCATAGCCAGCACACCAGGTCGACACGTAACCTCCCCAAATATAGTTATGCGTGTCGAACGGCCCTTTGGGGACAAGTCGACTACCCAAAAGATAGAGACAGGCTAACCCAGTCGTGGCCTCTTTTCCCCTTCTTTTTTTCCACTCCCTAAAAAACAAGGGGGATTATCCGACTGGGCCGCCAGGTCTAGTCGGGGGGTGTCCCTCCCAAAGGGAAGACACCACAGAGATCACACGTCGCCCAAAGAGAGGGGGGCATATTTAAGTGGAAAAATAAGTCACATGGTCTTTCCGACCATGTGGAGAGTCTTCAAGGTAGATCCTACCCAACGGGGGAGGAGTTACTACAAACATGGAGACTGGGGCAGAGGGGCTCTGCCCAAGACACAGTTTGCCAACAGGGAAACGAATTAGCGGAAGATATATATCGCATGGGGTTACCTTACAGGGAACCGGCAAATGCGGAGCACCTACCCCAGAACAGGACTCTTAGTTAGCACGTGTACTGGGCCGGCAGCGAGTCTCTCTGAAAACTAGACTGCCACAGGTCTCAGAGGAAGTCAACCAGGGAACAAAGTTTGTGAACACTACTGGGAATTAATGGTGCATGTCTTCAGCTCAAAAGGAGGTGGAAGGCGCTATGTGCAAGCGATACACCCGGCCGGCTATCCCGGGCTTATCCGCCTGTATTGCGTGCCACTACCTGGGACGAAACCGGTTCCACCCGGAGGTTGTAGAACCTTGCAAAGGTGTTGGGTGTTGCCCAGCCTAATGCTCTGCAAATGTCTGTTAGAGAGGCACCCCTGGCCAGGGCCCAGGAGGCCACTACACCTCTGGTAGAATGGGCTCGTAGCCCTACCAGGGGCGGCATGTCCTGGGCGTGCTATGCCATAGTTATGGCGTCAATGAGCCAGTGGGCGATCCTCTGCTTGGAGACAGCGCTTCCTTTCCGCTGTGCACAAAAGCAGACAAAGAGCTGCTCAGAGATCCTAAAGCTCTACATGCGATCCAAATAGATGTGTAAAGCATACACCGGACACAGCAACGAAAGGGCTGGGTCTGCCTCCTCCTGGGGCAGTGCTTGCAGGTTCACCACTTGGTCCCTAAAAGGGGTCGTGGGAACCTTGGGCACATAGCCCGGTCAGGGTCTCAGGATCACGTGAGAGTAGCCAGGACTGAACTCCAGGCATGTTTCACTGACAGAGAATGCTTGCAGGTCTCCTACTCTCTTGATGGAAGTGAGCGCAGTCAGGAGGGGAGTCTTCAAGGAGAGTGCCTTAAGCTCGGCTGACTACAAAGGCTCAAAGGGGGCTCTCTGTAGACCCTGAAGAACTACAGAGAGGTCCCATGAGGGAACGAGGCGTGGCCTGGAGGGATTCAGCCTCCTAGCACCTCTTAGGAACCTGATGATCAGGTTGTGCTTCCCTAAGGACTTACAGTCGACTGCGTCGTGGTGTGCTGCTATGGCGGCAACGTACACCTTCAAGGTGGAAGGAGACAGCCTCCCTTCCAACCTCTCCAGCAGGAAGGAAAGCACTGATCCAACTGCGCATCTCTGGGGGTCTTCCTGTCAGGAAGAACACCAGTTAGCGAACAGACACCACTTAAAGGCATATGGGCGCCTCGTAGAGGGGGCCCTAGCCTGAGTGATCGTCTGGGTGGGCCAGTAGGGTGCTACCAGGACGACCTGCTCCTCGTCCTCCCTGACCTTGCACAGGGTCTGTGCAAGTAGGCTCACTGGGGGAAATGCATATTTGCGCATGCCAGGGGGCCAGCTGTGTGCCAGTGTGTTTATGCCGAGGGGGGCCTCGGTCAGGGCATACCAGAGCGGGCAGTGGGGAGGATTCTTGGGAGGCGAACAGGTGCACCTGTGCCTGTCCGAATCGACTCCAAATCAGCTGGACCACCTGAGGGTGGAGTCTCCACTCTCCCCTGAGGATAACCTGTCATGACAGCGCGTCCGTTGTAGTGTTGAGGTTGCCCGGGATGTGAGTGGCTCACAGCAACTTGAAGTGCTGCTGACTCCAGAGGAGGAGACGGCGGGCGAGTTGTGACATACAACGAGAGCACAGACAGCCTTGGCGGTTGACATATGCTACCATTGCCGTGTTGTCTGTCTGAACTAACACATGCTTGCTCTGGATCAATGGCCGAAACCTCCGCAGGGCAAGCAGAATTGCCAACAACTCGAGGCAGTTGATGTGCCAATGCAGTTGCAGGCCCGTCCACAAGCCGGCGGCTGCGTGCCCGTTGCAAACAGCGCCCCAGCCCGTTTTGGAGGCTTCCGTCGTGGAACGCCTGGAGACCAGTTCTAGGGGAACACCTGCCCGTAGGAACGAGAGGTCGGTCCAAGGGCTGAAAAGATGGTGACAGACCGGCGTGATGACCACGCGATGTGTCCCGCGGCGCCATGCCCATCTCGGGACTCGAGTCTGAAGCCAGTGCTGAAGCAGTCTCTTATGCATCAACCCGAGCGGGGTGGCCACCACTGAGGATGCCATATGCCCCAGGAGCCTCTGAAAAATTTTCAGTGGAACCACTGTTTTCTATTTGAATGCCTTCAAACTGGCCAACACCGACTGGGTACGCTCATTCGTGAGGCACGCTGTCAAAGAGACTGAGTCCAACTCCAAACTGAGAAAAGAGATGCTCTGAACTGGAGGAGCTTGCTCTTTTCCCAGTAGACCCGAAGCCCTAGTCGGCTGAGGTGTGAGAGCACCAAGTCTCTGTGTGTGCACAACATGTCCCGAGAGTGAGCTAGGATTAGCCAGTCATCGAGATAATTGAGAATGCGAATGCCCACCTCCCTTAGCGGGGCAAGGGCTGCCTCTGCGACCTTTGTGAAGATGCGAGGAGACAAGGACAGGCCGAAAGGGAGGACCTTGTACTGATATGCCTGACCCTCGAATGCAAACCACAGGAAGGGTTGTGTCGAGGTAGACTTCAGGTCTACCGCCACGAACCAATCTTGATGCCGGACGCTTGCCAGAATGTGTTTTTGCGTCCGCATCTTGAACGGGAGTCTGTGTAATGCCCGGTTCAGTACCCGGAACAGCCTGGGACTGGGGAGGAAGAGGCCTGTCCTCGTGACCCGTGGAGACTGTCACATCAGGGGTGGATTTGTGCCACAGCTGGGTGCTCAGGGGAGGGAGACCGCCGCTGGAGCGCCAAACCTGCCAAATAGAGTGGTGGACGGTGGTCGTGATGACGGCCGTGCACACCGGATACGTGACCCAGGGAACAAGGAAACCGCTCTTGCTGAACTCTTGAGTACTGCAGCCACTTGGGCATGCAGTGCAATTAAATGCAAAAGTAACAAAAAGATTCTCCTCCCGGCCTTCGACCGGGGGATGGAGAGGACTGCTTACCAGCTCCAGAGCAGCAGGTTTCGTCGTCCCTGAGTCGCCCGTCTCAAGGGCGCTTTGAAGCCTTTTGCAGGTTCTTGGCGGCCGAGAGACGGGTGGCATCTGCTTCCTGCGGTGGGCTCCACGCCGGGGCTGGGCCGAAGGGGCGGGCTGCGGCAGAGCCGGTGCAGTCACCGCAGGGGTACGCCCTTGGCGACGAGCAGACGGGGTGCGGGATCTTGAGCCGCGCCGGGGCAGGATATGCCGATAGCCTCCGTCTACTGCTCCACCGTCGAGAACTGCTGGGCAAAGTCCTTGACAGTGTCGCCAAATAGGCCAGCCTGGGAGATGGGGGCAGCAAGGAACCGTGTCCTGTCAGCCTCACCCATCTCGACCAGGTTGAGCCAAAGGTGGCGCTTCTGGACCACTAATGTGGACATCGTCCGCCCGAGAGACCGCGCCGTGATCTCGGAGAGCGAGGTCGGTCGCCGAGCGCAGTTCCTGCATCAATCGTGGGGTGGAACTACCTTCGTGCAGTTCCTTTAGCACCTTTCTTTACTCTTATTTCTGCCGAAGCGCCCAGGGGCATTCTCTGCAGTGCACCATTGCAGAGGAGGGAGAAGCTGCTGAAATGCGCCATCAGATCCAGCAGAGGTGATTGAACAGTCATGGGAATTCAGCTCAGTGAACATGACCGTTCGGCTCTGAAGAGAAAATCTGAATGAGTGGTTGCATACCAGCTTCTTTTATACCCATATGTCCGGGGGAGTGGCATGCAAATACCACTCGCCAATTTTCATTTGCCTTTTATCAAAGACCAGAGGTGTTTCGGGCTCCCAAGAGTGACCCCTAGTGTCACTGCATCGACACAACGTCGAGTGAGTGACAGATACGGAACTGATTCTGATTCTTCCGATTCTGAAGATGCAGCTGTTTTGTATTCATATGTGTGTATCTGCATGCATTACCTGTATTAGTCTGCTCTGTTCAGTCTGCAGTGTGGTCAAGTCCTGTCCTAGGTTGCTTTGTCCTCTTCTCAGAGACTCATAGTCCATCTTCAACTGGCCTGCATGGGCAGACAACTTAGCTACTTCCTCTGCCAAGTTGACCAATAATGCACGATCCTGACCTTTGACGGATTTCAAATCCGTATCGTGGTCAGTAAGAGAGTGCAGCAAAGATGTCTGCACACCTTCCAGTCGCAGGAAGTTGCTGTTATAGTCAGGGCAGTTGGGGTCGATAAAGATATTGATGCGTGATCCATCACCCCTCTCAACTGTCACCAATGCATTGGCTTCATCCTGATTGGTACTAATATGGGGAGGGCCATCTGACATGGGTGGAGCCTGGTAATGGTTCATAAGAAGAATGGTTCCCGTCACTGTGACTGCAAGGAGAACGGCCACGAAGAGCAGGATGGTACATAGCAGATAGCTACAACTCATCCTCTGCAGACAGAGAGAGACAGAAACAAGAGACAGAGAGACAAAAAGCATAATCATCATTATCATTTCTGCAGAACAGAAAGTGCTTCTGAAAGCCCTTTGGGGATAATACTGCAGTCAGACACAACTGCAGGAAAGAAACACAAAAAAGAATAGATCAAGGTGTTCCAAACATCCACCACACTCTCCTCTCTATCCATCCATCAATTTCAAAATACATTCTACATTCTAAAGATGCCTCACAAGCAAGCCAAAGGAGGCGGAAGCAAGGAAAACTTCCTAAGATGTTTAAGTAGATGGGGAAGAAACCTTGGGAGGAACCAGACTCAGCTAGGGAAGCCCTCTTCCTCGGGCTGGTAAATATTCAAATAGATTCATACAAAGCATAAACAGTACACAAATGTTAATTTCAACCGATGAATTCAAGCCACAGAGTATTAAACAGAAAGTTCACCCATACGTGTTGTCATCGTTTACACACCCTTGTTATTTCAAACCTAACTTTCTTCTGTGGAACATTGAATTAATTATTAGGCAGTGTGTTAGCCTCAGTCACCATTCCCTTTCATTGTATGTAAAATTATGCAATGAAAAATAATGATGACTGAGACTTAAATGCTGCCTAACGTCTCATTCAGTGTTCCTAAGAAGAAAGTTAGTCATACAGGAACAATGTAAGGGTGAGTAAATGATGACAAAATTTTCTATTTTTTAGTGAACTATCCCTTTTATGGTAGCACTGACAACATTTTTTGTTTAATTAAATTATAAGACTTCTAATGGTGAAAAAATTCATGTGATATGCAAATAGTAGGTATGGAGGCAATGAATGCCAGAAATAACACATGTCTGTCACACCGCCTGCATCCATACTATTTGCATATCACATGGATTACCAGCTCTTATCAACTGATTGTATTAATAACTATGAGAAATAAGCATTAGAATAAAGATTTATATAGGTCTTCGGAGTTCTTCATCGAAAGAATGCATCTCAAAAACAAGCATTACACCAAATCTCAGCTCCACTCAGAAGCAGACTCTATCTTGTGTGTGCGAGAGTGTGTGGTGTCAATGTGCATTATCCATTCACTCCATTACCTGTTTTGCACAATTAATAGACACAGCTCTCCATCTTTGCTGCTTCCATTAATGGGAGAATTTTAAATCGCTTTGAGTTTACCATCCAAAAAAATGTAAATGTATGTGATGTCTGCTCGTGTGTGTGTTTGTGCTGTTGTGCATGGATGCACTAGCTGTGTGGGTGTGCTTTCCATGTAAAATATGTAATTTCCTGAATAAGTGCCCACACATATGTTCAGTTTTCAAGCCTTCCTGTTCATTAATATGCAAAAAAAAAAAAAAAAAAGCCACACTGGCCCATGCTGATGGGTGGTTAATGACTTGCTTTACAATTTGGCTTTAACAGTCAACTCTTGGAAAATAAAGAGATTTCTGGGAAGCACTTCAGTGAGCAGTTTACCAATAGAGATCAGGGATTCTCCCTGTTCCATCTATGAAGGTTGATGAAAAATTTTGAGGACACTGATAAGCCTTTCAGAATAATTTCAATGGGATCAAGCCACATTGAACTTGTTTAATACACTCCCTGTGAGAATATGCATACTGCCCTGCTAGACAGTATACAAAAAGCAAATGAGTAGGATGTCAGAATACTCAATATTCTTGATACATTGGGCAAACAATACCAGGATGATGCACTGAATCTTCTGACATTCTGAAGTGTACAACCAGCAGACATTTTACAATCCTATTTCCAAAAAATGGTAGAGAACTGTGAGCCGATTGGCTCTTTTCAAGGGTAAGTGCTATAGACTTTCTGTAAGGCCAGAGACATGCATTACACAAGTATGCGAATGCAGACTCAAGCTGCTGGCCAACACATTACCAATGTGCACTGAACATACATAATGTGCATTCTTGCATTATTGTGGCGGTAATGAACCTCAGTACTCAAGGGGGTGAAAGAGTTATCCTCAGAAGTCTGTGCCATAACGTAAACTGGATGCGTTTTTATTCAGGTAAGTTTTTTATACGTATACTAACTTAATCTTGCTCAGCAAAATTATCTTCAAACTGTTGCACCACCTTGACAGTAGTTGACTACTGTCAATTTCTGTAGAAGCGCCCCTTGCTGCAATGCTGAGAATGCAACGTGTACTTGCTTGTGTTATGCATTGCGATCTGACACATTTTGTAATGCAACAACACAAAATCGATCTTGCATAGCCAGAAGCATCTGCGTCACGTACTTGCATAGGGTATGTTTTGGCCTTAAAGCTGCTTTGAAATTATATGCATTGTGAAAAGCACTATACAAATAAAAATACTTGCTTGACTATTCTGTATGTACAGAGAAAGATGTACTTGTTTAAAAATTCACAAGTAAATTGTTTTGTGCATTGTTGTCAGTACGTCATAAATAAAAAAAATAGACAAAGGACAATGGTAATATGGTAGATGTAGTATGTCCGGGAATGTTGTTATACTACAACCCAGCATACCTGTCATACTACATTTATGGTCGAGAAATAAGTTGTTCATTGAAATGCAGGTATAATTCAGATGCACAGAATTCACCAAGTTCTTTCTAACACAAGGGGAATGTGCGGTTTCACTTTTCTGATGCTAGTCTGGCTCTCTTGAGACAGATTTTTTAAGTATAAGTTTTTTCTATGAGCTGGAACTAAAGTGGACAGGTTTTATTAAATATATATATATATGAATCAAATTTTGTTTCACACTGATATGTTTTAAATTAGAAACGATGCCAGCCCGAATGACAAGATAACAAAACTCATTGACCAGCTTTTTTAGTTTTTAAGTTCCATCATAATTAATTGACGTTGAATGCTTCATATTTAGTAAAGCCAACTGTTCATGATAAAAACAATAACATTATATTATTTAACCGGTCTGACCGATATGCGCGTATAAACTACATGTAATCCAATTGAACTGAATCCAGTGATGCCACTTGGACACTTTACATTTGAGCAGCTGTTTCATCCTGATGAAAAACTGGCAAAAAAGATTTATATGCAAAACTTTCACAAGGTTAAATAGGGTATTGATGGCAGGCACTATAAAAGCTATTTTCCTTGCAGATCCACTATGTTTGACATTGTTTTCTGTTTTCTTTTACATGTTTTACTGCTGAATTTCTCCAGCTGAGCCACAGTAGATTGATAGCTATTTTTGCTTGTTCTATTCAGTTCTTTGAGTGAATATTGCAACAACTTCAGAACTGAGAATCACTTTCTTTGAGTGTCGCTTTCTCTCTGTGTCTCCATTCCATACACACACACACACACACACACACACACACACACATATATGTTGGTGCAGCTATCATTATGAGGACTCTCCATAGACATAATGATTTTTATACTGTACAAACTATAGTTCCCTATCTGTCACTCACTCTATGTTGTGTCGATGTAGTGACATTAGGGGTCACTCTTGGGAGCCCCAAACACCTCTGATTTTGAAAAAAGGCCAATGGGAATTGGCGAGTGGAATTTGCATGCCACTCCCCCGGACATACGGGTATAAAAGGAGCTGGCTCGCAACCACTCATTCAGATTTTCTCTTCGGAGCCGAGCGGTTGTGTTCAGTGAGCTGAATTACTCTGCCGATCCATTCACCTCGAAAAGCTGTTGGATTTACGACGCATTACAGCGGCTTCTCCCCCTCTTGCACTGGTGAAGTGCAGAGAACGCCCCTCTGTGCTTCAGCAGCTAAAAGAGTATATTCTTCCTACTGAAAGAGTATATTTTCCCTTCTAAAATAGTGGCATTAACGGTGAGCGTCTTTTTAAAGATGCCTCTCCGTTTGTGTGAATTTCCTGTTGCAGTCGTTACCACTCCGCTTCTGATGGCCACGATCGCGGTCTTACGTGCTAGGGCGCTGCCCACGCGGAGACAGCGTTCGTGGATGGGTCATGTTCTCACTGCGACAGCGTGACCATGGCAACGTTGCGGTCGTGGTTTTTCCTTAGATAGAGGGAAAGCTCACCCCAGCGGTTCCCCCCCCTCGGTCCTTCTACCTACGGGTTTAAGGCCGTGTTGGTTAGCACTGGGGGCAATTTGGGGACCCCAATGGGAGCCACTCCACTGGGGAACTCCCCACGAACCTCCCATTCCCCAGTGCGCTCGTTTGCCCCGCTGGGATGAGACCGCCGGCTCGTCTCAGGGCCAGTTCGCGATCTCGTTTCAGCGCTCGCGAATTGGATGAGCTCTCAATTGCAGCATCGGAGAGCGGGCTGTCCAGTCTGATGCTGAGGACTCGACTGGGCTCCCATCTTCGGGTGCAGTCGCCCAATCGCAGCCTGACGCGCAGCTGGCATCCATGCTTGCCTGGGTAGCTGCGTGTGTCGGGCTGGAGTGGAACCCTCCACCCCCCCCCCCAAACACATTGGCTCCTGGGCCTGGAGTGCCGCTCAAGGCCGCACCCCGCCCCGGTCCCTTTCTTCCCGGAGGGGCATAAGGCGGAACCTGGCAGATCCGCCAGAGACTCCCGTCCAGCGCCTGTAGGGTTATGTCGTCTCTGGCGACTAAGGCCTGCGGTGCCGCTGGACAGGCTGCCTCCGCCCTGCACGCGATGGCTCTCCTGCAAGTGCACCAAGCCAAGGCGCTAAGAGAACTGCACGAGGGTAGTTCTGACCCGGGATTGATGCAGGAACTGCGCTCGGCGACCGACCTCGCCCTCCAGGTGATGAAGTTCACGGCACGGACTCTCGGGCAGGTGATGTCCACCCTGGTGGTCCAGGAGCACCACCTATGGCTCAACTTGGTCGAGATGTAGGAAGCTGAAAAGGTACGGTTCCTTGATGCCCCTGTCTCCCAGGTCAGCCTGTTCGGCGACACCGTCGAGGACTTCGCCCAGCAGTTCTCGGCAGTGAAAAGCAGACGGAGGCTATTCAGCAATCCTGCGTCGGCGCAGTTCAAGACCTCGCACCTCGTCTGCTTGTTGCCAAGGGCGTCCTCCTGCCGCAACAACACCGGCTCCGCCGCAGCCCACCCCCATGGCCTGGCCCCGGCGTGCAGCCAGCCGCAGGAAGCAGACGCCACCCATCTCACGGCCGGCTGCCAAGAACCCGAGGAAGGCTTTGAAGTGCCCCTGAGATGGGCGACCCAGGCACGTGGAGACCTGCTGCAGACCTAGAGATGGTAAGCAGACCATTCCATCCCCCGGTGGAGGGCCGGGAGGAGAACACTTTGCCTTTTCATTGATTCGCCGCACGCCTGAAGGGCTGTGGCACCTACATGTTCAGAAAAGGAGCAGTTTCCTCATTCCCTGAGTCACATATCCGGTGCTCACGGCTGTCGTTATCACGACCGCCGGCCACCGTTCCATTATGGCAGGTATGGTGCTCCAGGGGATGCTGCCCCTGCGCGCCCAGCTGTGGCACAAACACGACCACACCAGGTTGGTTCTGATGGACTGCGGGGACGATATTCCTCCTCCCCCCTCCCCGACTAATCCTATGGTGGGTATCAGGAGCCAGGTAAGTGCTTCAATATCCATGGACTCAGCAAGGCCACAGGGCTCAAGCTCTCTCGACGTGGCACCTCAGGCTCCGCCCCACCACGAGGCCCCACCCGCCGGTACGTCCGACGAGATTGTCCCCTTGGTCCCCCTCACCCGGAGCTTGGACGTGTGGCTTGCACTACCCAACCCGTCGCGATGGCTGACCCGGACCGTCCGACTCGGCTATGTGATTCGGTTCGCCAGGCACCCGCCCAGGTTCAGCGGCATCCGCTTCACCTCAGTGAAGGGCGAGAACGCCGCTACCTTGTGTGCGGAGATCGCTACCCTTCTACGGAAGGGTGCGATAGAGCCTGTCCCTCCGGCAGAGATGAAGAAGGGGTTTTACAGCCCCTACTTCATTGTTCCGAAGAAAGGCGGTGGGTTGCAGCCAATCTTGGACCTGCGAGTACTGAACCGGTCTTTGCACAGACTCCCGTTCAAGATGCTGACGCAAAAATGCATTCTAGCGAGCATCCAGCATCAAGATTGGTTCGCAGCGGTAGACCTGAAGGACACGTACTTCCACGTCTTGGTTTTACCTAGACACAGACCCTTCCTGCAGTTTGCTTTCGAGGGCCGGGCGTACCAGTACAAGGTCCTCCCCTTCGGCCTGTCCTTGTCCCCTCGCGTCTTCACGAAGTTCGCAGAGGCAGCCCTTGCCCCGCTAAGGGAAGTGGGCGTCCGCATCCTCAACTATCTCGACGACTGGCTAATCTTAGCTCACTCTGAGCATGGTGCCGCGAGACACATCGCGTGGTTGTCACGCCGATCTGTCGCCACCTCTTCAGCCCTTGGACCGACCTAGCATTTCTACAGGCAGGGGTTCCCCTAGAGCAGGTCTCCAGGCGCGTCGTGGTTATGATGGACACCTCCAAGACGGGCTGGGGTGCCGTATGAAAGGGGCATGCAGCCGCCGGCTCTTGGACTGGCCCGAGTTGTTGGCAGTAATGCTCACCCTGTGGAGGCTCTGGCCATGGATCCAGGGCAAGCCTGTGTTGGTCCGGACGGACAGCACGGCGACGGTAGCGTACATCAACTGCCAAGGAGGCCTACACTACCATTGCATGTCACAATTCACCCACCATCTCCTCCTCTGGAGGACTCAAGTCGCTGCGAGCCACTCACATCCCGGGCGACCTCAACACTGCAGCGGTCACAATAGGTTACGCTCAGGGGAGAGTGGAGACTCCACCCCCAGGTGGTCCAGCTGATTTGGAGTCGATTCGGTCGAGCACAGGTAGACTTGTTTGCTTCCCGGGAATCCTCCCACTGCCTGCTTTGGTACGCCCTGACCGAGGCACCCTACGGTATAGATGCGCTGGCACACAGCTGGCCCCCGGGACTACGCAAATACGCATTTCCCCCAGTGAGCCTACTTGCACAGACCCTGTGCAAGGTCAGGGAGGATGAGGAGCAGATCGTCCTAGTAGCACCCTACTGGCCCACCCAGATATGGTTCTCAGACCTCACGCTCCTCGCGGCACCCACGACCAGACCTCTGAAATCTCCACGTCTGGCCCTTGGACGGGACGCGAAGACCTAAGTGGCCTACCACCCGCGGTGGTAGACACGATGACTCAGGCTAAGGCTCCCTCTACGAGATGCCTATATGCCTTGAAGTGGTGTCTGTTTGCTAAGTGGTGTTCTTCCTGACGCGAAGACCCCCAGAGATGCACAGTCGGATTGGTGCTTTCCTTCCTGCAGGAGAGGCTGGAGGGGGCGGCTGTCCCCCTCCACCTTGAAGCTGTATGTAGCCACCATTACAGCACATCACGATGCAGTAGATGGTAAGTATTTGGGGAAGCATGACTTGATCATCAGGTTCCTGAGAGGTGCAAGGAGGTTGAATCCCTCCAGACCGCGCCTCATCCCCTTGTGGGACCTCTCTGTAGTCCTTCGGTATCTACGGGGAGCTCCCTTCGAGCCCCTGGAGTCAGTTGAGCTTAAGGCACTCTCTTTGAAGACTGCCCTCCTGACTGTGCTCACTTCCATCAAGAGGATAGGGGACCTGCAGGCGTTCTCTGTCAGCGAAACGTGCCTGGAGTTCGGTCCGGACTACTCTCACGTGATCCTGAGAACCCGACCGGGCTATGTGACCAAGGTTCCCACGACCCCATTTAGGGATCAGGTGGTGAACCTGCAAGCACTGCCCTGGGAGGAGGCAGACCCAGCTTTGGTGTTGCTGTGTCCAGTGCATGCTTTACACATCTATTTGGATCGCACGCAGAGCTTTAGAAGCTCTGAGCAGCTCTTTGTCTGCTTTGGTGGGCAGCGGAAAGGGAGCACTGTCTCCAAACAGAGGATCGCCCTTTGGGTCATTGACACCATCGTGATGGCATATCACGCTCAGGACGTGCCGCCCCCGTGTGGGATTATAAGCCCACTCTACCAGGAGTGTGGCGGCCTCCTGGGCCCTGACCAATGGCGCCTCTTTGGCAGACATCTGCAGGGCAACGGGCTGGGCAACACTCATCACCTTTGCGAGGTTCTACAATCTCCATGTTGAGCCGGTCTTGTCCAGTATATTGTCAGGTACGAGCAGGTGAGTTCTGGGACAGCTGGCCGGGTGTACCGCTTGCGCATAGCGCCTTTCCCCTCCCCTGAGGTGAAGACGTGCGCTTTTGAATCCCAGTCATGTTCACAAGTTGTGATCCCTGGATGACTTCCCTCCTTAGCCCTGTGGCAGGCGGGTTTGCGGAGAAACTTGCTGCCAGCCCAGTCCACGTAACACAGTTCAGCTTATTGTGGCATTTCGTATAGGGACCCCTAGTGTCACTACATCGATACAACGTCAAGTGAGTGACAGATAGGGAACGTCCTGGTTACTTTCGTAACCTCCGTTCCCAGATGGAGGGAACGAGACGTTGTGTCCCTCTTGCCACAATACTGAACTACCCGCTGAAATGGCCTGGACCTTGTCTCGGATCCTCAACACAAAACCTGAATGAGTGGTTGCGAGCCAGCTCCTTTTATACCCGTATGTCAGGGGAGTGGCATGCAAATTCCACTCGCCAATTCCCATTGGCCTTTTTTCAAAATCAGAGGTGTTTGGGGCTCCCAAGAGTGACCCCTAGTGTCACTACATTGGCACAATGTCTCGTACCCTCCATCAGGGATCGGAGGTTACGAAAGTAACCAGGATGATTCTATCCCCTAACCCTAACCCTACCCCTAAACCTAACCCTCACAAAAAAACTTTTTGCATTTTTACATTTTCAATAAAACATCGTTTAGTATGTTTTTTAAGCGATTTAAATTATGGGGACACTAGAAATGTCCTCATAAACCACATTTATAGCATAATACTCTTGTAATTACCAATTTGTAACCTAAAAAAAGTCCTTGTAAACCACATAAACCTGCCCACACACACACACACACACACACACATTATTATAAACAAAGCACCATAAATAAGCTACAACAAGCATTTGTACATGCAAAAGAAATGCAAGGTGTGTGTTCTCCCACATGTTTGTGTATTCAGTTGAATTTTAATTTTAATGCCCGGACAGATGAAGGGTGTTTCTGAAGAAAAAAAGAAAAAAAAAGAAAAAAAAAAAACATGTTTTGCATAAAATTCAGCATGCAACAACACTTCAGTGGATATGAGATAGATGAATCCATAAGAGGGCTGACACACATGGGAGAATATGATAAAATGCAGAATATAAGCCAAATGTGTATGTGTGTGCATGTCTGATACTGACTGACTGCTTATCAGTATAATCACAAACAAGCAAATAAAAATAAAAAAATGACATGAAGGTTCAGACTTTGATTACAGGGTTTGCACATCAAATGCTAGGTGTAATATGGTATGATCCCTTGAGCCCATCAGTTTTCCACAAACGAGATTCAATCCTGCATTTTTTATTCATCTCTCACGTCAAATAGACTGTAGGTGAGAGAGATGCTGAATTCTGAAGAACAAGCCTATGCATCAGTTTTCTGAGGTATTACAAGATGTTTAGCAAATATCATATGCAGAACAGGGGTATGAGAGTGGATCTAATGCTCCTGTAGTTCAAGGAATTGTTGTAATACAGTATGTTCATTTGAACTTTAACAATGGGAGATTGAAGCCCTTACCTTGGGTGGTGTTTGTCTGACTGTGTCTGAGTCTGACCATCGATGTTTGAGCTGAGAGGAGTTGGGCACACATTCACAGAATGTCTGCATCAAACAAACAAACAAACAAACAATCACAAAACTAAATAGTGTTTCTTTTTTTTTTTTTCTTTTTTTTTTTTTAAACAAAGAAAGACCTATATTTCCATTTTAAATATGCTCTATTCTTGTGGGCATAAGCTATGCGTGAAAACTGAGTTGGCATGAGAATCATTCCTTTGCTCTATATACTCTTTTCTTAATGATATATGTCCTAGGTCACATACACCTTTGTAAGCATCTCATTCGATTTTCTTTAATATGCCCCAGACAATAAAAGTGGACAGTATTGCATTAACATTTCACTATAATGGCAACAGAATCAGATCAACGAAACATTAATGATGCCTCTCAGTGCTCCCTGTAATGCTGCTTTCAAATGCTCAACTTATGGTCTTTCGCAGTGGTACTTACAAATTCTGTGTTTTGAATTTGGAATGTGGAAAGCCTATCAATGGAATGATCTGGGTTAAATAAAATGTAGAGTCAAAATGAATCCTTTTACCTTTCTTTATATGTGTTCTTGGTTTTATTGTGAAAGATTCTGTGAACGTTATTCAACAGAGAAAAAAAACATAGACATATAACAAGAAGTTAAATCCAATCTTTCAACTATGGTCAAAATGCAAAGCCAGTAAACCTATAACTTTTGCATACCAGAAAGGGACTGTTTACATAGATTTTCATAGAGTTAACAACAAAATCAAGAAATTTAGCCTTACTGCTAAAGAATGATTAGACTGCTAACAGGATGACTACCACTCAATTAACACACATTTATGTTAAGAAGAATAGATAATGCTTTGCCCCAAAGATTTCCATTGCAAGTGCATTATGACAAACTTAATTTTTTGCTTGTTTTTAAAACTTGTCTGTGATGACAATAATACAGACAGACCTTTACTTGATTTTAACACAGAACATTCCTTTAACATCACGTCTGAATTAAAAAACAAAAACAAACAAACAAACAAACATGCATGACAAGATTTTAAAGCGAAACAATGCATCTCTATAAACTCCTTCACAACGAGTATGAAATATCACACAGCACTGACTAGTGATTTTAAAAAAAAAAAATTATTCAGAGACTGGGTCATTTTATTTAACTGATTTTATGCCAAAAAATTAAGTCAGGTACTTTTTTGGAGGATGAAAAAAATTAGACTGGACTCTGAATGGTTGTGGTGTGAAAAATAGTTTGCAGAACACCGTGAGTGCACAGATAAAGATGAGAGGGATAAAAGGATGTCTGTCTTATGTCTTTTTTACATGAGCACTCAGAGAGAGTGAGAGAGAGAGAGTTCCATGTCTTCTTTAAAGGTGTGCATAAGCTGACTACTCGTTAAGCTAATTTAGAGGCAGCAGCTTTCCACACATTCTGTCCTTGGCTTAACAGACATCGTAAGCCCAGAATTACACCATCCAGCTGGGAGAGGAGGAGACAGAGTATTCAGGTGGACAAGAGAGATACAGAAAAGATAAAGGAATCACATCACTGATTGGACTGCCTACCTTTATTGACTTTGAAACAGCCAAAACTTTGCTGTTTCAGTAGACACAACAATAAGAAAGACAAATTATAAACACAGTGGGAGAGAAAACAAAAATTGAGAGTAAGATAGACAGATATTTTTGCAGTTTCACCCAGTGGATAGCACAAATCCCAAATATTGGTGCACAGCAGCTTTTGGTTGCAGCCTCTTTGGCCAATAAAGGAAAAGATCAGTTTTTGCAAAAAACTCTTTAGGAATAAGACCATCTGTTGGCCAAGCATGCAGTTTTTAACCTATGGGAAGCAGGCTGGCCAAATCTGCAGTTTACCAATATCAAATGAACAAGAACATGGTCAAATAAAATGCATTTAAAAATCAAAATTAATTACACAACACAACTTGAAATCCTTAAGTTATCTTTGTGCTTTGTCATTGTACAAACAATAACAGCCAGATTATAGCAGTGCTGATTATTCAGCTAATTGAAATGATTCATACTGTCCATTACACAGACATAAAAAAAATTCCTCATGATAAGACAAATTTATAAAATTTTGCCGTAGTGGTGTGGACAGATATTTATATCACTATGGCCATGCCCCCCTCTTTGACCACATTTCAACCACAGATGTTTTAGTGCAGTGGGTAGATTTTTCAGATGGTCCCTTACGCATCGTAGGCGAATATACAATGAACTTCAAACATAAAACTACCCTGCTCAGAATTAATGGTCTGCCCATGAAAAAGTCTCTTTAATAGAAGCACAAAAAAAACAAAGAACGGATGATAACAGAGCCGTACAGTACAAATGGATAATCAAAAGATAATCAAAGATAATCAAATCACAAACTAAGATGTGGCCCATGTAAATACAGTCTTCATACACTGACATGCAGTTTCTTTCCCCTTAAAACAAGAAAGAAATCATTGAGTGTTTGAACTTGAGCTCTTTATCACTCTATAGTGAAGTTCACACCAGCACAAGTCGTGCAAGTAAATAATATTTGTTTATTATATTTAGCCTAAAATGTATGAAGTATCAATCCTCTTTGTCTTTGATTTTCCTGATTTTTTGTTTAAGTTTGTTTATTTTATTTTAGTCTATTTTAAAGAGGCAATGCTAATTTCAGAGCTAAAAGGGAATTGCTGTCCAAAGTCTGCCCAAAATGTGATTTAAAAGATCTTTTCACTCAGAAAGGAAAGATCATGATGCTGTCATCTGTGGCTAATTTCTGATTTCAATAGATAATAGGTGAACATATCGACATTTACAATGAATTTGCAGAGATTATCAAAGTGGGATGCATGGAATTCCTGTTCAAGTAACGGTGGGAATACATTGAAAAATATGTGTTAAGGACTATAGGTCATAGCAGTTGCATAGCATTATTTATGGTTAGTCTGATATATGGGTTTGATTTGGTGAACTGAATTGACTGCTGTGAAGGATTAGATAGGCTAGTTATTTACATTTACATTTACATTTATTCATTTGGCAGACGCTTTTATCCAAAGCAACTTACAAAAGAGGAAAACATAAGCGAATCATCTAAAGTTATATGGTGCGTTTTGAATTTTGACTCCCAAACTGTATTGCAAAAGGCTCTGGACTGATCTGGGCCCCAGTAATGAAATCTTGATCTTAGTTTTTAAGAGTGTTTTCTACAAGCAAATTTACATATGTTCATAATTTTTACGTGCGTTTCCCAAAATGGCACTTAACATAAATGCGCGAGGATGCACTTTAAGAGCTTCTTGATTTGCTGTACTTGTGCGAGGTGCTGAAATGTGATGCATAGTACTGCATGTCATTGTAACTTCATTATATTTGTGCGTAACTTTATAATTTTTTTTTTTTTTACCTCGCTGGAAATGTTTATACACATTTAGCCTAATTAATTACATAATTACATATTGTTTTGCAATAATTTTGTGTAGAACGATCTATTTATTTGACACAATCACTGCTTCATTCATCAGGTGTGCATTTTTAATATTTTGTTTTCACAAATTGCTCTGTTGGTTGAGATTAAATTTTCCAGGATTAGTGAAGAGAGCAGAGGCCCTGTGTACGGTCCTGCCAATGACAAGCATTAACTGAATCTAACGAGGTTCACCATTATTGCGAATGATATGTAATACGATATCATTAGGTAGGGTTGGGTGATATGGCCAAAAAAAAAATTATCACAATATTTTTTGCATATCGTTCGATATTGATATTTATCACGATATTTACTGTACATTTCATATCATTAATGGGGGCAGAACTGCATTCCACATGTTTGTTAGACCTCAAGAATGAATAAAACATAACTTGTTTGTTTACAAGTAAACTCTATAGGGTAATCTATATTTAAAGTACACTTAGTTTAGAACTGAATTCTGCATACAGTTTGTGACCTCTTTTTGGTGAAATTTAGCCAATTGCATTATGTTTGACTCCACTAAGAGACTTTCTTGTGACGTTTCACTGTCCAGCTCAGTCGGTGGCAGTAATGCACCATAAACTGGATTGCCAACTGGCAATAAACATCATCAGAATAAAACTGCACTATGGACCATGAAAAAACATTTAACTAAATAGTACATAAATAAACAGCAATGGTGTTGATGTCGGAGTTGTTGTTGTATTCAGTCGACAGCTGTTGTATTACATTGTCAGTACTGTCTTGTTTGGTACACAACAATATAAAATTAGCCAGATAGCTAGCTGATGGCTAGTGGCTACCAAGCCTGACTGGTTTCCATGACAGCGGGGCTGCATGCTAACAGGCTGATTTCATGTCTGTGATTCACTTAGTTGTGTTTTACTTTGCCAAACTGCTTGCCTTTTTAGCGTCACATTCCTGTTTCGATCATCTACTCTAGATGTAGAACATAGGCTAAATATCAAAAATTACTCAAAAGTTTATCATCAGTATTTCTTTCGATAAATACTGATATTGTTTTATCACCCAGCCCTATCATTAGGTATTATTTTGTCAAAAACTTGCCATCTGTTTTAAGTCCACAAATACTGTACACGTGCTGATTGCAAGATGCTAAAATACGGGAGAAATCTATCTCTTTCTCTATCTCTCTCTCTCTCTCTCACACACACACAGACACACAGGGGGGAGAGGTGGCATATACACTACCGGTCAAAAGTTTTTAAACACTTACTCATTCTTTATTATATATATATATATATATATATATATATATATATATATATATATATATATATTTTTTTATTATTATTATTATTTTTTTTCTTTACGCAACGCATAATTAAAATTAATTTAAACACACAGATTTCAGTTCAGGACACTCTGGGCTGTCAGTAAAAGGTTAAACTTTTGACACACGTAGTCATGTGACAAAACAAAATGCTGCTGATCACAGAAGAGTTTGGCTTTGGGAGAAACAGCAACAAAACTACATGTGGTAAGAAACCTTTATTGAGTTTTTATATTGAAACCTGTTTGATTCAAAAGATTATAGTCTCTAGTTTCATCTGGTATGCCATTCCTAAAATTTTTGCGTTTTATCACTAAACGCCACACTGCTAAACACAATGTACACTATAATGTAGCGCTATTTTTCCTTAGAAACCCTATATTTACTGTGCATTATCACCCTGAGAATCAAGGGGTTCACCCAAAAGCTAACAAAAATTTGATTTCAGAGGCTTTATATGGAGTTAGGATAAAAATAAGGTGCATTTTGAACTGTTCGAGACCAGCACACTGGAGGTTAAGTCATTCACTAAATAGGGAGCAAAGGAGCATCTTATACCTCTCCAATGCTGCCAAGTGCATTCACTACTACCATTGGACCAAAACATTTTTGGACCACTCAACATGTTTGTCAGACATAAGACAATGGTGATTAGTATAATCAATACTTAGATTTTATAATGTATAATTTTATTTTAACATGGTTCGCAGTGATTGGATGATGCTGGCTATTACTTTTATCAGAATTAATTATGCTGATTTCTGAATGGTAAAATGCATTAGCACTGGCTATCACCTGTTTGTTTGACAGTAAAAAGAGAGAAAATTGAGATTCTGTTGCCAAAGTAGAAAAAATATTGTAACATAAAGTAAAATCAAGTCAAATATTTTTTTTTTTTTTTTTGGATAGTTTTTTTTTAATTATTATTATTTGTGTTTTTCCCAATACACATTGTTCCAAAGCAGCATTACAGAAAATCTGCTGTAATGTCTGTAATGTCTCAAAAACACGAATAACCAACACTCCTGGAAACATGATAAACAATTTGATTTAAAAAAAAATCTGACTTTCTATAGCTTGGTATTATTTAACATTTAAATTTAAAATGAAAATATATAAAAAGAGTTTGTACATTTTTAGGAAAAGTATTTGCTCCAGAAAATTTTTGTTTTTTGCATGTTTATTAGGTGCTGCTATTTACAAATCAAAAAGGAAAATGGGTCTCAGAAGGTTAAGGGTAGCCTTTAGAGGACAGAATATATCATTAGCACATTCTAAAAACAATAGTAAAAAAAAAAAAAAAAAAAAACATTCAGCAGAAAGTCCCCTCCATGATAGAAACATGAACACAAGCATGCATGTGTGTGTGTGTGTGTGTTTGGGTGTTCCTTCAACTCTGATCCACCCCAAATACTATCGGGTGAAGGGCTCAATGCTAAGGATTTTTTTCTACTGGCCAGGTTGGGCAAGTGCTTCAGATTGTTACTGCCAAAATTTTCACTGGTCTCAACACAAAAATGAAAAATAGCTGTTTTTACCATCATGGCTTTAAAATAATGTGTCCGAAGCTAACTATGTTTTATATACAGTGCTTTGAAAAAGTATTTGCCCCCTTCCTGATTTATTCTATTTTTGTGTATTTTTCATACTAAATTGTTTTAGATCTTCAAACGAGATATAATGATATAACATTAAACAAAGGCAACATGAGTAAACACAAAATACATTTAACTATCTGTCACTCACTCGACATTGTGTCAATGTAGTGACACTAGGGGTCACTCTTGGGAGCCCGAAACACCTCTGGTCTTTGAAAAAAGGCCAATGGGAATTGGAGAGTGGTATTTGCATACCACTCCCCCGAACATACGGGTATAAAAGGAGCTGGTATGCAACCACTCATTCAGATTTTCTCTTCGGAGCCGAACGGTCGATGCTTACTGAGCTGAAATCTCACGACTGTCCATTCACCTCTGTTGGACAGCGCATTTCAGCGGCTTCTCCCCCTCCCCCTCTGCCCCTGGGTGCTTCGGCATAAATAAAAGAGTATATTCTAAAAAAGAGCATAGTTCTCTAAAAGAGCGGCACACACGGAACGTCTTTTTAAAGATGCTCTTCCGATTGTGTGTTATTCCTGGTTGCGGTCGTTATCTCTCACCTTCTGATGGTCACGATCGCTGTCTTTCGTGTCTGGGTGCTACCCAGCAGGAGAAAGCATTCATGAATGTGTCATGTACTCATTGCGAGAACATGACCATGGCAACGTTGCGGTCGCGGCTTGCTTTCGTAAGAAATCAAGCCACTCCACCAGCTCCCCACCTCAGTCCTTCTACCTCCGGGTATGAGGCCAGTGCGGCTAGCACTGGGGGCGATTTGGGGACCTCAATGGGACCACCTCCACTGGGTATCCCCCCACGGACCTCCCATTCCCCAGCACACTCGTCTGCCCCAATCGGGCTTCCGGATGAGTCCACCGGCTCGTCTCACGGCGAGTTCGACCTCTTGTTCGGAGCCCGCGAAGTTGATGAGCTCTCGGGTGCAGCATCGGAGAGCGGGCTCGTCCAGTCGGACTCGGAAGCCTCAGCTGGGCTTCCCCCCTCGGGTACGGTCGTCCAGTCACAGGCTGACGTGGAAATGACAGACATGCTTTCCCGGGCAGCCACGAGCGTCGGGCTAGAGTCGAACCCTCCGCTCTCCCCTGAACCCTCGTGGCTCGATGATTGGTTCCTGGGCCCGCGGCGTGGCTCACAGCCATGCCCCGCCCCAGTTCCTTTCTTCCCGGAAGTGCACTAGGAGCTGACAAGGTCGTGGGAGGCACCTTTTACTGCCCGGTCCCGATCTTTCAGCTCCCCTGCCCTAACTACCCTCATGGGTGGGGCGGCCAAGGAGTATTTGGTGATCCCCCTGGTGGACAAGGCATCTAGGCCCACAGAGCGCCGCCACCTGGCGCGGACGCCCGAAGCTCCCGTCCAGGGCCTGTAGGTTTACGTCATCCCTGACGGCCAAGGCCTACGTGCCGCTGGACAAGCCACCTCCGCCCTGCACACCATGGCTCTCCTGCAAGTCCACCAAGCCAAGGCGCTAAAGGAACTGCACGAGGGTAGTTCCGCCCCAGGATTGATACAGGAACTGCGCTCGGCGACCGACCGACGAAGGTCACGGACCTTGGTGGTCCAGGAGTGCCAACTTTAGCTCAACCTGGTCGAGATGGGAGAGGCCAACAAGGCACGGTTCCTTGGCGCCCCCATTTCCCAGGTTGGCCTGTTCGGCAATACCATTGAGGACTTTGCCCAGCAGTTCTCGGCGGTGAAGCAGCAGACGGAAGCTATCCAACACATCCTGCCACGGCACGGCTCAAGATACTGCACCCCGTCTGCTCGTCGCCGAGGGCGTCCTCCTGTGGTGACTGCACCAGCTCCGCCGCAGCCCACCCCTTCGGCCCAGCCCCGGAATGGAGCCCACCGCAGGAAGCAGACGCCACCCGTCTCGCAGCCTCCAAGAACCCGCGAAAGGCTTCGAAGCGCCTGAGACGGGCGAACCAGGGATGACGAAACCCGCTGCTCTGGAGCTGGTAAGCAGACCACTCCATCCCCCGGTTGAGGGCCGGGAGGAAAATCATTTGTTACCTTTGCATTTAATTGCACTGCATGCCCAAGTGGCTGCAGTACCCAAGAGTTCAGCAAGAGTGGTTTCCTTGTTCCCTGGGTCACGTATCCGGTGTGCACGGCCGTCATCACGACCACCGTCCACCACTCAATTTGGCAGGTTTGGCGCTCCAGCGGTGGTCTCCCCGCCCCTGAGCGCCCAGCTGTGGCACAAATCCACCCCCAATGTGACAGTCTCCACGGGTCACAAGGACAGGCCTCTTCCTCCCCTGTCCCAGGCTGTTCCGGGGGTGGTCACAAGGAGCCAGGTAAGTACTCCGATGTCCCTGAATCAACACGGCCACGACATGGTCTGGCACCTCGAGCTCCACCCCACCACGAGGCCCCACCTGCCGGTACTTCCGACGACGTTGTCCCTTTGGTCCCCCTTGCGCGGAACTTGGATGCGTGACTTGCGCTTTCCAATCCGTCGCGATGGCCGGTCCGGACTGCCCGACTCGGCTACGCGATTCAGTTCGCCAGGCATCCGCCCAGGTTCAGCGGTATACACTTCACCTTGGTGAAGAACGAAAACACTGCTACCTTGTGCGCGGAGATCGCCACCCTCCTACAGAAGGGTGCGATAGAACCTGTCCCTCCAGCCAAGATGAAGAAGGGGTTTTATAGCCCCTACTTCATCGTACCGAAAAAAGGCAGTGGGTTGCGGCCAATATTGGACCTGAGAGTACTGAGCCGGACTTTACACAGACTCCCATTCAAGATGCTGATGCAAAAATGCATTTTGGCAAGAGTCCAGCATCAAGATTGGTTCACAGCGGTAGACCTGAAGGACGCGTACTTTCACGTCTCGATTCTACCTCGACACAGACCCTTCCTGTGGTTTGCATTCGAGGGTCAGGCGTATCAGTACAAGGTCCTCCCTTTTGGCCTGTCTTTGTCCCTCGCGTCTTCACGAAGGTCGCAGAGGTAGCTCTTGCCCCGTTAAGGGAAGTGGGCATTCGCATTCTCAACTATCTCGACGATTGTCTAATCCTAGCTCACTCTCGGGACATGTTGTGTGCACACAGGGACTTGGTACCCTCGCACCTCAGCCGATTAGGGCTTCGGGTCAACTGGGAGAAGAGCAAGCTCCTCCCGGTTCAGAGCATCTCTTTTCTCGGTTTGGAGTTGGATTCAGTCTCATTGACAGCGCGCCTCATGAACGAGCATGCACAGTCGGTGCTGACCTGTTTGAAGGCGTTCAAACAGAAAACTGGTTCCACTGAAATTCTTTCAGAGGCTCCTGGGGCATATGGCATCCTCAGCGGTGGCCACCCCGCTCGGGTTGATGCATATGAGACCGCTTCAGCACTGGCTTCAGACTTGAGTCCCGAGATGGGCTACTCTCACGTGATCTTGAGATCCCGACCGGGCCATGTGCCCAAGGTTCCCACGACCCCTTTTAGGGACCAGGTGGTGAACCTGCGAGCGCAGCCCCAGGAGGAGGCAGACCCAGCCCTGTCGTTGCTGTGTCCGGTGCATGCTTTACGCATCTATTTGGATCGCACACAGAGCTTTAGGATCTCTGAGCAGCTCTTTGTCTACTTTGGTGCACAGCGGAAAGGAAGTGCTGTCTCCAAGCAGAGGATCGCCCACTGGCTCATTGACGCCATAGCTATGGCATATCACGCCCAGGACGTGCCGCCCCCGGTTGGGCTACGAGCCCATTCTACCAGGGGTGTAGTGGCCTCCTGGGCCCTGGCCAGGGGTGCCTCTCTAACAGACATTTGCAGAGCAGTGGGCTGGGCAACACCCAACACCTTTGCAAGGTTCTACAACCTCCGAGTGGAACCGGTTTCGTCCCAGGTAGTAGCACGCAATACAAGCGGATAAGCCCAGGATAGCCGGCCGGGTGTATCGCTTGCACATAGCGCCTTACACCTCCTCTGAGATGAAGATGTGTGCCATTAATTCCCAGTAATGTTCACAAACTATGTTCCCTGGTTGACTTCCTCCGAGCCCTGTGGCAGTCGAGTTTTCGGAGAGACTCGCTGCCGGCCCAGTACACGTGCTAACTAAGAGCCTTGTTCTGGGTAGGTGCTCTGCATGTGGCGGTTCCCTGTAAGGTAACCCCATGCGATGTATATCTTCTGCTAATTCGTTTCCCTGTTGGCAAACTGCGTCTTCCTTGGGCAGAGCACCCTCTGCCACAGTCTCCATGTTTGTAGTAACTCCTCCCCCATTGGGTAGGATCTACCATGAGACTTCTCCACATGGTCGGCAAGACCATGTGATGTATTTTCCACTTAAATATCCCCCCCTCTTTTTGGGCGAGGTGTGGTCTCCGCGGTGTCCTCCCCTTGGGAGGGACACCCCCCGACTAGACCTGGCGGCCCAGTCGGATAATCCCCCTTGTTTTTTAGGGAGTGGAAAAAAAGAAGGGGAAAAGAGGCCACGACTGGGTTAGCCTGTCTCTATCTTTTGGGTAGTTGACTTGTCCCCAAAGGGCCGTTCGACACTCATAACAATGTTGGGGGAGGTTATGTGTCGGCCTGGTGCGCTAGCTACGAGTCTGCCCGTCACACACCGCCAGTTCACGTAACACAGTTCAGCCAGTTGCGGCGTTTTGTATAGTTGTACACAACGTCGCGTGAGTGACAGATAGGGAACGTCATGGTTACTTGCGTAACCTCTGTTCCCTGATGGAGGGAACGAGACGTTGTGTCCCTCCTGCCACAATGCTGAGCTACCCGCTGAAATGGCTGGACCTTGCCTCGGCTCCTCAGCATAAAACCTGCATGAGTGGTTGCATACCAGCTCCTTTTATACCCGTATGTCCAGGGGAGTGGCATGCAAATACCACTCACCAATTTTCATTGGCCTTTTATCAAAGACCAGAGATGTCTCGGGCTCCCAAGAGTGACCCCTAGTGTCACTACATTGACACAACGTCTCGTTACCTCAATCAGGGAATGGAGGTTACGCAAGTAACCATGACATTTTTGTGTATGAAATAAAGATGTATTAGCAGCCACAAAATAAACTGTACCATACAAAAAGAACTATATGCAATACAAATAAACATATGTATTTGGACATACATTATAAATATTGTACACAAAAGTTGTTCTCTGTAAAGCAACTATAAAACAGTATGAATTATTAAAAGCACTGTACAAATAAATTTAACTGATACTGAATTAATGTCCACACTGTTTTCTTAATCACCTTTTCCCCTTAAGGGAAGACAAGCACATTCTGCAAAGACACTCAAAATAAAAGTGAATTGCAGGCAGGAAAAATGCAAGAGGAAAATCAGAATACAATTAATTTCAAATGTGATAAAACATCTCACTACTGTACATGTCTCATCTAATAATTATGGTCTTTCACTGTAGAATTTATCCATTTAGCATCACAGCATGAAAACAATTGACAGGAAAAACACTGTTCCATTTTATACTCAGTAATAATGCCATTTCACTCGCTTTGCGAGTGGTTCATTCACAAAAAAAGATATTAAATAGAAATGAACAAACTCTCAAAATGTCTAATGAACTTTCAGTACATGTACACACACCTGTTAGCACAATAATGCTATCGTTTATGTAAGTCATTGCGCTCTGTTTCTGGACGTCTATCGTAGCCAGACTGTAATGGTGGATAATATAAGTAACCCCCGCTGTTGACTTCTTGCAAATAAATTGAAAAGAGCACACAAACAAATTATTCCAAGCTTTTTCAAACAGATGTTCCTAAGTCAATCCTTCTGTAGGCAGCCGATAGAAGCAGCAGTATCTGGGACTCGAGCGCTTTGCGAGTGGTTTCTGATCATAACATTGCTGTTTTAGATAAAACTTTAGTTTCGCTTGATTATTAGGATAACCATTAACTGCACACATTGTCTGGGAAATTGTTAAGATATCTTAAAACATTTCAAAAGCAAGAATCTAACTGCATGACATGCAAGCAAGCAGTGACTGGCTACACAAAAAAGGCCAGCCAATTGCACTTCCGTTAGCCAACCGGAAATTCCGCCCACCTGGCGAAATCCTGTAGACTCGCTGAGAATATTGTGGATAAAACGCGGAATGTCATGAAAATTGAACATTTTGGATAAAGTGAATGTATAAATGCACAATTAATGAAATTAAAATTGTGATATGTCCTAGTATGATGATTAAACCACAAAAGGCTAAGATTTAATAAAACAAATACCCTATACGGTCTTATATACGGATATACGGCTGAACTGCAAGCTTCAACAGTAAGTAAATGTGAGCTGAATTATTAACATCACGTGCACTCTGTGTGTATAAATGACAACGAGCAGAGCACTTTATTCTCTGTGAAGCGCAGCACATGCAGAGTATATATAAATATAATTAAATCAAAGCCTTTTATGGTTTAATAAGCACACTAGCCCATAGGGTGAACTGCATTTACGAAGGGGAGAAGTCTGTTGAAGTCGTCTTAAGCATCTGGTTCTCCACTAAAACATCAAAATAAAAGTCCCTTTTAACTAGATGTGTAAATTGTAAAAAATTTGACAGAAATGCATTACTTCTGTATAGTAAAATATAAAATTCAATGTAGTAGTAATAATAATGATAATAATATATAAATAATTATTACATTATATCTAAGCAATAGCTCACAAGCAAGATTTTATTTTCTACTGTGCAGCACTATATTTGACAAAATAAATACATAAAAAAAACTCAAATGTTGTGTTTTGGATTGTGCTGTGAGGATCAGTATAGAAGCTCTTCATTTAATAAAAATAATGCAATGATATGTTGAAAAGTAATTGTTCTGTTTTCTTTTTATTAAAATTCTATAAATTCATTTTATTAGACAGTGTTTTAATAATAAAATGTAATCAAACTTTAAAAACCAGAATTCAGAGAAAATAAAATGGAATTTGATTTCATAGAGCCCTACCCTGGCCCAGAAGCAGCAAAGCATCCCCACACCATCACACTACCACCACCATGCTTGACCGTAGGTGTGATGTTCTTTTTGTGAAATTCTGTGTTTAATTTACACCAGATGCAACAGGACCCCCGTCCTCTAAATAGTTCCACTTTCGACTCATCAGTCCACAGAACATTCTCTTAAAAGATCTGAGGATCATCAAGGTGTGTTTTGGCAAAATTCAGACAAGCCTTAATGTTCTTCTGGGTTAGCAGAGGTTTTCGCCTCACCACTCTTCCATGGATGGCATTTTTGGCCGGTGTCTTTCTGATAGTGGAGTCATGAACAGTGACCTTTATTGATACTAGAGTGGCCTGCAGTTCCTTGGATGTTGTCCTTGGCTTTTTGTGACTTCCAGGATGAGTCGTCGCTGTACTCTTGGAGGAATTTTGGAAGGTCAGCCACTTCTGGGATGGTTCACTACTGTGCCAAGTTTTCTCTATTTGGAGATAATGGCTTTCACTGTGGTTCTTTGGAGTCCCAGAGCCTTTGAAATAGCTTTGTAACCCTTCCCAGGCTGATGTACTTCAATCACCTTTTCCCTCATCATTTCTGGAATTTCTTTCAACCTTGCCATTGTGTGCTACTGGGTGAGACCTTTTAGCCAACTTCATGCTGCTGAAATAGTTATATTTAGGTGCTGATTTGATTGAACAGGGCTGACAGTAATCAGGCCTTGGTGTGTCTAGTCTAGCTGAACCCCATTATGAATGCTTTTGGGGATTAAGTAACTAAGGGGCAAATACATTTTCACACAGGCCCATATGGCATTGGATAATTGTTTTGCTTCAATATATAACATTGTCATTTAAAAACTGTATTTTATTACTAAGATTGCCTTTGTTTTATGTTAGATTTTGTTTTAATTTTTGAAACAATTTAGTATGAGATATACAACAGCACTGTATATATTACGTTTTTAAGACAATTTCCCCAAAAATATCACATTTATAATTTGCAAATATGATTTATGCCTTATGTAACCCAATATAAGTGCTTTACAGATATAAATTCATTAATACATCATGTTAACCTCCTGCCATTTTCACATGTGTTTTTAAGAGAAGAGTTCTGTGGAGCAAAGGATGAGTTTTCGGTCACCCATTTAGTCATGCTGTCAACTTCTGGGCCAAGGTATAGTGTTTTCACAAGCAGGATCAAAGATTTAGTCATTAGGTGGATATCAGGCCTAATCTATGGATTAAGAGTGTGGATATAAATATAAAATTAGACAACCCAGAGAGAGATAAGAGAGATCCAAGGAGAGAGATGGACAGTCCAACAGAAATAAACTGCTGATTTTTTGTGTTCCAATGTGTGGAATACAAATTTTCACCAACATGTTAAATCGTGGGAATTTCGCCCATTGTGAATAATGTGCGGGGACACTTAAAATGTAGCGCAAGACATGCAATCCCATTGCGAAATTCCTGAAGTGGGTTTTTTCCCTGTTATTTTCTACACACTGGTAAATGCTGCTGCTAAAACACTTGGAAAAGTGTGATGACAGTTCTAGGAGAGCGCGCTCGGTGCCTGCACGCTTTTGTGCACTCACGTGACTGTGCCTCGCCGCGTCCAGTATATTATGCACTTGTGCGTCTTTGCAAGCTAAATATAACCACGCTCTCTCGTCTCTGAGTGCTCGGTTAGAAGACTCTTTTCGCTCCGTGTATTTTTTGTGATCTCTCGCTCGTTGTCTGTTAACACTAACGTTATAAATGCAGCACTGGACCGATGGGGGCAAGTGACAGTTCTTGCAACTGGCCCGAACCTCTCTCACACTGGCCCCAGGCCATCGAGCAGTCCTTATTGTCGAGCCCTGGGGTGTTAAGTGATGCCTATTACAAGGGCAAGCCAAGGAGAATGCACTCACAAAAACACACAGATACACATGCACACACATGTGCACAACCAGTCACTGAAGTGCTGGAGGCAATCATGGCCACAGGCATGTGTGATACTGATGGTATCTGAGGGTAAGAACTGGTGGTGTTTTGAAGCGTAAATATAAAAGCTGGATGGTCCTAGTTTGACCTTTCACTCAATAAGATTGCCATAGTTTAATTACTTTGAAAAGTGAGAGAAAACTCATTTATAGACTCACTCCATTGAAGGGACATACTCAATGGGACTCTATTGAAAAGCCTGTGGACTTTGGATCAATGCAGGGCATAGGCTCTGTCCATACTAAAAGATGTTATGAGAAATATGAAATTAGTGACAAACTGTAAACACCATGAACACACTGGGTGGAAAAAGAAATATAGGTGTGTGTTTTGGTGTGTGTGCAAGATGTATTGTCTGTCAATGGTAATGTTTATGATAATAATCACTTGGGTGTGGTTTCAAAATTTTGGTTTGCATTGCGATCTTTAAATCACTATGGCCAGAGATTTCTGTGGCAAGAGAGGGATGCTTTGCCGAAGCAACGACACAAAACACAACCCTATAGATCTTTTATGTTATTATGAGAAGTGTAAAAAATGTTTCGGTTCATTATGAAACTGTGGCGGGACAAATTGGACTGGCGGGCTATCACAGTCTAGGTAATTAATGGGAAACACTGCTATTTCTTCATTTATCACAAGAACAGGCAACAACAAAGAAAACAATGCCACATTGTGCATGCTTTAGTGGTCTATAAAATAAATAACCATTCAAAATCAACAAATCTTTACACAAAACTGAAAAAGGCTGTTCTCTGAATAAATAAAATAATAAACCAACCAATCTACCCTCCAAACTACAAAGTAGGCCTACGTCCAGTTGCAACAATTAGGTGCATTCTGTGTACTGAGGTGAAGGGAGCAGGATATATATATATATATGCAAGTATGTATCATGTTAAAATGCCTGTTTTCAATCATTCCTTTCCATTCATTCCCACCACAATAAAAAACACAGAGCTTTGAAAATAGTGACATATAATTTTTTATAATATATTTTTAAGTGTTATGTATTTTAAAATATGCAGCTTGCAATGTCATTAAATAGCTTTTATTTTTTTATTTTTTTAAGATACCCCAAGATTTACCACTGTGGCAAGTATGGGCTAAGAGAAACATATACTGTATCTCTCTCTCTCTCTCTCTCTCTCTCTCTCTCTCTCTCTTTCTCTCTCTCTATATATATATATATAAAATCACCACATGATACAAAAATATCTTTTGGGGTTTTATTCTGATGGCTATTTATTAAAAAGGGAAAAGAACAGCGGTCAATGGGGTCATTATATATATTTAAAAAAAATTAATATGGTAAAATGGGAAATGGAAATTAAATACAAAAATAAAATATGATTCAATGAAATATGGTAGAGGCCAGTTCTCACATGTGTGCACAGAACATGGTCAAACTCCACACATGCAATCCATATGCATCCCAAAGAATTATCAACTAGGGCTGCCCCTGACCAAATATTTTCCTAGTCCTAGACTAGTAGTCCTTAGTTTAAGCCATTAGTCGACTACTTGTCGCACGTTTATGATATTAATTTAATTACTTATATATTTTTTGGGGGGCATCAGAAAATGGGCTGAAAAAGAATGTTATAAGTAATATTGCTAACACTGTTCTACATTACAGAGGAATACTAAACCATAATAATGAGCATTTAAAATATAAAATTTACAGTTGCACGCACGATGTGAGCCGCAGCGACACCGGCAAAAGCGGTAATGATTCTGAATGTGTCGGAAATACCAGCAAGGAGACTGTCTGAACATTTTGTTAATTTATAGAGAGAAATGCACATTAGGGATGTGCCAACAGGCAATGATCTCAGGGATCGACGATGGTCAGAGTGATCGCCAATAGCTGATGCCTTTGATGCTGTCAAGATGATATTTGGCTTGTTTTCCCATTAATGTATTAAATTATTATTATTATTATTATTAATATTATTAGGCTATTATTATTATCAAATTAATTTTACAAATAATTTGCCCGTAGACACACAGTCACTTGCTTGTAGAAACACACTTTATTATATTATTAAGAACATATGACAGAAAAACTATCTATGCGCATGTATGACACGCTGTTTGTACAGAGGCATGCAATCTCGTGGAACACGCATGTAAAAGGTTCTCAATCTTTCTGTCTTCTAAATTTTTTTTTGCAAGAACAGTATTGTCTATGAGTGCTGCAAATTACCTCAGACATCTCAGCTCAGGAGATGCTTTGAACACAGTTCGCTTTATTTATTGCCAATGTAATTGGATATTGCGATATGTATATATATATATATATATATATATATATATATATATATATATATATATACATACATACAATTACATTGGCAACCGATATATATATCGTGAAGGAGGGAACAAAACAAATTTATTCACACATATGATGTATTTTCCCGGACAACGAAATACCCAACCAGTAGAGAATGCACAGATGTTCTTTGCCAGAGAGATGTTGCCCTTCACAACTGTTGTAAAGCCATCTTTCAGAAAGTTGAACAACACACATTTTATCACAATTTCATTTGATTTAGTTAAAATAAATAAAAAATAAAGTTCAACGTTAGAAATCAAGCTGCCTTGCATTATTGTGTAGGCTATTGCTTAATGAAAATTACCCCATAGTACCACCTAGTGTCCAACCAGTGGTAATACCGGTGTTCGTTGGTTTGAACATGAATAATTACTGCATGGATCAGCCATGTAAATGATCATGTCTGTCCGTCACTGACTGTGTTACTTCGCCACTTCCTATGGAGTTTTTATTTTTTATTTTTTTCAGCAGACCTATCAAAACTTGGTCAACCAAGTCTCTTCTCATGGACTAACATTTGGTCGACTATTTGGGGGCAGCCCTATTATAAACTGATGAACAAAACTGGGAGCTCTCTTGCCCAACGTATGCTCTCACGTTCTAACCAGCAAATGCGTGTAACACAGCGGGTGTCACAAAACTCTTAAAGGTGCCAAATCCAATTTAAGACCAGTGTTAAATTACATGAAATCCCAGATGACTTAATGAAAAATGTTCACTTCTTTAACAGCTTCTCTAAAGAACACACTACCCAGGCTTGTTAACACCTGAGAGGAGACTTCAGGACTGAGTGAAACATCATTGCATGCTGATTTTGGTTAATTAAATGAGAATCAGAATCAGTTTTATTGCCAAGTATTCTTACACATACAAAAAATTTGTCTTGGTGACAGGAGCTTCCAGTGTACAACAATACAAAAACAATACAAAAACAGAAGCAAGACATAGATAATAATAAAAAATAAAAAATAGTTATACACATACGTACATACACACACAGACACACACATACATACATACACACATACACATACGTAGTGCAATCTATTACAAATCTGTTATCTGTTATGTATAGTGCAAATACAAATCTGTTATGTACAGTGCAAATGGTTTTTATTTTTATTTTTATTTATTTTTTCAGAGGAATGAAATGGCAGAAGAGGTTGGATGTGTTGGATAAATATAACTGTGTATTGCACATAGTTATTGCTCAGTGGGGCAATTTAACTGTTCATAAGATGGATAGCCTGAGGGAAAAAACTGTTCCTGTGCCTGACAGTTCTGGTGCTCAGACCTCTGAAGCTTCGGCCAGAAGGCAACAGTTCAAAAAGGTAGTGGGCAGGGTGAGTGGGGTCCAGAGTGATTTTTCCAGCCTTTTTCCTCACTCTGGAAGTGTATAGTTCTTGAAGGGGGGGGGGCAACCAATAATCTTCTCAGCAGTCTGAATTGACCTTTGTAGTCTTCTGTTGTCTGATTTCGTAGCTGAACCAAACCAGACAGTTATTGAAGTGCAGAGGACAGACTCAATGACCGCTGAGTAGAACTGTATCAGCAGTGCCTGTGGCAGATTGAAGTTCCTCAATTGGCGAAGGAAGTACAACCTCTGCTAGGCCTTTTTCACAATGGAGTCAATGTGTGTCTCCCACTTCAGGTCCTGCAAGATGGTAGTGCCCAGGAACCTGAATGACTCCACTGCTGCCACAGTGCTGTTTAGAATGGTGAGGGGGGTCAGTGTTGGGGTGTTCCTCCTAAAGTCCACAATCATCTCCACCGTTTTGAGCGTGTTCAGCTCAAGGTTATTTTGACTGCACCAGACAGCCAGCTGTTCAACCTCCCTTCTGTGTGCAGACTCATCGTCATCTCGGATGAGGCCGATGACAATGGTGTCATCTGCAAACTTCAGGAGCTCGACAGAGGGGTCCTTGGCGATGCAGTCATTGGTGTAGAGGGAGAAGAGTAGTGGGGAGAGCACACATCCCTGGGGTGCACCAGTGCTGATTGTACAGGTGCTGGAAGTGAGTTTCCCGTCTCACAAGCTGCTGCCTGTCCATCATAAAGCTGGTAATCCACTGACAGATAGACATGGGAACAGAGAGTTGGTGTAATTTATTCTGGAGTATAGCTGGGATGATGGTGTTGAAAGCCAAACTGAAGTCCACAAAAAGGATCCTTGCATATGTCCCCGGTCTGTCCAGATGTTGCAGGATATGATGCAATCCCATGTTGACTGCATCATCCACAGACCTGTTTGCTCGATAAGCAAATTGAAGGGGATCAAGAAAGGGTCCAGTGATGTTCTTCAGGTGGGCCAACACCAGTCTCTCAAATGATTTCATGACCATAGACGTCAGGGCGACAGGTCTGTAGTCATTAAGTCCTGTTTGAGTGTATAATGGCATTGGCTCTTTTAGTTCTTCTTGGTGCTGGTACAGGCTTTTTCATCTCTGGTGGAGACACCCTAGGAGCTGTGCCAGTGTCAGGCTCAACTCTCTCTGGACCAGACAATCAGGGAGCTGTGTCATTGCTGACTCAACTCTCTCTGGTACTTAACTTTGTTGTTCAATACTCCCTGAAATCAGTAAAGGTTTACCAATAAGGGCTTCAGCAGCTGACATAGGGTTTTCAGGGTTCACATTCTCTGTCTCTTGCAGACTAGGATATGTGACCTCTTCTAGCATAACAAAATCAGGATCAGAATGCACAACTCCAACCTGCTCTGAAACAGATTCTCCCCTCGATTTTGTAGGAGAATGGGTTTCTGTCACCTCTGGCTCAGGAACAGAGTTAACACAAGGGCACAAGTCAACTCTATGGACTCTCTTTATAGGACCACCCTCAAGGGGCTCAACAGTATGTGTGGTACCCTGCACGTCTTTGACCCTGTATACAGTAGGAACCCATGAATCCTGTATTTGGTTCCTACCCAAAGGTCTGTGATGCAAGTATACCTGCTGACCCATATCAATCACAGGGCAATAAACCTTGTCATTCAAAGGGGCAAGTCTCTCATCAGCCTTGTGTTCGGCATATTCCCTGGCTTTTTCATAAGCTTCTTATAATCTGTCTTGGTGAATCACTAACAAATCATGTTTCCTGTCCACAGTTTGCTCTTGCAATAGCAGTGCATCTATTGGAAAGATGCGGGTTGACTCCAAACAGCAAGTAATGTGGTGAGTATCCAGTGGTTGCATGTGGTGTTACATTATAAGCATACACCAACTAAGGAAGGTGTTCTGGCCAACGCTTTTTCTTTTCAGGGGGAAGTGTACGTAATAGATCATGGAGTGTTCTGTTAAAGCGCTTGCACTGAGCGTTACCCTGAGGCTGATAGGGTGTGGTGCGGGTTTTCATTACACCAAACATTTTACACAGCTCAGCAATCACTTCACTTTCAAAATTTCTGCCCTGATCAGAATGCAATTATTCAGGCACACCATAATTCATGAACCACTCTTTCAGAAGGATCTTGGCAGTGGTATCAGCCCTCTGATCCTTGGTTGGAAATGCCTGTGTGAACATTGTGAAAACATCAGTCACAATTAACACGTTCTCACGGCCGTCAGAGGCAGGTTCAAGCACATTAAAATCTACTGCCACTACTTTAAGGGGCCTTGAAGCCAGAAACAGCTTCATAGGAGGATGTATCCTTGGTTGTGACATCTTGGTTAAGATGCACCTTTGACACTTTTTGATCTAGTGCTCCACATCATTATACATGCCAACCCAGAAGCATTGTTTCCTCAACAGGTTTAGCATGCACTCAATGCCCTGATGCCCCATACTGTCATGAACACTTTCAAGGACCTGCACTTTTAGACATGAGGGTAAGAGCAGCTGTTGACATTCACCATGATGTTGGTCATTCACAATGTGATAAAGCAAGCCATCCAGCTCTCTAACACACTTCCACTGCTTTATCAGTGACAGTACAGACTTTGATAGACCAGAGCTCTCACGAGTGGTAGGTTTTTGTTTACATTCCCAAAAAGTTCTGAAAGAACTGATAGTGGTATTTTTCATTTGAAAATCCTTCGGTTCAGCTGTTGTATAACCCGGCAAAGTAGGCGTACTTCCTTGAGGGTTACTGCCTTCCTCTACTCCACACTCTAAAGCACAAATCTGTCTAAACCTACAGCACTTTTCACCAGACTTCACTAAGTCAGGCTCTAAAGCTGTTCCTTTGTTTATAATATTGCAGATGGCAATACAGTCATCATATTCTGCATCCTCAGGAGTGGCAGACTCCCCTGCTGATGGCTGCCTAGAGAGGGCATCCGCAGCTGCATTATGCTATCCTGGGCTTTATTTCACCTCAAAATCAAAAACGGCTAATTGAGCAATCATTCTTTTCTCAATTGCACCGAGCTTGGCCATTTTTAGATAGTAGAGGGTTGATTGAAATCTGCATACCCTAACACAGGAGCAGAAGTAAGATTCTCCTTCAGCAGCTCAAATGCTGATTGGCACTCTGATGACCACAAAGCACTGAACTCTCTTTTTGTGGCACAAAAGTACTTCATACACAGGTTCACTAAATCATGGAGGGGGCCGGTGATTCTAGAAAACCCTCAATAAACTTTTTGTAGTAACTACAGAACCCTAAGAATGAGCGTATTTCCTTAACTGTACTGGGAATTTTCCATTGCTTGACCACTTCAACTTTACCTTGATCATCAAGGTACACTAGCATGATCTGAAAAATTAGATCACCCTTGGAAGCCTGTATAAGACGATGAAACACTGAAGGTCCATTGAAAACCCCAAAGGGCATCCGAGAATACTCCCAAATGGTGTCGTAAATTCATTCTCGCTCGTGGAGAGAAACCTGATGATATCCACTTGCCAAATCAATGGAAGAAAAGGACTTTGCTCCTTGTATTGCATCAAAGCTTTCATCTATCCTAGGCAGAGGAAACACATCTCACTTAGTCTTTGAGTTCAACTTCCTGTAATCAACACAAAGCCTGAGACTGCCATCAGTTTTCCTAACTATCACTAATGATCACTCCTTTCTTAAGGAGCTTGGTGATATGCTCTCTGACTTCCCTATACTGAGTGGGTGTGATGCTAGCCTATAAGGCTGGGCCACTGGTACCACCACGTAAATCTCACGTTGCAATTTGTCAGTAAAACCAAAGTCTTCATCCTCGAGATCAAAAACATCAGAGTGATTCATCAACAAATCACTCAGCTCTGCCTGCTGTTCAGGAGTACCACCAATGTGTAGCTTGTTGAGAAACTCTTTGGAGCTTTCCTCCATTAACTGACTGTCTTTTGTGTTTACACTGATCTCTTCAATATCAGCAGAAATTCTCTGAAATCTCAACTCACATGTCTCATTGGACTTCACACTCTCGACACAACACAGAGTACCAAGTCTAGTTCTGGCCTGTAACCAGATATCTTCTGGGAAGAGGTTCACAACAGTTTATCTGAAGACACAAGAGAGGGAACAATAATCAGACCTCCAGGTAAGGGTGTGTTCACTGGTTCTAAAAGGAAGTCCCGTGAACCATCATTTAACATACTCTTTGCTCCCTTGACCATTAAAGCAGGTATGTGTACCATGTATTTTACAGCTACTCGGACTATGCTTTGCTTCCCTAGACTGCCGGCCCTCTGCATCTGCTGAAATGCCACCCTCCAATCAGAATGCAACTCTCCACCTAGGGTAGTATCGAACTCTGCATGAACCAGTTGTCTACATCTGCTAATGATATTCATGCCATTGAGGCCAAATCCAGCAGAAGAGTTTTGTGAGTCTCTGACTATTAGAAATTCACACTCTGGTAGAGTAATCCCCATGGTTTTGACCTCCAACTCAAGATAACCTTGGTAAGCCAACCTGCTGTGGACAGCATATCTTCATCCTCCCCAAACAGGTGTTCTCTGAAGAAACTCTCAAAAATAGTACTGACTTGGCTTCCTGTATTAAGTAAACAAGAGGCCATTACTCCACTAATCTTTAGATTAGCGACAGATATTTTCCCACAGCAAGGTAGAGCAGTCAATCATGACAAGGATCGATGGCTCACAGCAAGCGAGGGTGCAAGTTTCCCTTGCTGCACTGATGATTTAGCATTCTCTGTGACAGTCTGTTTTTATTCACACACCTCTTAGCTACACTATATTGCCAAAAGTATTCGCTCACCCATCCAAATAATTGAATTCAGGTGTTCCAATCACTTCCATGGCCACAGGTGTATAAAATGAAGCACCTAGGCATGCAGACTGCTTCTACAAACATTTGTGAAAGAATGGGCCGCTCTCAGGAGCTCAGTGAATTCCAGCGTGGTACTGTGATAGGATGCCACCTGTGCAACAAGTCCAGTCGTGAAATTTCCTTGCTACTAAATATTCCACAGTCAACTGTCAGTGGTATTATAACAAAGTGGAAGCGATTGGGAATGACAGCAACTCAGCCACGAAGTGGTAGGCCACGTAAAATGACAGAGCGGGGTCAGTGGATGCTGAGGCGCATAGTGCGCAGAGGTCGCCAACTTTCTGCAGAGTCAATCGCTACAGACCTCCAAAGTTCATGTGGCCTTCAGATTAGCTCAAGAACAGTGCGTAGAGAGCTTCATGGAATGGGTTTCCATGGCCGAGCAGCTGCATCCAAGCCATGCATCACCAAGTGCAATGCAAAGCGTCGGATGCAGTGGTGTAAAGCACGCCGCCACTGGACTCTAGAGCAGTGGAGACGCGTTCTCTGGAGTGACGAATCACGCTTCTCTATCTGGCAATCTGATGGACAAGTCTGGGTTTGGCGGTTGCCAGGAGAACGGTACTTGTCTGACTGCATTGTGCCAACTGTGAAGTTTGGTGGAGGGGGGATTATGGTGTGGGGTTGCTTTTCAGGAGCTGGGCTTGGCCCCTTAGTTCTAGTGAAAGGAACTCTGAATGCTTCAGCATACCAAGAGATTTTGGACAATTCCATGCTCCCAACTTTGTGGGAACAGTTTGGGGATGGCCCCTTCCTGTTCCAACATGACTGTGCACCAGTGCACAAAGCAAGGTCCATAAAGACATGGATGAGCGAGTTTGGTGTGGAAGAACTTGACTGGCCTGCACAGAGTCCTGACCTCAACCCGATAGAGCACCTTTGGGATGAATTAGAGCGAAGACTGCGAGCCAGGTCTTCTCGTCCAACATCAGTGTCTGACCTCACAAATGCGCTTCTGGAAGAATGGTCAAAAATTCCCATAAACACAATCCTAAACCTTGTGGAAAGCCTTCCCAGAAGAGTTGAAGCTGTTATAGCTGCAAAGGGTGGGCCGACGTCATATTAAACCCTATGGATTAAGAATGGGATGTCACTTAAGTTCATATGCATCTAAAGGCAGATGAGTGAATACTTTTGGCAATATAGTGTATGTTTCCTACACCATTACACCGGAAACATATTGGTAGACCATCATCTGATCTGTAAACCTTGGCTGCATCTTGGCTTTACTATGAGCCATAGGTTCTGACTTAGTGCACTGCAAAGTGAGTTTCTCGACGGCTTCTCAACTCACTGAAAGTGGAAAATAATATTAATATATAATATTATTATGGCAGTTTTTTTGACGTGGACATTTTTGACCTTGAAGGACCTCTAAGTAACTTTTTTTTATTGACGCACAAGGGTTAAGAGGTTAAAAAAAAGATTGTTTAATGACATTGCAAGCTGCATATATAAAAATACTTAAAGTTACCACTTAAATATATCTTATAAAAAATTATATGTCACTATTTTCAAAGCTCTGTGTGTGATTGAAAACAGTCATTTTAATGTGATTTTTCTATAACATAACGTAGGAAATTGTAAGCAAGTACAAGTTGCTTCAATTCAGGAAATATTCAATTGGGAAATATCAGTAACAATATAAACATTATTGGTACATTTCATTTATCAAAATCAGCAAAGATTTCACAGCAAAAAGACATGTGCATCACAATACGAAGGCAGACATATTGGAAAGGATATTACAAGGTTTTCTACTTCCAAAAGAGCAGAAAAACTTTCACCAAGAGTTTTTAATTTCATCATCAATATTGTCTAATCCATTCATTCTTAAATCTTTTAACAAGTTAACATTTTACTATACATTTGTAATATATTTCTGTCACAGTTTCTTAAATTTCAGGGCTCTATCTTATATTTTAAAATGTGCTTTTATTATGAAGTGTATTTTTTGCCTGAATCTTCACTTTCCGGATAAACAGTTTGCAATACTTTTAAGTCACATCTGAAATATAATCTCTTTACACTAGCCTTTGAGTCTGAGTGTTTGTATTTTGTTTTAGATTACTGGTGTATGTGGTAATTTTTATATGTTATGTTTTAAATTGTATTACTGTGAAGCACTTTGGTCAACACCAAAGTGTTTTAAATACTTTATATTACAATTTTATATTTTTAATAGTTAAATTGTTTTAAATGCTTTATAAATAAAGTTGAGTTGAGATTAAAGTGCAAATGCTGTGATTTAATTATATAAATATATAATTTACATGTACTGTGTGGTTCACAGTAGATTAGTGCTCTGCCCTGTCATCTGATACATGTCGCGAATGATTCTCAGTATGTACGAGTGGTCGGATTTATACATTCATTCAAAGTATGCAGCTCTTCCACACTAAGGAAGAGCTGTGTAAATGCCTTTAGTGGTTTAATAAATCACACTAGGACATGTCACGATTTTAATTTGATTAATTGTCCATTTCAGTGTAAGGAGTAACAGAGCACGTGCTTAAAATGAGCATTTTATAGCAGCCGTGTGTCAGTCATATTGTGCACTGGTACCGGATTGAGTTGGTTCTCGGTACTGCAGAAACACTGGTATCGTTACATCTTTTTTGATTTTAGTACCAAAGTACTGGTACTGTAACGATGTTGTCAACAGGCAGACGAAGAGACGATGACGTGATGAACCCAAGTGCAGTTTTATTTACAAATGTGGAATCCCAAAAAACCCTAACTATAAACGTGAACTAAACATGAACATAAACTACTTGACTTGACATAAAACTAGATTAGACATGAAACTAGACCTGGCTTGACTTGACTTGACTTGGCTTGACTTAAACAAAACAACAAAGTTACATTCACAATACCTCACCCCAGACAATGGCAAACATGAGGGCTTAAATACAAGGACATGGGTAACAAGTAAACAAGACAACCAATCACAAGACTAAACTAATAAACAAGATAATAAGACTAAATTAACTTAAACCAATGAAAAGACAAGACTAATAACAAAGTAATCAAACAAAGAACCAATGAAAACAAGACACCTGAACAGGGGAAACACATGACAAGATCACAAGAGGGAACAGGAAATCACACAACATGAACAGAAACTAAACTTGAAAATAAAAGACATGAAAAACATGAACCAAAACACATAAATGTGACATATCCTCCACTCTAGGGGCGGCTCCCGATGCCCTAAAACATAATAGCAAAGTTAATAGGCATGGAGCAGACTCAGTCATGGCTGTGACATGGCATGGAGCAGGCCGAGGCGTAACATGGCATGGGGCTGACTCTGGCGTGGCTGTGACATGGCCTGGAGCTGACTCTGGCGTGGCTGTGACATGGCCTGGAGCTGACTCTGGCGTGGCTGTGACATGACATGGAACTCTGGCTTGGCAGCCATGATGTGGAACTCTGGCTTGGCGGCCATGATGTGGGACAAAGTCGTGGAAAGCGGAGCCATGGTAGGCTCGAGGAGCGAAGCCGTAGAAGACAGAGCCATGGTAGGCTCGAGATCAAGAGTCCTGGATGATTGGGAAAAGACCTCAGTGGTCGTGAACATGAGCAGAGTCTTGGGAGCGACCTCTGTGGTTGTGGGCATGGACTGAGTCTCGGGAACGACCTCTGTGGTTGTGGGCGTAGACAGAGACTCGGTTACGACCCCTGTGGTCGTGAACATGGGCAGAGACTTGGAAACGAAAGCCTTTCTCCACCTCCTCCTCCGGGAGGCCGAAGTTGGCAACGCAGGCTCTGGGACGGACGAGGCTGGCAACGCAGGCACTGGGATGGACGAAGCTTCCAGCTCATTGACCGTGGCAGGCGTGGGCATTGGCCGTGCAGATGTGGGTTTTGGCTCGTTGACCATGACGTGGAACTCCGGCTCAGAATCCGCCTCCCCCACAGTGAATGTAGAACCAGTGATCTGCAGGGCAAGGTCAATATACTGAGCGAGGCTGAGGGAACTGCAACCACCAGGCATCAGGGAGGAAATTGGCTCACTTAATCCGAAACGGAAACAGTCTTTTAGGGCAACCTCATTAAAGTCCACCTTGCTGGCCAGAGAGCAGAAGTCCCCCACATATTCCTCCAGGGATCGATTCCCCTGACGTCGGCGCAGTAGTCGGACCACTGGGTAGTGGGGGCAGTGTTTCGAATTACGGTAAGCACAGACCAATTTCACCTAAAGTAAAGTCAACCTACTGTTTCTGATTTCACTGTGAGATCAGTCTGCAAGTACTGTTGGTAATTAATACTAATTGTGGTTTTGGGAAATGACCCAGTCTATAATTGTTTGTTTGACATGAATTAATTAAATTGTTGTTAACACTTAAACAGACCCCAGTAGACTTTCAGGCTAAATTGAAAGTTAAGCCCAGAAAAATTGTATGATTAGGTAGGATGACATTCTTTTCACATGGCTGGTGTGGGTTAAAGCCATTCTTTTTTTTTACACAGTGTGTCTCGCCAGGCTGCACTATGGCCTTGTCATATTAGTTGCTTAACTAAAAAGCCACCTAGGAATCACCTGTTACCATGGTAACAATTAACCATATGTTGACTAGGAATGTACGAGACTAGTCGACTAATCGACTAAACGGTTCTGATGCTGCTAGTCGACACTGGAATTACTAGTCGGTTAATATTTCCCCCATTAAACTGATCATAATTTTTACACATTTACAATTGGCTTTATATTTTTACAGAGACTGCACTTAAATCACTGTCATATTAATGTTACATATTTTAAATAGAATTAATAATACAAATATTATTTAAAAAAGAGGATTTCTGGAGCAGATACAGAGTTTAATTTCACTTCAGGCTACGTGTGCTTCTTCCCTCTCTCACTCGCGGCACACAGGAAAATATTATCTCACTAGACAAGCAAACTCAGCAAAGTAGTAATGAAATCACTTTGGTGGTGCGGGAATCGGCTTTTCAAACGTTTGAAAGTCCCTAAGTATGTTTTCACATTTGAGACTTCTTTACATCTGTGCATTCTTGGATGTTATTTTTCCGCTGAGCTGGCTTTTTCAAGCGCAGGATAGACGCCTCAGGTGAGTCAAGTCCCGTCTTTCACCAGACCATGTTGACGGGTTAATTTTGCTCATCCAAAAATGTATGCTTTTGAGTAAGTAGCCTAGAAAATAACTGTTTTAGGCTAGGTATGCCATTTTTTAATCTTCTGATTTAGAAGGCTATTTTCAACAAGGTGCTGACTGCTGAATGGGTTAAACTATATTTTATTCTGTGTACAAGTCATGTTTAGAATACATTAGTTTTATTGTAGGCTACATCACAGGTCTATTGTTTTCTATCCTATAGCTACTTTTTTTTTTTTACATCGTAACTGTTATTGGTTAACGTTCTTTACCGAACAGCTGTCATATTAGATCAATGGTTAATGCACGACTGCACATTGTGAAATACGCGCAACTTTTCAGAGCATTTTTTTTCTCTCTCATAGATTTGGCTTAGTCTACCTGTTAATTATTTTCAACAATGTCCTGACTGTTTTAATATGTTAAGTAACTTTTACTTGGTGATTTCCATTTAGAACAGGCTTTTAGGGTTGTTCCATTGATCCTGCACTATTCATTCAGTTGTTTTCAATAAATATGTCTGTTAAATACTCGCTAATGTTGATTCAGTGAATGCGTGTCATGTTCTATATTTAATGTACAATGATCATAATTCAAGGCGAGCACGTTGCAGATAAATGCAGTGGAATTTAGCATCGGATTTGGTATAGATTAAGTATTTTAAATGGGTCGCATAAACACACTTTTTTTTTTACTGTTTTCTGAAGGTTGGTTTCTCTTTAGACTAGTCGACTAGTCGGTTACAAAACTTCCGTTTAAACGACAGTCAAATTAGTCATAGCACACGTCCCTAATGTCGACCCTGGTCAAGAAGAGACAGTTGACATTTCTGTCATGACCATCTCTTTCCCTGTCTCACAGCTTAACAATGGTATCTGAAAGCAGGCCGATCAGATGTACAGTTATTGTCTAATAAGTGGCAGCAATCAATACAATAACAGAACAGTTGGTAAAGTGACCGTGACCATATTTCTTAGTAGATTAGTAGATTCTTAAACTATTAACTTTACTTCTATACTTTTGGCCCTAGAATACATTAATTTCTCTCAATACCACAACAATGATGGGCTATGAATCTTACTAAAATGCAACAGCAGTCTCAGTTCCCTCCATTACACAGTTTGTTTCAACAAACTACCTCTTCTGCAAAATCAAACACATGAAAAACATATTAAAATGATCATCTACAATTTATGTAAACCTTAATTTGAGCCTGTTTAAAGTGAGTTAGCCCAAAAGTCATTATTAGCTTGTAGCAATTATCACCTTCTATTCAGAATGTTTCAGAATTAAACTTTAACAAGAGCTGCTCTAATTTAATGAATTAGTCAGAAGAGCTAATGATAAAATTGCCATTTGGCTTGTCTTGCCTCTAATTGGGTTCATTTAAAAGCCTGACAGTATCTCCACAGTGGCTTTAATACGGAGCACCTTTAAAGCACACTCCATTTGCTGTTATTGCTGTGCTCTTTTGCATTATAATTTGCCTTCCATATCCATTATTGTAGCAGTCTTTAATATTAGTGCAGCAGTGTTTCATATGATGACTTTGGACTTTGCCAATAATTGATAGGTAGACTACAGTTCAAATTTGCTTCTCTCCGTAGCATTCTCTCCCTCTTATGGTTTTAATTATCTGTTTGTTTATGTCTCTGTATGTCTCAGCTTGAATTGTGAATGACAGATCTCCAAACCTATCAATCACAGTAGCATTCAACCTTATCTGAGACACACACGCATGCACACACGCATGCACGCACGCGCACACACACACATTATAAAGTGCACTTGTTGCCCAAAGTCAATCAGTTGGTGAAAGTCATTATGTTCCACAAATACTGCTTCAGGTCTGCACCAAACTTTTGCACAGTCAGCGCAAGAATACTGCAGACTAATGTATTTGTGTCCACTGTTTAAAATATGATTCCTATTTTTTCATGTGAGACTGTATCAGTTTTATTATGCATTGTAAAAGCGTGAAGGGGAACAGTAATCCTTGGTTATGCTACCTGAAGGCACTGTAAATCTCCTTGTGTTACAGGAATATCTCTCATGGAAGCCATTCATTTTGGTTCTCTATCTCTCTGTTTTGGTGTAACTGAGCTGCTCTGTTGGGTACACTCTGCACTCTGTTTTATCATATCAAAATACTGTAAATAGTTTGATTTTATATATATATATATATATATATATATATATACACACACACACAGTAGGTATGTGTTTAGAGCAATAGGTGAGATAATTCCCTTCACTCAGCATATACAAAGAGCTTCATTTAAGTCCCTTGTTAGGAAGGTTGTAAGCAAAACTACCTTTCAAGGCAAGTCAGTCCACTATTGGCCATATTGGGCATGCTCCTAGCAGCTATGTATGCAAGCAACATACAAATACAGCTCCTATCTTCCTGAATGGGAAAGACTGATATCTCCAAAACAGTTGGTCAATATTATGATAAAATATTAAATGCTAATATTTCAAATTAGCAGTTTAATCTGACAACACTGGTATCATAAATTGTGCTCCTTTAGCTTAGCCTTGATCATGCAAAAAAACAAGCTGGTCCAGCTAATGCATATGCTCAGATTACCTTAACTTACAGGTGATGCCTTACCTGTAAGGTATGACATTGGGCTTTCCAGTTTCTCCCATTAATTTTTAATGTATGTAGTAAATCTCAACTAAAATGTCACTGCTTATAAAGCAGCTCTTCATAGCTCCTCTTATTACATGATTTAAAGATGAAATGTGTAACTTTTTTGATTTTAACTCTTGCCTTGAACAGTATAAACACTGTGTATCTTTGTGACTAGCCAATAAAAAAATGTATCTGTTTGTTTGAGCTATCACAATTGTGGATGTAGTTTCTAAAGAAATGAATTAATGAACACATATAAAAAGATGAAAAATGCAGGTTGCCCACTAGTAATGCTGTGGTAAATGCAAGTAGGTTAGCAAATGCAAATACACAAACAGGGGAAAAGGGAAAGATCTCTACCGTTCTCTCAGCACACTAAGCTACACATCAAAGAGTATCACTTGCCCTCAGTAGTTTCAACACCATTAATACTGGGCTCGCTTTCATTGATTTATTAATGCTGGAGAACAAAGAAGAGTGTAGATAAAAATGCCCTTTAAAAAGTAACTGGTAATTGCTTTTAAGGGACTTCTTTTTAGGTTTCACATGGTAAATGCACATAGTAGTTCATGATTTCCAGCAGTCAAAATCCTTAATTCTTAATTTTGATCAAATAAGCAGTTTCCTATCTGTCACTCACTCGATGCTGTATCGATGTAGTGACACTAGGGGTCACTCTTGGGAGCCCCAAACACCTCTGCCTTTTGAAAAAAGGCCAATGGAAATTGGCGAGTGGAATTTGCATGCCACTCCCCCGGACATACGGGTATAAAAGGAGCTGGTATGCAACCATTCATTCAGATTTTCTCTTCGGAGCCGAGCGGTTCTATTCATTGAAGCTGAATTCATCCGCGAGTTCATTCACCTCATCTGCTGGAGTTCACGGCGCATTTCAGCAGCTTCTCCCCCTCTGCACCTGTGGAGTGCAGAGAACGCTCCTGGGCACTTCGGCAGAATAACAAAAAGAGTATACTCTAAAAAAAAGAGTATATTTTCATTCTAAAAGAGCGGCACACACGGAACGTCTTTTTAAAGATGCCTTTCCATTGGTGTTATTCCTGGATGCGGTCGTTATCTCTCTGCTTCTGACGGCCACGATCGCTGTCTTACGTGTCTGGGCGCTGCCCACACGGAGACATCGTTCATGGATGGGTCTTGTCCTCATTGCAAGAACATTGCCATTGCAACGTTATGGTCGTGGCTTGCATTCGTAAGAAATCAAGCCACCCCAGCGGATCCCCGCCTCGGTCCTTCTACCTACGGTTATGAGGCCGGTTAGCACTGGGGCGATTTGGGGTTCTCAATGGGACCACCTCAGCCGGGTAAACCCCCACGGACCTCCCATTCCCAGCACACTCGCTTGCCCCGGTCGGGCACTCGGATGAGACCACCGGCTCATCTCACGGCGAGATCGACCTCTTATTCGGAACCCGGGAAGACGATGAGTTATTGAGCGCAGCATCGGAGAGCGGGCTCGTCCACTCTGATGCGGACACCTCGGCTGGGCTCCCTCCTTCGGGTGTGGTCGCCCAATCTCAGGCCGACGCGGAGATGACGGACGTGCTTTCCCGGGCAGCCGCGAGCGTCGGGCGAGAGTGGAACCCTCCACACTCCCCTGAACCCTAACAGCTCGATGATTGGTTCCTGGGCTCAGAGTGCCGCTCACGGCCGCACCCTGCCCCGGTCCCTTTCTTCCCGGAAGTGCATGAGGAGCGGACAAGATTGTGGGGGGCACCTTTTACTGCCCGATCCTGATCTTTCAGCTCCCCCGCTCTCACTACCCTCGATGGTGGAGCGGCCAGGGGGTATTCAGTGATCCCCCAGGTGGATAAGGCGCTCGCGGTGCACTTGTGCCCGCTCAGTGCCGCCACCTGGCGTGGGCGCCTGAAGCTCCCGTCCAGGGCCTGTAGGTTTACGTCGTCCCTGACGACTAAGGCCTACGGTGCCACTGGACAAGCCGCCTCCATCCTGCATACCATGGCTCTCCTGCAAGTTCACCAAACCAAGGTGCTAAAAGAGCTGCATGAGGTCTGACCCGGGATTGATGCAGGAACTGCGCTCGGCGACCGACCTCACTCTCTGGGCGACAAAGGTCACTACGCGCTCTCTTGTGCAGATGATGTCCACCCTGGTGGTCCAAGAGCGCCACCTCTGGCTCAACCTGGTCGAGATGAGAGAGGCCGACAAGGCACGGTTCCTTGATGCCCCCATCTCCCAGGTTGGCCTATTTGGTGACACCGTCGAGGACTTTGACCAGCAGTTCTCGGCGGTGAAGCAGCAGATGGATGCCTTTCAACAAATCCTGCCATGGCGCGGCTCAAGACCCCGCACCTCGTCTGTTCATCGCCAAGGGCGTCCTCCTATAGCAACAGCACCGGCTCCGCCGCAGCCCGCCCCCGCGGCCCGGCCCCCGGTGTGGAGCCCACCGCAGGAAGCAGACGCCACCCGTCTCATGGCCGGCCGCCAAGAACCCTAGGAAGGCTTCGAAGCACCCCTGAGACGGGCGACCCAGGGACGAGGAGATCTGCTTCTACGGAGCTGGTAGACAGACCACTCCATCCCCTGGTGGAGGGCCGGGAGGAGAATCTTTTGTTTCATTTTTCGCCGCATGCCCAAAAGGCTGCATACCCAAAACTTCAACAAAAGAGTGGTTTCCTTGTTCTCTGGGTCACATATCAGGTGTGCATGGCCGTCGTCAAGACCGCTGTCAACCGTCCCATTTTCGCAGGTTTGGCGCTCCAGCGGCGGACCCCCCGCCCCTGCGCGCCCAGCTGTGACACAAACACGCCCACACCGGGTTGGCTCCAATGGACTGCGGGGACAATGTTCCTCCTCCCCCCTCCTTGACCAATCTTATGGTGGGTATCAGGAGCCAGGTAAGTGCTTCAATGTCCCTGGACTCAGCACGGCCACGGGGCTCGAGCCCCCGCAATGTGGTGCCTCAGGCTCCGCCCCGCCACGAGGCCCCACCCGCCGGTATGTCCGACATGATTAACCCCTTGGTCCCACTCGCCCAGAGTCTGGACGCGTGGCTTGCGCTTTCTAACCCGTCGTGATGGCTGACCCGGACCATGCGACTCGGCTATGCGATTCAGTTCGCCAGGCGCCCGCCAGGTTCAGCGGTGTCCACTTCACCTTGGTAAAGGGCGAGAGTGCCGCTACCTTGCGTGCGGAGATCGCGCCCTTGCGCAGAAGGGCCTGTCCCTCCGGTCTGTCCCTCCAGCCGAGATGAAGAAAGGGTTTTACAGCCCTTACTTCATTGTACCGAAGAAAGGCGGTGGGTTGCGGCAAATCTTGGACCTGCGAGTTCTGAACAGACTCTCGTTCAAGATGCTGAAGCAAAAACGCTTTTTAGCGAGCATCCGACATCAAGATTGGTTCGCGGCGGTAGACCTGAAAGATGTCCCCTTCGGCCTGTCCTTGTCCCCTCACGTCTTCACGAAGGTCACAGAGGCAGCCCTTGCCCTGCTAAGGAAGTGGGCGTCCGCATACTCAACTACCTCGATGACTGGCTGATCCTAGCTCACTCTCGAGATTCACTGTGCGCACACAGGGACCTGGTGCTCAGGCACCTCAGCCGTCTAGGGCTTCGGGTCAACTGGGAAAAGAGCATGCTCTTCCCAGTTCAGAGCATCTCTTTTCTCGGCTTGGAGTTGGACTCAGTCTCGATGACGGCACGCCTCACGAACGAGCGTGCACAGTCGATGCTTAACTGTCAGTGTTCAGACAGAAGACAGCGGTTCCACTGAAACTTTTTCAGAGGCTCCTGGGGCATATGGCATCCTCTGCGGTTGCCAAACCGCTCAGGTTGATGTATATGAGACCACTTCAGCACTGGCTTCAGACTCGAGTCCCGAGATGGGCATGGCGCCGCGGGACACATTGTGTGGTCGTCACGCCGATCTGTCACCGCCTCTTCAGCCCTTGGAACGACCTAGCATTTCTACGGGCAAGGGTTCCCCTAGAGCAGGTCTCCAGGCGCGTTGTGGTTACGACAGACACCTCCAAGACGGGCTGGGGCGCCGTATGCAACGGGCACACAGCCGCCGGCTCCTGGACTGGCCCGCGGCTGCGTTGGCACATCAACTGCCTCAAGTTGTTGGCACTGCTCGCCCTGCAGAGGTTCCGGCCATTGATCCAGGGCAAGCACGTGTTGGTCCGGACGGACAACACAGCGACGGTAGCGTACATCAACCATCAAGGTGGTCTACGCTCCCGTTGCATGTCACAACTCACCCGCCGTCTCCTCCTCTGGAGTCAGCAGCGCCTCAAGTCGCTACGAGCCACTCACATCCCGAGCGACCTCAACACCGCAGCGGACGTGCTGTCACGACAGGTTACACTCAGGGGAGAGTGGAGACTCCATCCCCAGGCATTCCAGCTGATCTGGAGTCGATTCGGTCGACCACAGGTAGACCTGTTTGCTTCCTGGGAATCCTCCCACTGCCCGCTTTGGTACGCAGGCACCCCTCGGTATAGACACGCTGGCACACAGCTGGCCCCCTGGACTACGCAAATACTTGTTTCCCCCAGTGAGCCTACTTGCACAGACCCTGTGCAAGATCAGGGAGGACGAGGAGCAGGTCGTCCTAGTAGCACCCTACTGGCCCACCCAGACATGGTTCTCGGACCTCACGCTCCAACGCGAAGACCCCCAAAGATGCGCAGTTGGATCGGTGCTTTCCTTCCTGCAGGAGAGGCTGGAGGGGTGGCTGTCCACCTTGAAGGTTTATGTAGCCGCTATAGCGGCACACCATGACACAGTGGACGATAAGTCCTTAGGGAAGCACAACCTGATCATCAGGTTCCTGAGAGGCACTAGGAGGTTGAATCCCTCCAGACCGTGTCTCATCCCCTCATGGAACCTCTCTGTAGTCCTTCGGGGTCAACGGGGAGCCCCCTTCAAGCCCCTGGAGTCAGCTGAGCTTAAGGCACTCTCTTTGAAGACTGCCCTCCGGACTGCGCTCACTTCCATCAAGAGGGTAGGGGACCTTCAGGAGTTCTCTGTCAGCGAAACGTGCCTGAAGTTCAGTCCGGGCTACTCTCACGTGATCCTGAGACCCCGACCGGGCTATGTGCCCTAGGTTCCCATGACCCCGTTTAGGGATAAGGTGGTGAATCTGCAAGCGCTGCCCCAGGAGGCTTTGGCGTTGCTGTGTCCGGTGCGTGCTTTACGCTTCTATTTGGATCACACACAGAGGTCTGCCCATCTCACACCGCTAGTCCACGTAACACAGTTCAGTAGTCATGGCGTTTTGTATAGGGACCCCTAGTGTCACTACATCGACACAACGTCGAGTGAGTGACAGATAGGGAACGTTCCCTGATGGAGGGAACGAGACGTTGTGTCCCTCTTGCCACAACACTGAACTACCCGCTGAAATGGACCTTGTCTCGGCTCCTCAGCACAAAACCTGATTGAGTGGTTGCATACCAGCTCCTTTTATACCCGTATGTCCGGGGGAGTGGCATGCAAATTCCACTGCCAATTCCCATTGGCCTTTTTTCAAAAAGCAGAGGTGTTTGGGGCTCCCAAGAGTGACCCCTAGTGTCACTGCATCGACACAATGTCTCGTTCCCTCCATCAGGGAACGGAGGTTACAAAAGTAACCAGGAGGTTACTGTTGATGCTAGTGCCCGACCGATATATTGGTATCGCCGTATATGTTTACAGATATGTGCAGATATGAAAACTCTTTTTAAGAACATATAAAGCAGAAAACAATGCTTTAGAATTGGTGTCATAACATAGTTTGTCCAGCAGAGCGCACTCCGACTCCATTGTTTACAGAGCTGACTCTGAACTGATGGTGGCTCTGCAGACAGGGTGGAGTTAAGCAGTGCGGTGTTAAGCGCTGTCTTCTTGGTAAGTTGCTATCTAGTTTGTGAAATACATACTGGACAGTTAATAAACAATGACGCCACCATTTTCCCTTTTCAATATAACTAATAAAACGTTAACCCTGTCCCTGACAACCATGTCACTCATGTTTATCACATTAGTTTGCTGTGTTAGCCAGCTATAGTTTGTCAGTGCAGTAAGTAATGTAGCAGACTGAAAGGTAAACATCAGAGCATATTTTTGCAGCTTAGCAGACAATGGTGCAGTGGTGGATTGTGTCTGTTGAGTGCTGATTTCACATTATGTTGTTACCTAGTTGGTGAGACGCAATGCTGGTCCATCTTTTACTCTCCGTGACAACGAGCTTATAGCTAACTAGCTAACCACGTTGCTACTTTCATTGCTTGTCAGCTGAGTGGAAGCTAATGTGTAAACATGTATTCACCAAACTGTTTTGTTCAGGATTCACAGTTTGGTACCCACTTCAACCGAACAATTCCAGTCCTTGCATTTATAAAATGTAATATTTAAAAGTCTGGTTTTCCACCATTGAAAGTTTCCCCTGAACTTGTATAGCAGAATATGGTGTAACACCGCTGCCGCTGTTTATCTCGAACCTGCCCCAATTGACTGGCAGTATTAAAATTGTCAGCATTTGACTAATACTAAACAGTACTGATTTTTATTTAGCTATTTATTGTATTTTTATTTATTCTTTATTTAAATGGTCAGCAATTGACTTATACTAAACAGTACTGTTGTTTATTTAGCTATTTATTTTATTTTTATTTATTCTTTATTTTAATGGTCAGCAATTGACATACTAAACATACAGTACTGATTTGTATTTAGCTATTTATTATATTTTTATTTATTCTTTATTTAAATGGTCAGCAATTGACATACTAAACAGTACTGATGTTTATTTAGCTATTTATTTTATTTTTATTTATTCTTTATTTTAATGGTCAGAAATTGACTTATACTAAACATACAGTACTGGTTTTTATTTAGCTATTTATTGTATTTTTATTTATTCTTTATTTAAATGGTCAGCAATTGACATACTAAACAGTACTGATTTTTATTTAGCTATTTATTGTATTTTTATTTATTCTTTATTTAAATGGTCAGCAATTGACTTATACTAAACAGTACTGATGTTTATTTAGCTATTTATTGTACTTGTATTTATTCTTTATTTTAATGGTCAGCAATTGACTGATACTAAACATACAGTACTGATTTGTATTTAGCTATTTATTGTATTTTTATTTATTCTTTATTTAAATGGTCAGCAATTGACTTATACAAAAACAGTACTGATGTTTATTTAGCTATTTATTGTATTTTTATTTATTCAAATGGTCAGCAACTGACTTATACTAAACAGTACTGATGTTTATTTAGCTATTTATTGTATTTTTATTTATTCTTTATTTAAATGATCAGCAATTGACTTATACTAAACAGTACTGATGTTTATTTAGCTATTTATTGTATTTGTATTTATTCTTTATTTTAATGGTCAGCAATTGACTGATACTAAACATACAGTACTGATTTGTATTTAGCTATTTATTGTATTTTTATTTATTCTTTATTTAAATGGTCAGCAATTGACTTATACAAAAACAGTACTGATGTTTATTTAGCTATTTATTGTATTTTTATTTATTCAAATGGTCAGCAACTGACTTATACTAAACAGTACTGATGTTTATTTAACTATTTATTGTATTTTTATTTATTCTTTATTTAAATGGTCAGCAACTGACTGACACTGAACATACAGTACTGATGTTTTTTAAGCTATTTATTGTATTTTTATTTATTCTTTATTTCTCACTGTTCATTTCTAGAATTTGTTGACAATGTATAATAATAATGTCAAATATTCTTTGATAAAAATATTTGTTTAAGAAAGCAGCCTTCTGAGTACCTTTGCATAGTCATATCGGTGCAAAATCGATGAACAATCCACATAGAAAAGGTCTGTCTTCATTCCAGCTCAAAAATTAACTATATCGGCAACCATATCTGTAATTGGTGAATTTTCCCCCTCAAAAATCCCATATCGGTCGGGCTCTAGTTGATACATTCACATGTTTTATTTATCTAATCTTCCGACCTCTCTCCCAACTCCTCTTATTCTGTTCCTTCTCTTCTCTCACTTTACACCATACCCTTTGCACTGCCTTAAAATGAGGTGATCTTGCAGCTATCCATTTTCAGCTCTACTGATTAATTTAATATGTAAATAATTTAGCATTTGAATAACTTCTTCAATTAATTTATTAATATGCCCCCTCTGTCTCTCCCTCCTTCCATCCCTCCTGTTCCATCCCCCATGTGTTGTGCAGAGGAATTGATCTGTGTTTGTAAGATTGAGTTTAGATGCAGTGTAAATAATTCATGTGCTGGATTACTGTTAGTGTGGGCATGAATGCTTGGTGGGTAACCCACAATGTGTGCCTCTTTCTTCCTCCTTTTGGTTTTCAAATCCTTCATTCAATCTGTCAGTTTATTTGTCTTTTAAAAATTGTCTTTGAAACCATCACTATTAGCAACCCTAATAGCTGCAGCCCCCAAAAAATCATCATCTGACAGACTGTTTGTGTGTCTGTCTGGGTACTGAAGTCCTCAAGATGTGAGATGTGCTTACTGTCTGGTAGATCTTGAAAGGTGAGTGGTCTCTTGTTCTCTCACCTTCGCTTTTTCCTTTCTCCCTCCTTTAATCTCGATCTCTTGACTAATTAGTTCAGTGGTTACCCTTGACATTCTTGATCACATCATCCCACCTTAATGATGCTATTACCACTGTGTGTTAAATCAACTCACACATTCACATCCCCTTATACTGCACACAAAAGCATGAACATACTGTATACAAACACAAGAGCAGGAGAGCAAACTAATGCTAAATAATATAATTAATCAACAGCATAATACACAGAAACAAAAGCCAATTTAGTGCATGACATCAGAAACATATAAAGGCCCAATTCCAGGGAAATTAGAATCTAAACAGCAATTTGAGCATGTCAAACACTTGCATTGATGCTGTCAAAGCTTATTATTTATTTGAGGAAAAATTTATTTTTGCTATACTTTCTGAGTAGGCAATAATTAAGTGATTTTCTCAAGTTCTCTGCTTATTTGGCCTGCTTATTTTATTCCAGGTGTCTGACTTCAAAATATCTAATTAATCAAAGGTCTGGGTTCATAAGAAAATGTGGCTCTAGTGCAGTAAGCAAAAATTTATAAAATACATACTATGCACTATTTATAGTGCTAAACTGCACACTTGGGGTGGCAAGAACAGAGTTCCTGAGGGTCCTTTAAATGTCTTAAATTCAGTTTTCAAAATTTAAGGCCATAAAAAATCTTACATTTCTCAAATGGGATTAAAAGAGTTAATTATCATTTGAAGAGATCTTAAATTTGAAGACAGAAAGAAAGTAATTTCAGTATGCTGTAGATCAGTGTTTCCCAACCTTTTTTCTGCCACGGCACACTTTTTACGACAAAAACATTCTACGGCACACCACTATCCCACATAGGCTTACCATCGTCAATATTTTTCCTTTTCAAGAACTTGTCCATGTTTTTTGTCCGTCTTAATAGCGTGTTTACTTGTAATGTCTGAAATTCGGCTATGCAAAAATAAAACAAAAAAAAACAAGTCACACAGGTAGGCTACACTGTGTGAGGTCACAGGTGGCAAGAGCACTAAATGGGTAATGAAAAAACAACAAATTTGCTTCTATTCTGTTCTTGCAATGCCAGAACAAATTACAGGGATGCAAACTCATAAGGGGCGAAAAAGGTAAGACAATCACTGGTCCACGAACATTTTTCTGGGGATATTTTTTTTTTAAAGAATAGGTTAAAAGCACCAATTCCAGTTATTTTAGTGATTCAAGTTTACTCAAGTTTACAATTGTGCAGAATTAGCAGCAAAATAAAGAGTATTTTGGTGAGGCTTGCTTCTGTTTCACAAATTTGTTCTATTTTATTAACTGATTAGTTCAGTGACCCCTTCTGGAAATGTCACTAGGTGGCAACAAATGAGCGTCTTATGTGCTATGAGTGAGTCAGTGAATCATTTTGAGTCGTTCAGGACCGAAATCTACCAAGACACTTTATAGTGTTTAAGATTAGTGAAAAAGAACAAAGCAGATCTATAGTCTTCCTTCAGTCTGAGCATTATTTTTCATCCAAAAAGACAACAATGATAGTCTAATAATAGTGAGTTTCAATATGTCCTTACCTTCTCCTTTGTTAAAACTTGCATGGCTACAAATCTACTGACTTCAGTATAAGAATTATAAACACAAAGCAGATCTATGGTATCATTTTCCTACAGCAGCCTATTTAAACTGCTGAGCATGGGTTTTATCAGAAAAGACCACAATAATAGACAAATAATAATAATTTTGAGTTTCAATAATGTTCTTTCATCATTGTAAAGCACATTTCACATGAGTTGAGTTGAGGCGTCAATGCCAGCGTCAAGCGGCGCATTGCCCTCCACATGACAAGTGTTGCAGAAAGCGTCACAGAGGGGCAATTTTACGAGTTTGCCACATAAAAAAGCGGGAAGTGTGCACAATAAACATTGAAAACATGTATTTGGAAGAGAGAAAAAAAGCTTACAGTTGCTTTGATAGCAGAAAGTAATAAAAGGACTCGTTTATGTTTAGGTCTAAGCATTTTCTTGGTGAATTTAAATTAGTTGAATAACTGGGGTCTCTGATATTCGTAAACGATAAGGTAATATTTAATTAAAAGAAATTATGATATATTCAATGTCTCTTCACAAATTTGGACAGTTTTTAAATATTTCTTTTTGCTTAGTACTCTAAAAGACATTATTGGTGAAGCAAAAATGTGTGTGCAAAAAACACTTTGGTGTAAAGTGGCATCACTTCGTAGACTTCAATGTATTCTGCAGCGCTGACGTGAGTCATGTGAAAGACCCTTAATGCGTATAAATATCAGTCACTTTTGCACATTAATCATTGCTTTTCACAATCACAAAAGTGACCGATTATGGTTTCAAAATGGCAAATTTCTCTGAAAAGTGAGGAGTTTCCTGAAATTATATATTTCTTTTTTTTATGCATTTATTTATTTTGTGGAATTTGATAATTTTCCACAGCACACCTGACAATCTTTCATGGCACAGTGGTTGGAACACACTGCTGTAGATAATTGTAAGAGCTAATATTTTGTTTTCCTTATTTGTTTGTATGAGCAGCTGAAAGCACAGTCATTTCAAAATAAGAATCCCCTGTGTGTGTGTGTGTGTGTGTGTGTGTGTGTGTGTGTGTGTATATATATATATATATATATATATATATATATATATATATATATACACACACTCACCAGCCACTTTATTAGGTACACCTGTACATCTACTTATTCATGTGATTATCTAATCAGCCAATCATGTGGCAGCAATGTAATATATAAAATCATTCAGATATGGGTCAGGAGCTTCAATTAATGTTCACATCAACCATCAGAATGGGGAAGAATGTGATCTCAGTCATTTAGACCATGGCATGATTGTTGGTGCCAGACGGGCTGGTTTGAGTGTTTCTGTAACTGCTGATCTCCTGGAATTTTCATGCACAACAGCCTCTAGAGTGTAAAGAGAATGGTGCAAAAAACAAAAAAACATATAGGGAGTGGCAGTTCTTTGGGTGAAAACGGCTTGTTAATGACAGAGGTCAGAGTAGAATGACCAGACTGGTCCAAGCTGACAGGAAGCTGACAGTAATCCAAATAAATGCGCGTTACAACAGTGCTTTACAGAAAAGTATTTCTGAACATACAACACAACGAACATTGAGGCGGATGGGCTACAGCAGCAGAACACCCCTCCAGGCACCACTACGGTCAGCTAAGAACAGGAAACTGAGACTGCAGTGGGCACAGGTTCCCAAAAACTGGACAGTAGACGATTTGAAAAACATTGCCTGGTCTGACAAATCTGGATTTATGCTGAGGTACACAAATGGTAGGCCCACTGCAGCCTTAGTTTTCTGTTCTTGGCTGACAGAAGTGGAACCCAACATGGTTTTCTGCTGTTGTAGCCCATCCGCCTCAAGTAACTATGTTGTGTGCATTCTATTCTGCTCAATACAATTGTACAGAGGGTTTATCTGAGTTACCGTAGCCTTTCTGTCAGCTCAAACCAGTCTGGCCATTCTCCGTTGACCTCTGTCATCAACAAGGAAATTTTGACCACAGAACTGATGCTCATTGGTTGTTTTTTTGCACCATTCTCTATACACTCTATAGGCTGTTACTCATGAAAATCTCAGGAGATCAGCAGTTACAAAAATTTCAAACCAGCCTGTCTGGCACCAACAATCATGCCATGGTCTAAATCACTGAGATCACATTTTTTTCCCCATTCTGATGGTTGATGTGAACATTAACTGAAGCTCCTGACCCATATCAGCATGATTTTATACATTACACTGCTGCCAAATGATTGGATGTTTGGCTGATTAAATTAATCGCATGAATAAGTAGAATAAAGTGGCCGGTGAGTGTGTGTGTCCATATATATATATATATATATATATATAAAATCACCTTATTACTGGTTTCAGCAAATCCAATATCAGTCGACAAAGCGACTATATCTTGTTTGTTTTCAATAACAGCTGGCAACTTCCAGTGACACAAGTGACAGTGATCTCTGGCGACTAGATGTGGCCATGGTGAGCGACATGACAAAGTTGAGAAAAGTTTCACAGTATGCAAATGAGGAGCGACTTTTGGGAACGACAACAAATAGGAGTGAAGAGTGTGTCCAGCGGAGCTCATATCGCCCGTTTAGTTTGAGATAATGGATTTTACTGTTCTATATGATTTGTCTGTAACCACATACATGGATATAATAAAATGATGCAAGGAAAAGAAAATATTGGTAGTCTGAGTGAGTTTGATTTGAACATTGATAGATTGTTTATCTTATTAATGATATGATGCATTGAGCACTACCGCAGGTCATATAAGAACACTCTCCCCAGAAGAATGTGCATTTTTTGGGACAACAAACCCGATTCCTTGTCGAATTAGAACTACAGTGCTGTGAAATAGTATTTTCCTCCATTCTGATTTCTTCTGTTTTTGTGTATATCTCATACTAAATTGTTTCAAAAATTCAAACAAAATCTAACCTAAAACAAAAGCAATCTGAGTAAACACAAAATACAGTTTTTAAATGGTAATGTTATTGAAGCAACTAAAGTTATCCAATACCAACTGGGCCTGTGTGAAGAAGTATTTTCCCCTTAGTTACTAAATCCCTAAATCTATGAAACTGCATTCATAATGGGGTTCAGCCGGACTAGACACACCCAGGCTTGATTACTGCCAGCCCTGTTCAATCAAATCAACACCTAAATAGAACTTTTTCAGCAGCATGAAGTTGACTAAAAGGTATCATCCAATAGCACACTATGCAATAAAGGGTGCAAGAATTCCAAATATTATGAGGAAAAAGGTGACTGAAATACATCAGTCTGTGAAGGGTTACAAAGCTATTTCAAAGGCTCTGGGACTCCAAAGAACCACAGTGAGAGCCATTAACTCCAAATGGAGAAAATTTGGCACAGTAGTGAACCTTCCCAGAAGTGGCCAACCTTCCAAAATTCCTCCAAGAGCACAGCGATGACTCATCCAGGAAGTCACAAAAAAGCCAAGGACAACATCCAAGGAACTAAAGGCCTCTCTCACATCAATAAAGGTCACTGTTCATGACTCCACTATCAGAAAGACTGGCCAAAAATGGCATGCATGGAAGAATGGTGAGGCGAAAACCTCTGCTAACCCAGAAGAACATTAAGGCTCATCTCAATTTTGCCAAAACACACTTTGATGATCCTCAAACCTTTTGGGAGAATGTTCTGTGGACTGATGAGTCGAAAGTGGAACTGTTTGGAAAACAAGGGTCTCTTTACATCTGGCATAAATCAAACACATAATTCCACAAAAAGAACATCACACCTACGGTCAAGCATGGTGGTGGCAGTGTGATGGTTTGGGGATGCTTTGCTGCTTCAGAGCCAGGACGACTTGCAATAATCAGGGGAAACATGAATTCTGCTCTCTACCAGAAAATCCTAAAAGGAGAATGTCCAGTCATCAGTCCATGAGTTGAAGCTCAATCACAATTGGATTATGCAGCAAGACAATTATCCAAAGCATAGGAGTAAGTCCACCTCTGAATTAAATGTTCGGAGTGGCCTAGTCAAAGTCCTGACTTGAACCTGATTGAGATGCTGTGGCAGGAACTTAAACGGGCAGTTCATCCTCCAGTGTGGCTGAACTAAAGCAGTTCTGCAAAGAAGAGTGGACCAAAATTCCACCACAGCGTTATCTAAGACTGATCTCCAGTTATCGGAAGCGTTTGGTTGCAGTTGTTTCTACTAAAGGTGGCACAACCAGCTTTAAGTTTAAGGGGGCAGTTAGTTTTTCACATGGGTGATATAGGTGTTGGATAACTTTTTTGCTTCAATAAAAAAATATACATTTGAAAACTGTATTTTGTGTTTACTCAGGTTGCCTTTGTTTTATGTTATATCTCGTTTGAAGATCTAAAACAATTTAGTATGAAAAATACACAAAAATAGAAGAAATTAGTAAAGGGGCAAATACTTTTTCACAGAACTGTATATATTAGTTTTACTGGCAAAATGCCTAACCTGTGATCAGATTTTCTAAAGATATGGCCAGATGTGCAGTCCAATAATAACGCTAAAGCGACATCAGTAGGAAGCAATTAAGTCGCTGCATGTGTGTACAGGGCTTAAAGGAATATTCCTGGTTCAATACAAGTTAAACTCAATCGACAGCATTTGTGACATAGTGTTGATTACCACAAAAATTAATTTAGACTCATCCCTCTTGAATTTATGTAAATTGCAGTTGTTTTTCAATATTGTGTTTGGTCTCTATGTCCTCATAAAAATGCCAAGGGTATTTTTAAAGAGGTTTAGAAAGGAAACAATGCATAAATACTTTAAAAGACTGTTTTACTATGTACTTTACAATATGAAAATGCTCCACACAGAGAATAGGGGCCACACTGTGTGTTCCACCTCTCATCTTAATACCCAGTCATAACCCTCAAACAGGAAAGCGCCAAACTGAAATCTCCTCCTCACCAGGAAGGTATAAAACTATCCTCCGAATGACCACACCTTTGTTCTGAGTGCCCGGCTGTTTGAGTTCGGGAGCAATAACAGAATAATAATCAACATTCTGGGTCCCCTGCCTGAGTGGTGGAAGACGTTAACAGAATAACAGTAACATTCCAAAGTCCTGAGTCCCTGTCCAGAGGGTCATTAACAGGATACACTTCTATAACACTTCTCCTTTCTGGTCTTACTCCACGAGAGAGAGGATAACAGATCAATCAAAGTGCTTAGTCTCCATCCAAGAGACAGTAGAAGATCGACCAAGTAAGAAGTCTCACTACTAGAGACTATTGCAATAGCAAGTTCGGAATCCCTATACCAGGGAGATAACTACAACGACAAGGTTTAGCTCTGGTGAGAAAATCTTCTCTTCAAGTTTCGTTGTTCCAGATACAGAAACTCTTGCCGATATGAGGGCTGTATATCTGCATGTTCCAGATTGCTAGAACCCTCTCTGTGCTTCCAGGAGATCAGCATTCCTCAGCTCCTTCCTGTCCAAGGCTGTTGAAATGGAATCCAGCTCCTTTCCCACTGTAAAGTGGCCCTGAGCCCCAGTGGAAGATGTCGCTATCACCGAACTCACAGATCGATCAAGGAGAACATAAATATCACTACTAAACCTCCTTCTAGAGACCTTGGCATTAGTGTATACTATCAATTTATGATTTTCTAACATTCTTTAGATTACATAACCTGTGTATCAAATGTCTTTGCAAATAATCTTTGCGTTATTTGATTAATTAGGAATAAGGTTTTCAATAAGGTAATTAATTAACAGACAGCAATTTATCTTTCATAAGATAACAGTCATACTTTGCCATTGCTACATCCAACTCAACCACTTGCATCTTTCCATCTTATGCACCTTTATTTACTTATTCATTTATATTATTCTTTAACATAGTACCATTTTGTAGTTTTTGTTAGTTATTTTTGTATCTTTTTAATATTTTATATATATATTTTTTTAGTATCTTTTTGTGAATAAAACAAATTTTATAACAACTGTGTGTTCCTTGTGTTGAAGATTCAGAAGAGCTCTAAAGGGTTAAGCTGAATCTTACAATCCTTCGGATTATTCAGATGACCAACTCCCACCAAATTACATATTTTTAATTTGCTTAATGGTCCATTTGGATCATTTTTTTACTGTTAAGGTGAAACTCCTTAGCTGGTGCCCTGAGCATGGAGGGAGGGGCCGTCTGATATTAATAATCACACACACATACACCTTAAGTGAAGTGTGATCAAAAATCACCACATACTTTGGTGTCTTGTGTGACCCAGTTCATTTCAGTTGGTGTCAGGATGATTCTCACTACACTACTTTACATTGAAACAAGCAAAAATGGAGGTTACAGTGAGGTACTTACAATAGAAGTGAATGTGGCCAATTTTTGTAGGGTTTAAAGGCAGAAATTTGAAGCTTATTATTTTATAAAAGCACTTACATTAATTCTTTTGTTAAAACTTCTGTATTATTTGAGCTGTAAAGTTGTTTAAATTGTCATTTTTACAGTCATTTTAGGGTTTCAGGTTTTCTTGACATTACATCATCATAGCAACGAAGTTGAAAATTGGCTTTAACTTTTACATAGAAAAGATTAGTAAGTGATGTTATCAAACTAAAGTCATGTTTACACATATATTGTTTATGTCTTGTGGATATACTTTTGAAAAAGTGAGTATTTTAACGTTCAAAAATTGGCCCCAATTCACTTCCATTGTAAGTGCCTCATTGGAACCAGGATTTTTGCTTTTTTTTAAAGAAAAGGAGGGATGAGTAAAAATAAATTTTTGTGGTAATCAATATTATGCCACAAATGCTGTCGATTGAGCTTAACTTGTATTGAACACGGAATATTCCATGAAAGCCTTGTTGAATGTGCCCCAGCCAGTTTAAATAAAAGAAGCTGTGATACATGATTTATTTTACAATTGTGTGGGTTTGTTTTGATTTGAATATGATTTGGAAAAACTGTGCAGCAAACCTGAATAAAAATATATAAAAATACTTTATTACTATATTTTGATTTATTTTAAATTAATCTTGAACAACTGAGAGTTCAATCTACAACATTGTTAATGAAGTTTTTTTTACTCATTACAGGAATTAAAAGTCTTGCTTTTCATGCTCTAAGACTGCTATAGTATAAGATTTTCTATTGCAATATTTTTCATAAGACTGCACTTCATTCACTTTATGAATTTTAAATTCTTCTTATTACAGAAAAAGTATGAGATCCTAATAACTAAACTGAAAACAGCTTGTAAATTACTGTAAAAAATAAATAAAAATAAATGCAGTCGTTACCTTAAGGAGCTATTTCTTCCTGTACTTACACTTAAAAATTTGTTTTGCTGGTATAGCCTAATGTATTTTTATTATAATAATAACAACAATTTAAAAACAGCCTGCAATGAGAACTGAAATATTGTATTTGGTAGTGATTTTGGAGCTATTCTGTCATTTAAAAGTAGTAATGTAGTCATTGTTATTTAGCATATGCTTTTATCGAAAATGACTAATTTACATTTATTGCAAGCACAGACCCCCTCAAGCAACAATTGTAATAGCTCATGGCTCTCCACAGAACTCAAACCAGCAACCTGCTGGTGACCAGCCCTGAACTTTAACCACTACACCACACCAGCCCAGTAAGGGTTGTACATCCCACTAACACATCCGAAGAATGTCTGAGGAGCCTTAGTTTACTGTAGTTTAATTGACACACTCCCTGACAGACTCCCTCTCACTTCCATCTCCAGACAGTTATCTGATTCATCTGGCCATCTTGTTTCTTTGCTTTTCCTTGTGCTCTCTTCACCCCTCTCTCTTTCTCTCCCTCTAGCACCTGATAAGCAGATAGGTGTTTTTTGTTCATAAATGATTCAGTTATTGTGCTGTATTAATTAGTTTCATATCATCACTGTTCAGAACAAATTCATAGCCTCCAATCATATACAGTAACTGTACTCTGGCAGCTCATCAGCATAGGCTATGTGGAGACATTACTGTCAACGAGGCATTGATAAGGATTCTCCCTGCATTAGCAGCGAACAGTCCTCTTCAGTGGGTTTCATTTATATCCCGAGTATGAAAACACTGAAGCAAAATTGTCGATGCATTTCAAATCATGTTATGTGAAAGCTGTGGGCCTTTAAGTAAGAATTGTATTTAAAAAAGAGAGCAATTAGATGCATACAAACTCATAATGAAGATTCAGTGTATACTGATACAGTATATAGTGAGTTTAATAGCAAATGCATACAGATTTTTTTTATTTATTTATTGTTATCTGCAAACGGAAAAGCTATGAAGGGGTAATCCTGAATTGTGACATTTTGAAATATATCTGAAAATTAGCATTACCCCCCCGCCCCATAATCTTGATTTATAAAGCAGCCTGAATTCATGAAGATTTCCCAGAGGTTAATGATTACTGCACCTTAAATACAGTGTAATGCACTATTTCATACATTTTTCAGTGAGTGAACAATGCCTAATGGCCTTAGGGTATTGTCACATGTGAAGCTGAATGCATAGCCGACATTATAGCCTTGTTTTCTGTTACAGCCAGGGCCACATTAACCCAATGGGCAACATGGGCTGCACCCCAGGGCACCGCCACTGTTTTCCTGAACACCATTGCACTCTTAGTCTGCTATTGTTTGCAAAAACGTCATGGTTACTTGTGTAACCTCCATTCCCTGATGGAGGGAACAGGACGTTGTGTCGATGTAGTGACACTAGGGGTCACTCTTGGGACCCCGAGACACCTCTGGTCTTTGATAAAAGGCCAATGAAAATTGGCGAGTGGTATTTGCATGACACTCCCCCGGACATACAGGTATAAAAGGAGCTGGTATGCAACCACTCATTCAGGTTTTATGCTGAGGAGCCGATATAAGGTCCGGCCATTTCAGCAGGTAGTTCAGCGTTGTGGCAGGAGGGACACAACGTCTCATTCCCTCCATCAGAGAACGGAGGTTACACAAGTAACCATGACGTTCCCTATCTGTCACTCACTCGACGTTGTGTCGATGTAGTGACACTAGGGGTCCCTATACGAAACGCCACAATTGGCTGAACTGTGTTACGTGAACTGGCGGTGTGTGGTGGGCAGACTACTGTGTGCCTCATAGCCAGCACACCAGGTCAACACATAACCTCCCACAACATAGTTATGAGTGTCGAACGGCCCTTTTTGGAGACAAGTCGACTACCCAAAAGATAGAGACAGGCTTAACCCAGTCGTGGCCTCTTTTCCCCTTCTTATTTTCCACTCCCTAAAAAAGAAGGGGGATTATCTGACTGGGCCGCCAGGTCTAGTCGGGGGGTGTCCCCCCAAGGGGAAGAAACCACGGAGACCACACCTTGCCGAAAGAGAGGGGGGGATATTTAAGTGGAAAAATATGTCACATGGTCTTTCCAACCATGTGGAGAGTCTTCAAGGTAGATCCTGCCCAATGGGGGAGAAGTTACTACAAACATGGAGACTGGGGCAGAGGGGCTCTGCCCAAGGAAGACGCAGTTTGCCAACAGGGAAACGAATTCGCGGAAGATATATATCGCATGGGGTTAGCCTTACAGGGAACCGCCACATGCGGAGCACCTACCCCAGAACAGGACTCTTAGTTCGCACATGTACTGGGCCGGCAGCGAGTCTCTCCGAACACTCGACTGCCACAGGGCTCGGAGGAAGTCAACCAGGGAACAAAGTTTGTGAACACTACTGGGAATTAATGGCGCACATCTTCAGCTCCAAGGGAGGTGGAAGGCACTATGTGCAAGCGATACACCCGGCCAGCTATCCCGTGCTTATCCGCTTGTGTTGCATGCCACTACCTGGGACGAAATCGGTTCCACCCGGAGGTTGTAGAACCTTGCACAGGTGTTGGGTGTTGCCCAGCCCGACGCTCTGCAAATGTCTGTTAGAACAACATGCGTAAAGCCATATGATAATGGCGACGTTGCGTGCAATACCCTTTGTTGAAAGATATCCCATGAGGCTCGAGCCCTCCAATGAGGGTGGCCATTGTTTTATGGTTATCTTTGCCAAGGTTAGCAGCATACATAAAGCCATACGATAATGGCGATGTTGTCGTGCAATACCCTGTTGAAAGATATCCCATGAGGCTCAAGCCCTCCAATGAGGATGGCTGTTGTTTAATGGTTATCTTTTCCAAGGTGTACAGCATACATAAAGCCATACGATAATGGCAATGTTGTCGTGCAATACCCTGTTGAAAGATATCCCATGAGGCTCAAGCCCTCCAACGAGGGCGGCTGTTGTTTAATGGTTATCTTTGCCAAGGTGAACAGCATACATAAAGCCATATGATAATGGTGATGTTGTCGTGCAATACCCTGTTGAAAGATATCCCATGATAGTGTGAGCTTTCTGGGGAGGGCGAGCTGGCATGTGCAATACCTATGCAAAGGAAACATGCTTGAGATTATGGAAGACCTGGTGAGGAGGGTAGACATAGTTATGTGTTATCCTTGTGAAACAATGGACATGCTTGAATTGAATCATTTTGTAGGGAAAGATGTGATGAGAGAGCCACCAACAAACACCAGATAGGTATGAAAACTTATGGCTGATGGAGAGTTGAGCTTGTTCGATGATTTGGGTTAAGTCGACTATATTTCAGGTAGGGTGAGGAAGACCAGCGGCAGAGCATCTTGACATTGGACTACGGTATACCTCGAAGA